>NW_028270157.1:56790398-57116231 GCF_037043375.1 Chiloscyllium plagiosum | reverse complement strand
ATCCTGTTGCGCAGCAGTGCACCGCTGTTAACTTCAACATAATATAAATCTTAGGCCTAGCTCAGTAGCTTTTACAAAAAGAACGAAGCAAAAATATCAGGAAGACCAGAAGTAAACTAATCATTTCAGAGGATACAATAGCAATTTCCCAACAATATATTCTGACGCTAATGCATTTTGAGACAATAGTCATATCAGGCTCGAAATGTTAACACTGTTTCTCTCTGCACAGATGCTGTTGGACCTGTTGAATTTCTCCAGCATTTTCTGTGTTTGTTTCTCTCACTTGCTATGTCTTTGTTTTGAAGATGGGGATGGGACAGCAAGATGACGATATCATTCTATACAAGAGAGTAAAGGGCTACTCTCACATTTCCTACTCGGCAACTACATGCTGCTAGTTGGGGAACTAGTACAAGTTGGGGAAAGATGTCAGTTTTTTTTAAAAGTTAGTTCCTCTTAAAAATGTAATAGTGAAAGGCAAACATAAGCATTACATGGTATTTCACATTTCCTATAAACAGCAGAATAAGTGAAAATTAAGCGAGGAAACAGAGAGAATAAAATGCAACAATCCTGGCCATTATATTAATTATATGCTTTTTAAAATGTTTACTGATACTTAACCACTACGATTAGCTGACATTTAATGTGGAAATCATTATTAAGCAACAAAAGCAAACATTTAAACAGCACTATTGCTATGAATATGCCTCCTAAAGGTAATCAGCTACAAGTGATACTAAGGTGAAGGGGATATTACAAAGAGTGATCAAGAGATTTGTTATAGAGGTGGGTTGTAGGGATTGTCTTTAGGGGTGGGGGGGAAGAGAGAGAGAGACAGAGACAGAGACAGAGACAGAGACAGAGAGCCAGACAGACAGACAGAGATGGAGAGTTTTACAGGAGGAAGTAGAGACACATGGCACTTAGATGGCTGAAGATATAGCTGTCAATGGTGCAGTGAAGGGAAATGCACAAAAAGGGTCAGAATAAATAAAAAGGTTTAGGAGAGCAGGCAGCAAGTTTTAAATTACAGTTGTGAGGGTCAAGAGGCAATGAGGATAATCAAGAACTATGGTGATAAGCTTAAAGGACCTAATATAGATGAGAACTTGGGCAGGAATGATTTGGACATGGCAATATTTTCAGAAGCTAAATAACAGAAGAATGGCTAAGAGAAAAATGGCATAATGGAATGTTGAGGTAACCAAGATCTAGATTATAGTTTTACTAGCAGTTGTGTTGATGCAAGGTCAGAGACAGGAAATATAATGAGCTAAGCAGTCTTTCTGACAGAGTACTAAGAAAACAAAAGTCAGGAAGCAGGAAGTCAAAGGAAGAAGTGTGGCATTTGATAAAAGAACCATTATTGTTCAGGTTTCCCTATGTTTAACCAGAATGAGCTGGAGATGGCATGAAGGTATATAGGGCAATAAGGATGATATTGGAGAAATTAGTGAAGGGTATGGGTTTGGGACTAGAGTCAGATGAAGCAGCACCTTGACAGAGGCTCAACCTGGTGGCAAAGTGGACAGAAGTTAAGGCACCAATGACAATTGAACATATTACTACAAACATTGTGAAATCCATGAGCTCCTCACACTTGTAGATAAGTATAAAAACAGAGAAGTTTAATGAATTATCAATGGAGGAAGTGAAGCATAAAAGCAGAGGTTAACCTGTCTTTTCTAAATCATCCAGTATTGGATGGGTTTAACAGTTAAGAACGAATGTATCTTTAATTCCAACTGTGATCCTGTTTGAGGGACCATTATCCTAGGCAGAGCTGTCTATGGTGCTGAAGTTTGAATTCAATGCGAAATACAAAGCTAAATAGAACCAGATGCACTTACCAATGTTATCCTTCTCTTTGCAGGACACTGAATAACAACAGATTTCTCGATCCTGGATAGCAGATAAATTCCTAAGAATAAAGGTATGCAGTATAAATCCAGGAAAAATGTACTTCAATATCAACTATAATGCCTTCTAAGTCACACAAGTATGAGAGAATCCATTAAGGTTATTTTGGAAAAAAATTGGACAGACTGCTGCCATGGATATGAAGGTCCAGACTTTCTATGGGAACTATGCTCTCGGACTGCTTGCCTTGTTAGGATTTTTTTTTATTCTGATTATACCTTTTTGTGTCCAACCTGCAAACTGCCCACCACTCTGCACTATGACAGATCCCAAGGCTCTCTTCAACTAAGCTCATTCTAAATCCCAATGCACTCCCCAAGAATATTGTGACAGCATTCTACACAACTAGGATAGTTGAGACTGGGACATTGTTCTATTGATCAAGCCTGGGGACAACATTGCTAAAAAAAGGAAATTATTTTGTGTATATTTTCATTGTTCATACATGTACTTTGTTGAAGAGATGTTCCTGCTTTTATCAGTATACATTGGTACCATTTCAGTTTTAAGTTCTATTATTGTAGTTCAATAAAGCTTTTTTCTATCACGCAGAAGATTGCTTGCTGTGGTGCTTTGTTTACATAGACTTGATTTGCTGCATAATTAGACTTGATTTCAATTTAAAATGGACTATCTGCAACTCATTCAGTGACATGAAGATATCAAGAGACACAGTGCCGAATGGAGACCAGACACCCTCTTGTGGCACAGTGGTAATGTCCCTAGCCCTGGAGTGGGAGGTGTAATAATATCTCTGAACAGGTTGATTAGAAGAAAAAGATTAAATTTTTAAAATCTTTTTTGGAGACTAGGAATCTTATTTAAAATATATGGCTTGACCCCAGAAAAATCTACAGGGACAGAACTCTTGTCCTGACCAAGATATCCCTGAAACCTGCCAAAATGGAAAATTCTAGTCTCTCTGTAAGGAAGGTGTGAGATTATTCCATTGCAAATCTAATCAATTTATCTTCACTAATACTCTGTATTTGAAAATATTCTGAAAAGAAAAAACAAAGGCTTACATTTTTTCAATTAGCTGTTTCTCATCCAAGGCATTAGGAAGGTCTCTCTTATTTCCCAAGACTAACACCTATATTAAAAGAAAGCACAAGTTGATTAAGTTGAATGAAGGACTTTCTAATCAGAAATCAAGACATTATTGTTTGTCCTTTCCAAATATGTTTTGAAGTCCAAACCTTTCTTTACATCCAAGGCATTTTAAGAGTGGTTCTGGTTTAATCAAATAAATAAGCAGAACAGCAAAATTAGGTATGAAAGGTGGTATCGAAGAAGGTTATTATAGCTCTTGTTAGAGGGACTAAGATGTAAAGGATAACTAATTATTCTTCTGTAGCAGTCAGCAAATTCCCAAGTGAACCATTTATCCCTAGAAGTTAGTATCAGTAGGAATCTGTAAACGAACCTTGTACAAACAAGAAGTTAGCATTAACAAAACATTCAAAGTCAAATGGGGTTTAGAAAGTGACAGTCACTGATAAGAATTGGGGCAGACCACCATAAAATTAAATGATCCTTAACCGGTTAAAGTAAATATTAACAACATGAACCTATGACTTAGAATGGACATCTGTTTATCTTTGTATGAAGCAAGATTGGAATTTGGATAGTGAAGATGCACATGTGACTAACATCGTATAAGAACACTGAATTTCTCTCCATATTTCTCAGAACCCTTCTACTATTTAGATTGAAAAGACTCTCTACATGTTTTAATTGATTAAATTATCATGAACCTGCACTCAGTCCCAGAGGTCAATTGTTGAAAGTTGCTGCACAACACACTTACAGTACAGAAGCTGGGTAGCAATTTATTCATGGAAAATTAAAATCCTTTACACCATTCAAAATGAAATTCTATAATAATTTTGCTAAAAGTGCATTAAGTATTTTGTCCAACTGTCAACTGAATAATAATATTTATCTTTTCATTGCTATCTCTACTGTTAGAGACTTATTTTATAACCTTAAATGTACCAGAAGAGAAAGTAGGTGACACAGTGCACCAGAATACTATTTTTCAATTCTGGTAGAAAGAAAATTAATTGGAATACAAATCTCTTTCGATGCCAATGTCTTTATTGAGGTCAGCAGTTCCAGGTTGAATGGACCATTGTAAAATTCCAAAGCCAAGTTCTATTCAAGTCTATTCAATAGCCTTTAAAATAATTAAACCAAATCAGGAGGGCAAAAAAAGAGACATGAGGTGGCTTTGGCAAATAGCATTAAGGAGAATTCAAAGAGATTCCAATAATATATTAAGGACAAAAAAGTAACAGGTAGAGAATAGGGCCCCTTAAAAATCAATGAGGCTGTCTATGTGTGGAACCACAGGAGATGGGTGAGATACTAAACAAATATTTCAAGTCAGTACTTACTCTGGAGAAGGACATAGAAACTAGGAAATTGGGAAAATAAATAGTGATGTCTTGAAAACTGTCCATATTACAAAAGAGAAGGTGCTGGAGGTCTGAAAATGCATAAAAGTAGGCAAATCCTGGGGACATGATCTGGTGTATCCCAGAACTGTGTGGGAATCTAGGGAGGAGATTGCTGTGCCCCTTGCTGAGATATTTGAATCATCGATAGCCACAGATGAGAAGAAGACTGGAGGGCATCTAATGTGGTGCCAATATTTAAGAAAGGTGGGAAGGAAAAGATCAGTGAACCTGACTTCAGTGGTGGGTAAGTTGTTGGAAGTGATTCTGAGGGACAGATTTACACATATTTGGAAAGGCAAGGCCTGATTAGGGATAGTCAAAATGGTTTTGAGAGTGGGAAATCATATGTCATTTACTTGACTGAGTTATTTGAAGAGGTGACAAAGACGATTGAAAAAGGCAGAACGATAGACATTGTCTATATGGACTTCAGCAATGCGTTCGACCAGGTTCCGCATGGTAGAGTGGTTAACAAGATTTGATCACATGAAATCCAGGAAGAGCTAGCCAACTGGATACAAAATTGGCTTGAAGGTAGGAGACAGAGGGCAGAAGTAGAGGAATGTTTATTGGCCTGGAGGCCTGTGACCAGCAGTGTGCTGCATGGTGCTGGATTCCACTGCTTTTTGTCAACAGTATATTAACAACAGGCGTAACACTTCCCCCCCACCCCCCCAAATGTAAATGCGTAGCACAGAAAAGATTTACCCCATGCAGGAATTTGTGAAAATTCGAGAGGCCAAGAACTATCCCAAAGGTCACTATTTAAAGTAAAAATTAACAACTTTATTTTTTAAAGTATAACAGAGAATAATGAAGTAATAACTATATCCAACTCCCTTCTCTAACCTATCTTTTACCATCCCCTTCTACAATACTAGTCTGATAAAACACCCGATTACAATTTACCAAAAATTCAAATTTCAAAACCAGCCAGCAGTTGAATCTTCTTTTTATAGCTTCCTCTGTAGATTTGCTCTCCAGATCAGTGTTATGTTTTTCTCTGTACAAACTCCTTCTCTAGACAGGTACCTCTCAGAGTGTTCTAACTAGCAGCCTACATCTGTTGGTCTTTTGGCAGTTCTCCACCAAGTATTCAATTTTCCCCAGTCTTATACCCCCAAAGCATTGGATTGTGTCATTGGCTTTTAATATTGTCAATATACTAAATTCAAACTGGATTGGAGTTTGATTTTAGATTAGATTAGATGAGATTCTCGAAAGTGTGGAAACAGGCCCTTTGGCCCAACAAGTCCACACCGATCTTCCGAAGAGTCACCCACCCAGACCCATTTCCCACTGACTAATGCACCTAACACTATGGGTAATTTAGCATGGCCAATTCACCTGACCTGCACAACTTTGGACTGTGGGAGGAAACCAGAGCACCCAGAGGAAACCCACACAGACATGGGGAGAACATTTGTTTTGGGTATAATTTAAACTGACTGGCCTAATTCAAATTTGTTTTTGTGTCCAGGCAACCAGCCACCCTAGTTGCTGGACCACATGTTAAATCGCATCTTATTCAGAACACTTGGTGCTGTCAGGTAGTTCTGCTAGTTTTTAACTCTCTTAAAAGGTACAGCACACCCACATCTTCATAATAAGTATAAATGATTTACATGTGAATATAGTTGGTATGGTTTGTACATTTGCAGATGACACCAAAATAGATGATGTAGTGGACAGTGAAGAACATCACCTTAGAGTACAACAGGACCTTGATCACTCCTTGACCAATGGGCCGATGAGTGGCAGATAAGAGTTTAATTTAAATAAAGGTGAAGTGTTGCATTTTGGTAAGACAAACCAGGGCATATACACTTAATGGTAGGGCCCTGGGGAGTGTTGCAGAACAAAGAGACCTAGGGGTTCTATAGTTCATCGAAAGTAGAGTTGCAGCAGACAAGTGATGAAGAAGACATCCACACACCTGCCTTTATTGGTCAATGCATTGAGGAAATCATGTTATGGCTCTACAGGGCGCTGGTGAAGCCCCTTTTAGAACACTACATTCAATTCTGGTCTCCTGCTGTAGGAAAGATATTGTTAAATTTGAAAAGGTTCAGAAAAACTTTACAAGGATGTTGCTGAAACTGCAGGGTTGGAGCTATAGGGAGAGACTGAATAGGCTGGGGCTTTCTTCCCCCAGAATGTCTGAGGCTGAGGGATGACCTTATAGAGGTTTATAATATCATGAGGGGCATGAATAGGGTGAACAGTCAGGGTCTTTTTATCAGGGTAGGGGGAGTCCAAAACTAGACGGCATAGGTTTAAGATGAGAGGGAACAGATTTGAAAGGGACCCAAGGTGCAATCTTTTCACAGAGAGGGTGGTGTGTGCATAGAACAAGCAGCCAGAGGAGGTGGTGGAAGTATATGGATGGGTACATGAATAGGAAAGGTTTACAGGGAAATTGGCCAAATGCTGGCAAATAGGACTAAATCAACGATATCTGGTCTGCACAGATGACTTAGACAGAGGTGTCTGAATACATGCTGTAATTAGAATGCTCTACAATTCATGCTGCTATGTTTGGAATGCTACTTCCTTTTATTCACTCATGGAACATAGACATCTCTGGCTGGCCAGCACTTATTACCCATCCTTAGGTTAGCTTGAGAAGGTAGTGATGAGCTACTTTCTTGAACCACTTCAGTCTACATTAGGCAGGGAATTCCAGGATTTTGACCCAGTGGCAATGAAGGGACAGTGATATATTTCCAAGTCAGGATCATGAGTGGCTTGGAGGGGAACTTGCAGATGATGCATCTGCTGCCTCTGTCCTTTTTAGAAGCAAGTGTTTGAGAGTTTGGAAGGTGCTATCTAAGGATCTTTGGTGAATTTCTGGAGGGCAACTTTTGATAGTACACACTGCTGCTTCTAAGTGTCAGCAGTGGAAGGAGTAGATGCTTGTGGATATAGTGTCAATCAAGCAGACTCAGTTGTAGATGATGGACAGACTTTGAAAGTCAGGAGGTGAGTTACTCGCCACAGTATTCCTAGCCTCTGATCTGCTCTTGTAGCCATTGTGTTTATGTGGTGAGTTCAGTTGAATTTCTGGTCAATGATAATGCCAAGGATGGGGATATGGAGGATTCAGTAAACATCATTTAATGTCAAGGGTTGGTAGTTAGATTGTCTCTTACTGGAGATGGTCATTGACTGGCATTTATGTGGTGCAAATGTCAGTTGCAGGTTCTCAGTCCAAGCTTGCATATTGTCCAGGTTTTGTTCCATTTGAACATGGACTGCTGCAGTACCTGAGGAATTGGGAATGGTGCTAAACATTGGTGATTGCGCAATGAACATCCCACTTCTCACCTTTTGATGGAGGGAAAGTTATTGATGAAGCAGCTGAGACGGTTGGGCCAAGGACACTACCCTGAGGAACTCCTGCAGAGATGTTCCGGAGCTGAGATGACTGACCCCCAACAACCACAACCATCTTCCAATGTATCAGGTATGAATTGAATTGGTGGAGAGTTTGCCCCTTGATACGCATTAATTCTAGTTTTACTGGAGCTCCTTGATGGTACACTCAGTCGATTGTGGCCTTGATGTAAAAGTCTATACCCTCACCTCACCTCTGGAATTCAACACTTTTGGCCAAGTTTGAACCAAGACTATAAAGAGGTCAGGAGCTGAGTGAATCAATACATTCCACACCAATCTATCTGAATACAGCTTTGGGCCTCCCAACCGTGGTTCTTGATAGTCGTAATGGGTGTGCCAATCACAGTGTACCAATTTGGGCTGAAGTTAAAAACCTTGCCCTCGTCCTCCACAACTTTTCCCCGCCCCCAATCCATTTCGATATTTCCTGAAGAATATAAGCACAGGAACAAGGGCTAATCCCACAATAACTGTACATAGACCTTTATCTTATACCTGCTGTATTGAACATTTTTAATTGCAACTAAATGATTCAAGGTGACTTTATTAGAGCAGAGTTGCAGGGATGCTGCTCTTGGAAGACTACAGAATTCTAATTTACACCTCCTCTAGTTCAATAGCTTCCTACTCAGGATTTATATAATCATCATTTTTGCTAATATTCCACAACAGATGATATTGTTGCAACATGAACGCTATAATTGCCTTCTGAGCAATTAGCAATCAACAGTAAATGTTGGCTTAGTCAGTGACACCCACATCGCATGAATGAATTTTAAAAATTAGCTTTGCGCAATCTATTCACTCACTAATGGGTTGAGCAAAACCCTTACATTGTCCACTAATGACCACTTAATGTCCTCTTTTCACAATCGCTGAAATATTTCCTTCAATTCGGAAAGCCCACATCAAACAACCAGGGACCAAAAATACACTATCATTGATTAAAATGTTTCTCTTCAACCCAGTCTTAAGTGGCTTCCTTTCTTTATTTTGAAATTGTGTCCCCTAGTTCTAGACTCGTAAATCAGAGAAAAGTCTTACATGCATCTCTCCTGTCTCGGAGAAAGTGAGGACTGCAGATGCTGGAGCAGGAGAATCGATGTTTGAAGTGTTGAGCCATGGGGTGGTTGGGTTGGTTGGTCCGGGTGTCCCAGAGGTGTTCTCTGAAACGTTCCGCAAGTCGCCTATCAGCGTTCTGAAAAGACCAATCCCTCCGTGACTCCCTCGTCAGGTCCACACCCCCCACCAACCCAACATCCACTCCCGGCACCTTCCCCTGCAACCGCAAGATATGCAAAACTTGTGCCCACACCTCTCCCCTTACTTCCCTCCAAGGCCCCAAGGGACACTTCCATATCTGCCACAAATTCACCTGCACCTCCACACACATCACTTACTGCATCCGCTGCGGCCTCCTCTATATTGGGGAGACAGGCCGCCTACTTGCGGAACGTTTCAGAGAACATCTCTGGGACACCCGGAACAACCAACCCAACCACCCAGTGGCTCAACACTTCAGCTCCCCCTCCCACTCCACCAAGGACATGCAGGTCCTTGGATTCCTCCATTGCCAGACCATAGCAACACGATCGCTGGAGGAAGAGCGCCTGATCTTCCGCCTAGGAACCCTCCAACCACAAGGGATGAACTCAGATTTCTCCAGTTTCCTAATTTCCCCCCCTGCCCCCACCTTGTCTCAGTCCCAACCCTCAAATTCAGCACCACCTTGCTAACCTGCAATCTTCTTCCAGACCTCTCTGCCCCCACCCCCAATCACCCTCACCTTAACCTCCTTCCACCTATCGCATTTCCAACGCCCCTCCCCAAAGTCCCTCCTCCCTACCTTTTATCTTAGCCTGCTTGGCACACTTTCCTCATTCCTGAAGAAGGACTCATGCCCGAAACGTCGATTCTCCTGCTCCTTGGATGCTGCCTGACCTGCTGCGCTTTTCCAGCAACACATTTTCAGCTCTCTCCTGTCTGGCCCTGGACGTATTTTGTAGGTTACAATGAGATCACCTCTCATTCTTCAAAACTGTAGAGAATACAAGCCTTCATTTCCTAATCTCACCTCATAGAATAGTCCTACCACTTCAGGAACATATTTGTTGGACTTTTGTTGCACTCTCTCTCTCTCTCTATAGGAATAATATCTTTCTTCAGGTAAGAAGACCAAAACTGCATTCCAGACACCACTTAAACAAGGTTTGATACATAACTACTCCTGTGCTCAAATCCACTTGTAATACTATTAGCCTTACTAACTGCTTGCTGCATATAAATGTTAATCTTCAGTAATTTATTAACATTAGCATCTAGGTCTCTTCAATCCTTCAACTATAACACCCTGACTTCAGGCTGAACTATCTCCCTTTAAAACAAATGAACAATTTACCATATTACCTCTCACCACTTAAAGGTTTTTTGGCAACATAATCATTAATTGTTAAGATAGAGCTTTTATGGATTCAGAGACAGCGAGGTTGAGGACAAGAAAATACACAAAAACAAGTTCATTGAAATCATTGTCTTTGATATTTACACATGATGAACAGGAGAGGGGTCAACATATTTAATTCCATGCTGTAGGAGAGGGGTAGGAGAAGCTTGAAGCCAACATGATGTGTATGCAGCCTGGTGGCAGCATATTTTAATGAAAGGTTTTGGTATGTGGAGCATATCTTTCAAGTGGTTGCAACTGCTGGCTAAGATGGAGGCATGAAGGGGCAAGTGGTGAGCAGGAGCAGACACACATACAGTGTTCCATTTTGGGGACTGCCCCAATCTAGTTTCTCTCCACCACCTGGCAGAATAAGAAATTGTGAATAAACGAAGAAAGATTAAGTACTAACAAGATTAAAATGCATGTAAATAGATCTGTCAGTGCTCACCAGCAATATGCTCATAATGTCCTTCTACTCTTGAGTGGAAAACCAACATTAAAAATCTAATTTTTCTGATCTTGTTAACTGGCTCACCATTGCCTGTATTGTCGTGGGAAAAGTTCTGGGAGTTTTTCTGGGGAAATTCAGCCTTACAACGCAATAAGTTTGGCAAACTGGCTTTTTAAATCATGATCACTAGGTGGTAAATGGATGTTTATTGTTTGATCTATGGAGCTGTATCTTGCTTGAATAGTGAAAATTGTGATTATTTCAATGCATTTTTCATGTTAACATCAACTCAGGAACAATTACGTTTCACACTGCATTCTACTTTGATCTTTATAAACCTTAACTCTATTTGCACTCAGATAATTACTATAAAAATTTTAACTGGCCAGTGAACGTCTCATTCAGTGCATCATTTTGATTATTCATGTTCCTTTCATTATATTATTTGAAAATTCCTCCAAACTGTATAACTGTAGTGTACTCAGGCTGAAACAAATGAGCTCACTAGAGAATTGACGTATACAGACAATATGTAATTGTTCAAAAAATGAAGTGGGAGAAAAGAATCTGTTTATCTAGGAAAATAAGCAAAACACAGACAAGCTTTCAGCAAGTTTAATGATCGGAGAGAAAAGAATGCTATTAATACATAGACAATCAAACTCCATGAGAAGGTAGATGGTTTGCAACGGCACTTATCAGAAGAAGCCATGTTAGTGTCTGCTGACAAGCTGTACTGAAGGTCATAGTGATTCAACAATACTGTTGAAATTGAACCCAATGATCTATACCAAGAAAGTCAGTTAGGGGAATAATTGGTTTATAATAATTAGCTAAAATCTTCAACTTAAACAAAACCTGTTAACGTTGATCCTGTTAAAGTTCTTTAGAAACATTGTGAACTTTGAGATTCTTTTTCAATGACTTGTTACTGTTCAATCTCAGAAATAGTTCCCTCTGTCATTGAAAACTTTGTCCCTGAAAATAGTTCAAACAAACAACGGGGTACAATTCCCTTTTGATCACCTCTAACCACAGCCATTATCCAAAAGGAGAAATTACATCAAGGAATGGGATTTACTAAGACAAGAACAATTATTTATTCTGAACTCAAGCTAACAAGAGTGACACTGAAGATTTCTCAGTTCTCATTAGAATACCAGAAGACTTGAACATGGCTGGTGAAATTCTAATTTTATTGTCCTGTAATCAATAAGCACCGGAAGCCCACTGAACTATTTAGCAATTTCCCATTGATCTTGCATTTGAATTTCATATAATCCAGACAGACTTTCATAATGATTGTTGAGTACAAGTTGAGAAGGGTGATGCACATTCTTGACAGCACAGAGGTTTTATGAAAAAAAATGCAAAATTGTGAATGAAGGACTAAAATCCAACCAGATGGACAAACAGTTCTCAGATCTATGAAGACTCATTAGCTTGCCAAAACGGACAAATTATTGAGACATCCAAACAACACACAGAAAATGATTATGCAACCTACCTCTTTATATCAGAGATGGCCAGGCTATTTTTCATTTTTATATAGTGCTGCATCCTAACATGAAGGACTAGACATCTGCAAAAGCTAAATAAAGCTAAAACAGACTGAAGCTTATGAACGTCAGCTCAAAGATCACAATTATGCCCCCAAGTCAGAAGGCTAAGTGGAACTTGCTTAGAGTATTTTTAAAGGAATACCAGAATTAGCTTTATCGTCACATGTACTCACATGAGTACAGTGAAACGTTTACAAGTTGCCACTTACAATGGCATCTTAGGTACCAAGATACAGATTCTGAAGTACAAATTCTTAGGGGAAAAACATTAGAAAAGTAAAGAAATAAGAAATTCATAAATGAATTTTAAAAAATAGAAGATAAAAAGTTCAGAATAACAGCGCCTCCAAAGCAGACCGCACCAGGCTTCACCTTGAGGACAGGAGTCGAGCACATGCTAAGATTGCGAGTTCAAATCCATGCTGAGGCCAGCAGACTAACTAGTTTTCAATCCAAGGCTGCCCAAGGACAGGTGGTAAAAAGTTTAAAAAAACATACATGCACAAAAAGAGAAAAAAGAAATGAAATGGATGGAGCGAACGGGCAGTGATTGCCAGGAGGCCCAGCAAACATGACTCTTACCAAAAATGGCTCATTAACGACCTAATAGCACGCATTCAGGTCCCAATCCTATCCCCATCAGCATTCCCACAACAACTCACCACTCATCTGCCAAAAGACCAGCATCCTGAAGCCTGTGCCGCAGCGCTGCTAAATGAGCACTGGCATTCCAATACTGCTCCACTTATTGATAGACTGTAACTGAATATGTTGGAGAGGGGGAAATGGCACCACAGGTATCCGACTGAGATTGGGAGGTGTCCTGGTAGAGAGTATGATGCATACGAGAGATGATCTCTTTCCAGAGGACTGGGGGAAGCCTGGTTTAAGGTTGCCACCCAGATCAGAGCCAGGTTTCAAATGGTAAGGTGGTCAGCAGTGCCACAAGGAAGTCAATTCCTTTCTTCAATCTGCCATTACTGTTCTCTTGTCTATGATCCATTCTGCTGTTGCACCCACTTCCCATCAAGTCACATGCCCTGCCACTCTCACTGTGGTCTGCAACATCTTCCCTCATTTGCTCTCAACCAGACACCTCCAACCCTCCTCAAACCCCTACACCACGAACCCTAGAAGACTCTGCACTGCCCAGTTAATGTTCTGGGGACCCAGGTTCAAATCCTGCCACAACAAGCTGGTCGAGTTTGAATTCAATAACGACTGGAACCAAGAGCCAAATAATGGCCATGAATCCATTGTTGAATGTCAAAAAAAAAAAACCCTTCTGGTTCAGTAATGTTGTTTAGGGAAAGAAACTGCTGTCCTTACCTGGTCTGGCCTGAATGTGACTCCTGACCCACAACAAAGTGGTTGACTCTTAACTGCCCTCTGGGTGTTTAGGGATGGGCACTAAATACTGCCAGGCCAGTGATGCTGTCATCCCATGAATGAATAACGGAAAAAAAAACAATTGGGCCTAAAGGGCCTGAACTGGTGGAAAGTGCACAATATTCAGCTCCCCGTGAGGAGAGAATCCTAGTTTATGCATGTAAAGAGCTATTGGAATGCTGAGATACACATTTCCCACCAACCGAATAAGTCCCACTCTTTATTCAACAGTAACTCTCACTGTAACCGGACTCTGACTCATTCATTGCACATCACTTCTAACCATTGGTCATAATGCCTTCTCTTCCTTGTTTTTGCAAGTATCAGCAGGATGTCCACTAACGCCGCAGAGAAACGGTCAACTCCCTTCAGAAACCATCTCCCCGAACTTGGAGGATGACAATATCAAGGTCTGAGGGGAAGCATCAGCAAAACTGGCTCCAGCAACTCCCCTCCCACCACCCCGCATCCCTCCTCCACCAGTCCAGACACTGTCACCTCAGTAGGAATAGTAGTGCTAGGAAGTTAGGTAGCACAGGAGATAGTGAGCACCTCACTGTGACTGCTCCATAGTTGGCTAAGGAAGAATCTTCCCAGGCCCCTGGCACTCGGACAGCTGCCAGAAACCAAGTAGCTGGTCAACTCCAGGCAGGAGAGGACTCATTGCGGTTGGTAATCAGAGACTTCATCCAAATGCACAATGGAGCAACAGTGTGGGAGGCTTTGCCCAGAGGCTGCAGGAGTATAGCGATCTGGCTGCTTCCATGTATAGGTTGGCAGCTGCCCTGGAGAGCCAGGTACAACTCCCTCAGGGTCTGCTGGAGAGATGCAGACACATGCATTCCATTGCCCCAGCTATTGGTTATCAGGATAGAAGGCATGGCAAAGGGGGACCAGGAACCTTTGGGCAACGCCTCCCACACTGCTGCTCCTGTTCCTCCATTGCACATTTGGATGAAGGTCTTTGATTGCAAACAGCAATGGGTCCTCTCCTGCCTGGGGTTGACCCTACTGCCTGGGGTCTCTGGCAGCCCTCCGAGTGCCAGGGGATGATGTGATTATAGAAGTCAGGGAAAAGGACTGTGATAGCATTAAAGGAATTCACACAGACAGACAAGAGATTCTGAATGGCCTTCCATATAGATAAATCACTAGGGACACATGAAACATATCCCAGGCTGTTGTGTGAAGCAATGGAAGAAGTAACAGGGGTGCTGGCAATAATTTGCAATTCCTCTCTGGCCACAGGAGAGATGCCAGAGGACTGAAGGATAACCAAAGTGGCCATTATTCAAGAAGAGAGGAATGGATAAAGCTGGCAAATACAGGGCAGTCAATCTAACCTCAGTTCTGAGAAAAAATCACATGACCAGAAATCACATGACCACATAACGCTGATTTCTCTCCAGAGATGCTGCCAGACCTGCTGAGCTTTCCCAGCAATTTCTGTTTTTATTTCTGATTTACAGCATCTGCAGTTCTTTTGGTTTTTATTTAGAGTAACCTCAGTTGTGGGGAAACTATCGGATGCAATCCTGAGGGACAGAATTGATCTGCGTTTTGAGAGGCAGGGATTAATCAAGAATGGTTTTGTTAAGGGGAAGTCATACCTGACCAAGTTGATTGAATTTTTTGAAGAGTTGACCAGGTGTGTAGATGAGGGCAATGTATTTGTTGTAATCTACTTGGACTTCAGCAAGGTGTTTGATCAGGTGCTGCATGGGAGACTGGTAGCAAAGGTAGAGCCCAGGGAATCCAAGGAAATCTGGCTAATTGGGTCCAAAAATGGCTGAGTGACAGGAAGCAGAGGATGTTGGTCAAGGGATGTTTTTGTGGTTGGAAACCTGTGACCAGTGGGGTCCCACAGGGATCTGTGTTGGAGCTCTTGATGATTATGGGAGATATAAATGATTTAGCTTGAATATGGGAGGACTGATCAGGAATTCACAGATGATAGGAAAATTGGTCGGGTGGTAAATAATTGAGGAGGATAGCCTTGGACTACAGGAGTATATAGGCAAAAGGGAGGACTGCAGATGCTGGAAACTAGAGTTTAGGTCAGAGTGGTACTGGAAAAGCACAGCAGGTCAGGCAGCATCCAAGGAGCAGGAAAATCGACGTTTCGGGCAAAAGCCCTTCATCAAGAATAGAGGTAGGAAGCCTCCAGGGTGGAGACATAAATGGGGGGTGGCTGGGGAGAAGGTAGCAAAGAGTACAATAGGTGAAAGGAATGCCTACCTTGAAGAAGTTCTCCTTCCTTCTCCACAAGAATCTCAATGAGTCTCTCTCTCTCACTGCAACCACCAGATCATCTCCTCTGCCCTGAGGCTCTTCAGCCATGTACTGAAACAGACTCACTACCACAGCCACATTTGCATTCTCAGTGCCAGCCTCCATAACCAACTGATTCCACATGGACTCCAGACTACATTATAGAAGTTCGTACAGCACAGTTCGTAACCGAACAGGACAGCCAGTACAGACTACAGATTCAAAACCACCAGCAACGGTTCTCCTTCAGGATCCTCCACTCCACACTTGCAGCCATAGCCCTGCCTCAGCTGAGGGCCACACTCTCTCAGACCTGCAAAGGACCCACTCTGTACTATATTCCAAGAAGAATTCATACTCTCAACAAACAGTATTTCAACACCATCTCAAACATCAAAAACTGTAAGTACAACAAACTTTTATACACCCACCTCCATAACCAGCACTCCTCACACATTCCAGAAGATTCCCCCAGCCTTTGGAACTGCTCGGATGTCATTAGCCGTGTGGCTGGTACAGCTACCATCCCCACTGTGATCGATGACATCACTTCCGCCCCCATCATGGCCACCTCAGTCCCTCATGATTCCTCATGCACCACACGTGACATCACTTCCGCCCCTGTCATCGCTGACGTCACACATTTAGCAACTTCCGCCCCCTCGACTGCCGTGTTTACCACCACTTCCACTCACCTGCATTCTGCCAACACCCCCCCCCCCACACACACACACAGATCCTACTGTCACCATCCACGCCCCCCAGATCTCTGAGGGCAACATCACCCCTGCTCATGACTCCACCCCCATTATTGGGTGGGGGGGGCATAGAGAGGGTAGACAGGAAGAAACCTTTCCCCTTGATGGAGGAATCAATCACCAGGAGGCATAGAGTTAAGGTAAGGAGCAGGAGATATAGAAAGGGTGCGTGGAAGACATTTTTCACCCAAAGGGTTATTGTTCTCTAGAACTCACTGCTCGTAAGGGTGGTAGAGGCAGGAATCTTCGTAACATTTAGAAAGTATTTGGATGCATAGTTGTGATGGCAACCCATAAAAAGCTACTGGCCAAGTGCTGGAAAATGGGAGTAGAAGATTTCAGCAATTGATTTTGACTGGAACTTTGAAGGGCCTTTTGTAGACTTCTGTGATTCTATGACACTCTAGTTGGCTGTAGCTCGCAGTGAGGCAGGATGATGCCAGGAGCCATCTAGGCAGATGAGGGATCATGTGCAGGCCCTTGGAACATTCACCTCAGGATAGACCGGAGGTGGCCAGGCCCTGCACCACATTCTGCCTCACCTCTCCAACATGTGGAGGCTCATGAGGGCTCGCTTGTCTGAGGCAACAAGACCCTCACCATGTCAGGGCTATGCAGATACAAATGCCCAGGGGTCACCCAACCAAACCTCCAGGGCCAGTGGATCTCCTGTCAGCCAAAGTGAGGAAGCAGGTACTACAGGATGTAGTGTGTGACAATGCTGCCCTTTTTGAGGGGGTCTGGCCTGGTCCATAACAAGCGGGAATGAGGAAAAGACGAAAATCTACTGAGGGTGCTTTGGTGAGACGGTCTCATACAGCATGGAAACAGACCCTTCAGTCCAACTTGCCAACCAAGTTTCCCAAACTAAACTAGTTCCACTTACCTGCATTTGGCCCATATCCCTCCAAACCCTTCCTATTTATGTAGTTATCCAAATATCTTTAAATGTAGTACCTACAGCTTCATCTACCAATTCCTCTGATGGTTCATTCCACATACGAACCACTGTATGTGAAAAATGTCCTTGGTTTTTTTTCTTGAACAGGGGTCATAAAGGCAGAGGTGCCGATTTATCTGGAAACTGTTACTTTGAACAAAGGCAGGGGAGTGGCCAGTTCTCCCACTTCAGGTTTTTTTTTTCTAGTTTGGTTTAGTTTTAGCAGGGAGTCAAAAACTGTTGGGGACCTAGAGAAGCAGCTACAGTGAAAAGAGGTTCTATGTTTCAACAGAGGTCTTGCCTGAACCTTTTCTCCGAAAACTCCTGCCTGTAAGAACCTGTGTTTGAAAATACGTTTTGCCAAGGAGTGTGTTTATGTGATGTTGCAGGGACTGGAACAGCTTTGTTAAGTTGTGATAATGTATCCGTTGGGTTATCAAACAAATTAAGTTCTAAATTCGGTGTTTTCTTTTGTGCAGGTCTCATCTGTAATGTTTAAATAAATCTGTTTGTCTAAAGCTAAGTGGTTTGACCAGCTGCATCACTCCTGGAAGACCCACTGTACATCTGCCTAAAAAAAAAAAATGTTAGGGTCTGGGCTACCTTCTTAAAACGTTTTGAGGGGGTCTGGCCTAATCCATAACAAGTGGGAATGATGAAAAGAAGAAAATCTAATGAGGGCACTTTGGCGAGATTGACTCATACAGCATGGAAACAGACCCCTCGGTCCAACGCCGCCTAATTTTCCAAACTAAACTACTCCCACTTCCCTGCATTTGGCCGATATCCCTCCAAACCCTTCCTATTCATGTACTTATCCAAAAGTCTTTTGACTGTCATACCTGCACCTTCACCTACCAATTCCGCTGATGGTTCAATCCACATATGAACCAACTTGTATGTGAACAAAATTGTCCCTTTTAAATCTTTCACCTCTCACCTTAAAAATATGCCCCCTAGTTTTGAACTCCCCCCGCCCTGGGGAATAGACCTTTGCTATTCACCTTATCTATACCCCTCATGATTGTATAAACCTCTATAATGTCACCATTCAACCTGGCATGTTCCAGTAAAAAGAGTCCCAGCCTATCAGCCTCCCCTTGTAACTAAACCCTCCAGTCCCAGCAACATCCTGGTCAACCTTTTCTGAAGTTCTGAATAGAAGTTTATAAAATCTTGAGGGGTGAATAGCCAAGGTCTTTTCCCCAGGGCACAGGAGTCCAAAACTAGAGGGCATAGGTTTAAGGTAAGGGGGCAAAGATTTAAAAGGGACTAAAGGGGCAACATTTTCATACATGGGATGGTGCGTGTATGGAATGAGCTGCCAGAGGAAGTTGTGGAGGCTGGGCATCCGAATGGGTATGTGAATAAGGGGCATTTAAAAGGGATATGAGCCAAATGCTGGTAAATGGGATTAAATTAATTTAAGATATCTAATCAGCATGGACAAGTTCGAATGACGGGTCTGTTTGTGCTGTACATCTCTAGGATTCTAAGAACCCTCTGCTGAGCATGAATTGGTATTTTTATAATCATGTGATGATTTGGTCCTACATGCGTTTGTTTGTCCTGTTGGCACCATGTAAGATACCCTATACTTTCCCTGGTGTCGGTGTATAAAAGGTATGAATGAATTGACCTGTAGTATCTGGGGCAGGAGGAGGTGAATGGCACACAGGAAGCATTAGGATCACCAGCTTTTAGGAAGCCCTGCAGGTCGGTGTCCTTATGGGGCACAGGTCTGTGTGTAATGGCGTTTCCCTTCAAAATACCTTACCTGTCGCGCCTGTAGCCCCCTCCCTCACCAGTAAAGTCACTTACCCTGAACATTCCAGGTGTGGCTGCAATTGCTATCCCATGCGTCATTCTGATTACTAGAAGGCTGGAAGACGATTGTGAGTGCTCTTTGGCAAATGGATTCTGACCTCCCCCTGAATTTGCTGGTGAGACTTTTTTCTCGATAGGTGTTCCCATGAACCTCATAGGCTTTTTGCTGTCCCCACCCCAACCTTTCTGCGGAAGCCTCTTCAACTTTCCCACCTGCCCCTGGCATATGAGAGATGACCATGGCTGGTGTGGGCACACACTGATTCGATCCCCACTTGAAGCCAGGGTGCTATTGACTGTGGACAAATGCTCACTTCTGCATGATCCCTTCCTGGTCATATTTCAGTGGAACCCCTCTTACAAATATTATTGCCCCACTCCAACCTTACAAGAAGTGCCCAGATCCCTGGCTAATGGCTGTAGATCTCCACCCCACCCCCACTAGCCCTACCCTCCAGATCGGCTGCTGTGGACCCTCAGGACAGACTGTGACCTACTCCATAGACTGCAGAGCCATGTCCCCCCCAACCAGATGCTGGAGGCCTCACTGCCTTATGGTGTTAACAGATACTTCCATGGTCTTCGGTGAGGACAATTCACCAAAGACTTTGAGACAAGGCTGCCTGCTTGCTGTACCTGCACTGTGCTTACCACACAAGCTGTCTGCATATGGAGGGAGTGTTATGTTGACACAGCACACAGCAAGACGTATACCTCATTAAGTGAGTGAGGACTGCTGACCAGCAAGTAAACTGCTCGGTTATTGTGACTGGGCGAATCGACACTGCAAGGCAAGGCAGGAATGCCGTGCACATGCAGCTAAGCACTAAGTGAGCAAGCACCAGAAGAACAAGTGAGCAGCCCCAAGCTGTGGCCTGCTCTAATCCGGGAGGTGGAGGTGTCGGTCTCCGCATTAAAGCGTCCTTGCCACAGCCTTGTAATGCAAGCTTTTGATGTGGCCTGCAACATACCTTTGCACTTCCTGAGTGGCCTAGAGAATCAGAGAGGTGTCATTAATGGTCATGTGGACTTGGTTAATGTCAATTACTAAAGTCCATAGAGATGCACATTGGCTGATGACCATGGACGGTGCCCTGAGATGCTGTTTGGTGCTGAACAACACAGAGCCATCTCACAGCTAGCAGTGTGCTGAAGTTGCAAGGTTTCCACTCTGACTTCGATGTCGAGAACTCTTGACATCTAGCTTGTTCGGTGTGTTCAGTCAATGGGAAGCTGGGTATTAATGAGGCAAGTTGTGGTATGAATGAGATGCTTAACAAGTTATATTTCCCCTCGATTGAAAACTCATCAATGCCTGGTGAGAATCTGGCCTTGCCATGCAGCCATTGCAAAAGAGATGCAGCAAGTTGCCTCCGACTTTGCGACAAGACTTTCCAGACTACTTGTCACAGCACACATCACTTAGACCTACATTAGGTTTTTTTTTTAAGATTAGATTACTTAGTGTGGAAACAGGCCCTTCGGCCCAACAAGTCCCCACCGACCCACCAAAGCGCAAACCACCCAGACCCATTCCCCTACCTTTACCCCTTCACCTAACACTATGGGCAATTTGGCATGGCCAATTCACCTAACCTGCACATTTTTGGACGGTGGGAGGAAACCGGAGCACCCGGAGGAAACCCACACAGACACAGGGAGGCTCTGCTTAGATGCTGTGGGTTAAAGTTGCATTGTAGAATTTTGCAACCTTCTTTACAAGAGACACTTTCGTCAAGTACTTCAAGTCTTCCATTAATTCTACATCACCTTCAATATCACAAGTACTAGAAAAACAACTTCACAAATAGAGAGAGAGAAACAAATTTCAAGGAATTGTGGCAGAGTTAGGAGAGGTAATCAAAACCATGATTTAAAAAAAGATAGTAGAAGAGTTCAAAAGACACAGTATAAGAGACAGGCCCAGATACAGACATCTCTGCCCTCAAAAACAGTATGGAATATGATGGGAAGCACAGACTTGAAGTAAAAAGACATGAAACTGGGGCATAAGAAGGTATAGGCTGATGAGGCAGATATTCATGCTTTACCCTTGTTTTGCTTACTTGACTGACCCATTTCTGTGGTCAGGAACCACTGCATAAAAAAGGATCCAGAGTTTTTAACCTCCTGCCCTTTAGAGTTCCACCTTAAAAAAAGATGGCAATAACAGGTTTGTTACAAAACAAAGAAAAGCAATCAAAACTGAATTGGGCGTGACATGTAGTGGATTACATCTGAAATCAGAATAAGTACAAATGTATGATTAAACAGCCTTTTCTTTTATATATACACTAATCGTTCATCACCTTGTAAACACTAACAACTGCTGTAATCAGAAGAGCAAAATCATGTGCTCCTGACATTTCAATTTTAAATCAAGGCTAGCATGGGTCATCTGTGTAAAACCTGCTTAGAAACAAGATTGCAGGGGATGTGTACCCATTATCTGGAAGGAAGTAAATCACCACTCTAAACACAAATGCACTTAGAATCATAGAGATATACAGCACAGAAACAGACCTTTCAGTCCAACTCATCCATGCCAACCAGATATCCTAAATTAATTTAAACCCATTTGCCAGCATGTGGACCAAATCCCTCTCAACCCTTCCTAGTCATATATCCATCTAGATGCTTTTTAAAGAACAACAGCTCTTTTGCTAAATACATGTAATGCATGATAAAAGAGCACAGATCTATCATACTCAGGATGTCTTAATGTCCTTTTTTGTAAAATCATGCATACAAAGTAACCTTATCATCAAATTACAGAAATACAAAATTAAAATACTGCAAGTACTGGAAATCTGAACTTAAAACAGAAAATGCAGGTCTGACAGCAGCTGAGGAGAGAGAAACAGAATTAACATCGAGTCAATAAGACTTTTCTTAGGAACTAAATTTCATGGAGTCATAGAGATGCACAACATGGAAACAGACCCTTTGGTCCAACATGTCCATGCCAACTCCTAAATTAATCCAGTCCCATTTGCCAGCACTTGGCCCATATCCCTCTCAACCCTTCCTACTCACATACCCATCCAGATGCCTTTTAAATGTTGTAAGTGTACCAGCCTCCACCACTTCCCCGGCAGCTCATTCTATACACACACCGCCCTCTGCATGAAAAAGTTCCGTGTTCCTTAGCTCCTTGAAAGTAGAGTCACAGCTAGATAGGAGAGTGAAAAAGGTGTTTGGTATGCTTTCCTTTATTGGTCAGGATACTGAGTACAGGAGTTGGGAGGTCATGTTGCAGCTGTACAGGACATTGGTTCGGTCACTTTTGGAATATTGCGTGCAATTCTGGTCTCCTTCCTATAGGAGGGATATTGTGAAACTTGAAACAGTGCAGAAAAGATTTACAAGGATGCTGCCAGGTTTGAAGGATTTGAGCTACAGGGAGAGGCTGAAAAGGCTAGGGCTATTTTCCCTGGTGTGGCAGAGGCTGAGGAGTGACCTTTATAGAGATTTATAAAATCATGCAAGGCGTGATAGGATGAATTGTTAATGTCTTTTCCATGGGGTGAGGGAGTCCAGAACTAGAGGGCATAGGTTTACGGTGAAAGGGCAAAGATATAAAAGGGACCTAAGGGGCAACTTTTTCACACAGAGGGTGGTACGGGTATGGAATGAGCTGCCAGAGGCTGGTACAATTGCAACATTTAAAAGGCTTCTGGGTGGGTATATGAATAAGAAGGTCGCTGGCAAATGGGACTAGATTAATTTAGGATATCTGGTTGCCAAGGAGGAGTTGGATGGAAGGGTTTGTTTCTGTGATGCACATCTCTCGGCCTCTATGACTTTGTGCCACATTGGTGTTGGACATCTCATTGACAGTGCAGACTTTATGGCTGGCCAAGTATTTCAGCACCAGCAACCTTTCCCATTACCCCACCCCAAAAATTTCATGAGGCCTTTGCAGTAGAATTCATTGTTGACCTTACCCTCTGGCAAACTGTTACCTTTTCAACTCCTGTGTAGTGTCTAATCATGGAGAAAGTGAGGATTGCAGATGCTGAAGTGTCAGAGCTGAGAGTGTGGTGCTGGAAAAGCACAGCCAGTCAGGCAGCATCCGAGGAGCAGGAAAGTCAACATTTTGTTTCGAGCATAAGCACTTTTTTCAGGAATGTTGGGCGGGAAAAGAGATAAATAGGAGAAAGGGGGTGGGGATGGGGCTGAGGTGGAAGGTAGCTTGGAAGGCAATAGGTAGAAGAAGGTGGGGGGGTGCTGGTGATAGGTCAGAGTGGAGGGTTCAGCGGGTAGATGGGACAGTTCAAGATGGCGGTGCCAAGTTGGAGTGTTGGATCTGGGATAAAGGTGGGGAGGAAGGGAGAGGAGGAAACTGGTGAAATCCATATTGATCCAGAGTGGTTAGAGGGTCCCAAGGCAGAAGATGAGGCGTTCTTCCTCCAGCCATCAGCTGGCTAGGATTTGGTGGTGGAGAAGGCCCAGGGTTTGCATATCCTTGGTGGAGTGGGAGGGAGAGTTGAAGTGGTCAGTCACAGGATGGTGAGGCAGCTTAGTTCCTGTGTCCCAGAGATGTTCCCTGAAACATTCTGCAAGTTGGCAGCCTGTCTCTGTAATGTAGAGGAGACCACATCAAGAACAATGGACACAGTAGCTGAGGTGTTTGGATGTGCAGGGAAATCTCTGTCGGATGTGCAAGGATCCTTTGGAGCCTTGATGGATAGGACGGGGAGGTGTGGGAGCAGGTTTTACACCTCTTACAGTGGCAAGGAAAGGTGCCGGGAGTGGAGGGTGGATTGGTGGGGTGCATGGACCTAACGAGAGATTAGATTACTTACAGTGTGGAAACAGGCCCTTCGGACCAACAAGTCCACACCGCTCCGCCGAAGCGCAACCCACCCAGACCCATTCCCCTACATTTACCCCTTCACCTAACACTACGGGCAATTTAGCATGGCCAATTCACCTAACCTGCACATTTTTTAGGCTTGTGGGAGGAAACCGGAGTACCCGGGAGGAAACCCACGCAGACACAGGGAGAATGTGCAAACTCCACACAGAGAGTCAGAGGGAATGGTATAAGCATTTTGCAGAGAGGGGTCGGGAGGGAAATATATCCTTGGTGGTGGGGTCTGACTGTAGGTGGCAGAAATGGCGAAGAATAATGAGTTGTATCTAGAGATTAGTAGCGTGGAAGAGGAGGACCGCGGGGATTCTAACCTTGTTGCGGTTCAAGGGCAGAGGTGCGGGAAGTGGAGGAGATGCACTGGAGGGCATTGTTGACCACATGGGAGGGGAAATTGCGTTCCATGAAATAGCAGACCATCTGGGAAGTTCTGGAGTGGAGTTGCTCCTCCTGGGAGCAGATATGGCAGAGATGGAAGAATTGGGAGTATGGGATAGTATTTTTACAGGGGTGGGAGGAGGTGTAGTCTAGGTAGTTGTGGGAGTTGGTGGGTTGGCGTTGAGCCGGTCACCAGAAATGGAGAAGAGATCCATGTCTAACCATGTACAGATCTTACCACCAAGCTGTCCTTTGAAGTGTGCAGACTGCAAGAATCTGAGCTGATGGCTGTTACTGAGGGAGAGGAAGTTTTTTTTTAAATCTCAATCACTGCCTACCTAGGGTTGCAATGTTTGAGTATTTGGAAGGAGGTGGCACAATGGTGGGCTGGTGCTGAGGGAAGCTGAGAAAAAGCAATAGGTGAATGTTTACATGGCTTGGAAAGGGTGGACGCTAGGAAATTGTTTCCATTAGGCGAGGAGACTAGGACCCATGGACACAGCCTTAGAATTAGAGGGGGTAAATTCAGAACAGAAATGCGGAGACATTTCTTCAACCAGAGAATGGTGGGCCTGTGGAATTCATTGCCGCAGAGTGCAGTGGAGGCTGGGACGCTAAATGTCTTCAAGACAGAGATTGATAATTTCTTGATGTCACAAGGAATTAAGGGCTACGGGGAGAATGAGGGTAAGTGGAGTTGAAATGCCTGTCAGCCATGATTGAATGGCGGAATGGACGCGATGGGCCGAATGGCCTTACTTCCATTCCTGTCTTATGGCCATATGGTTTACATTATCTGCAGCTTGTAAATCAGAAGACAATTTGCGGGATGAGGGGTGTGCAGTGGAAAGGGAGATGGGGAATTAGACAAGCAAAAACATTTGCAGAGCTAGACTGCTGGCATGCACACCTATAGCTATCTTCTCCCACTGCCTTCACAGGGCTTCCCATCTGCTATGGGTAGAGGGCTCCTCTCCTCCGATCAACTTCTCCCGAAACATGTACAGCATCGGAGAAATGTGGAAACATTCTATCTGCCTTTTTGCCCCATAATTCAGTCTTTTTCTTGCCCACGTCTCTTCTTCAAATCAGTTGCAGTTCCTTGCCAGATTGATTGCAATTCCACTGCACACTGGTTTTAGGTAGTGCAGGCAAGCTTGAAGTGGCTCTAGCAAATCTTGCTATCCCACCACCCTGCTGAGAAATGCAATTACTCACGAGTGTATTTAACACTGGCTACAAAAAGATAACATGTTAATGAGCGAACAAGACAAACATGCCTATATTACAAGTAACAGGTGTTGTTTAATTACATTCAGTGCCATCACATTTGAATTTGTTAAGCATCACAGCTAACAAAACCAATAAGTAAACAAATCACTATTTTATTTGCAAACTTTCACTTCAAGACATTTAGAAGTTTCAGTTCTCTGTCACTAAAGCTGAAGCTATATTTACTTGAACCAGCCTGGCAATGTGAAAATATAACTGATCTTTACAAGTTACCAGCAATCAGAAATATTTTTAAATTTCTTATGAATTTCAGCTTCTTATCATCTTGGCTACAAATGACTGTGGATTCTGGTGGACAGGCATGAGGAGCATCATATTGTAGAGATAGAAACAGGCCATTTAGCCAGTCAAGCCTGATTCACCATTCAATTAGATTACCTATCTCAATGTCACTATCCTGTCTTAGCTCTATATCCCTTAATGTCATTAGCGTCTTAGTCCTGTTCAATGATTGAGCTTCCACAGCCCTCTGGGGCACAAAAGTTCAAAGTTCCACCATCCCAAGAGTGAAGAAATTCCTCTTCATCTTAGTCTTAAACAGCCTTATCATGGTTTTAGACTCACCAGCCAAGGGACATATTATTCAAAGCCACACTGTGAGGATTTTGAGAATTTCACTGAAACCACCCCTCATTCTATGAAACTCAAAAATACAGATGTAGTCTCCTCAATTTCTTCCTAGACAAGTCCACCACCCCAGGGATTAATCTGATAAATTTCCACTGCACTCCTTCCATGGGCAAGAATACTCCTCCTTAGAAGAGTCCTAAATTCTGCAATACTCTGGTGGGGGGGGGGATATCACCAAGGCTCAGTACAATGGCAGTAAGATATCTTTATAGCTGTACGGAAAACCTCTTGCAATGAAGGCCCCTAAATTATTTGCCTCATATAGGTGCTGACTTTTTTTTTGCAAGTCATTAAACAAGGACACCCAGCATAGTTGGCATACCTGCACTTCCCAATCTCTCTCTGTTTAAGAAATATTCTCTATCTTTTTCTACTGCAGTGAATAACTTCACATTTATTCGCATTAAATTCCATCTCAAATGTTAAAACGTATCTAGTCTATGCCTTCTTGAAGCCTCTTTCCAATGTCCACACATTCCCACACTGTTTGGTGTCATCAACAAATATGGAAACATTATAATTGGTTTCCACATTCAAATCATTGAAAGAGATTACAAATAGTTGTGGACTAAGCATTGACCCTTGCGGTATCTCACTAGTAACAGCCTGCCAGCCCAAGAATGGTCAGTGAGTTCCTACTTTGTCAGTTAACCCATTCTTAATCCATATAATTTTCCCAGTTCTGTGCATTCTAAATTTATTTACTAACCCCTGGTATGGAATCTTAGTAAACACTTCTGACGGGTGTTTGAATATTTAACATTTATATTGAATTTTGTTTCAATTCAGTTTTAGCGGGAACATTAACAAGTTTACTTTTATAGATCTACGACAACCAAAAGTTAGGTTTAGAATGCTGGAGCCAGATCACCTGATTTAAAGAGCAGTACGCTCACAGTTCACAGAATGCTTATCTTTTATATTCATTCACAGGATGTGAGCTTCACTGGTTGGGCCTGCAGCATTTGTTACCCATCCCTAATTTCCCTCAAGATTATGGTGATGAGCTGTCTTCTTCAACCACTACAGTCCATGTGATATAGGTAAACCCACGGTGCCAATAGGAAGGGAGTTCCAACACTTTAACCCAGCCACAGTGAAGGAAGAGTAATTAAGCTCCAAGTCAGAATTGTGCGTGTCCTGCAGGTGGCAATACTCTCATTTGTCCGTCTACGTGACAGAGGTCACGGATTTGGAAGGTGTTGCTTAAGGAGCATTAGGGAGTTGCTGCAGTGCATCTAGTACAAAACAGATGTTTAGTGTTGACAGTATAAAGTACTGACACTGTGCATCGGAGTGAATGTTGAAGATGTTCAATCCTATCAACTGGTTACACAAGGTCATGTAACTTTTGGAAAGTGGGATTTAACACCTTTGAGACATGCTGACACAAGATATCTTTGCAATAAAAACTGGCCAGCAACAGCTTTTGATTAGTTAAGTTAACTTGTTAAAAGGACTGAAATAAGAGCGCCAGGATCTTCCAAAGCCGACAACCAAGGCAGATCTCTCTCTTTCTCTCTCCCTCCCCCTCCATGTGAGAGTGGAAGAAAAACAGTAAAAACAAATTTCTGAAGAGAAGTACTTTCAACTCAAGCAAAAAGCTAGGTCCAACTGACCAGCTACTGAATGGAGGATCACTGCAAACAGAAATTTTCCTTGCTAAAGACCAGACTGTAGCAAGCCGCCATATTCCAATCTTATAGTTTGGGTACTTAATCCACAAAATGTCTTCCTGTTTACCTATGGTTTTCACCCATGATATTTCTGTAAAGCTCCCTGTCTTGTATATCACATTTGTGAATTAATATCAGCATGTTTGATTTTAAAGTGACCTAGCTTATATTTCCTTAGAAGCAATTAATTTTGCCACTTTACAGGATACATTTGTTGTATTAAATAAGTTTGCTTTACTTATTTAATGATGAAACTTGGTGAGTTTTTTTTTTAAGATAGTGGTCTCTTTCAGTCGGAAATTAAATTGGTCATTTTCACATTTGTGATGACTCATCAAATCATGGGTCATGACTTGCGATCTTCCCATTAGGATCATGACGCTGGTTACTGTCTGTTTGCAAATCTCGATTTACCATGCAATTATGCTTTTAGTTGTTGATTATTATAATTTAAACTTGCATGCATTCATCTTTCATGGAGTAACTTTTGCAAAGGAAACCCCTAGCAAGATATGAGTAAAGGAGCACTCCTTATCAGAACCAGAAGAAAGGAAGTCCAAATAAGAGAGTAGCACAGTACTAATTCTTTTTAGATGCAGTCTTTTTACAGAGGTGGGTATGTGAAATACACTGCCAGCAGTGTTAGTAGAGTCAAGATACATGAGGGACATTTAAGCGACTCTTGGATAGGCGTATGGAAGTTAATACAATGAAGGGTGTGTAGGATAGTCTGATCTTAGTGTAGGATAAAAGGCTGGCACAACATTGAGGGCCGAAGGGCCTGTACTGTTCTATGTTCTATTAATTTCCACAATAAATTTTAAGAGTGTGGATGAAAACACTGTGCTAGAAAAATCTTCTCTTCAATCCTCCAGCAGTATAATGAACACTTTAAGAGTATTTTTCTTTTACAAACAGAAATTCAATCTCTAGCACCATCTAGATTACTGGATATCAGCTTTTCTCAGTTATGAGACATTATTAGGTCAAGTATTATCAACCAAAATGACTTACAGCCTATATCTTGTGGTAGCCCAGGAATTTAAATGGAAATCAGCTCCTAATAATTCTCCAGACACTCATTCTGAGAGTGAGCTTGAACTCCTTGACCAAAATGGCCTGTTGTGTTAAACATGCACTTCAGCATAAAACCTTATCTAATCACCTCAGAGTGCTTTTTAGTGCTGAAAATATTCAAGAAAAATCCTCATTCTTCCACAATTACATTGTTGCTGTGAGTTCTTGCTGCACACAAATCAGCTGCTGCGATTCTTCCATCTAACACTGACTTTAGCGGAGAACGTTTCATGCTTTACAAAGTGCTTGAACTTGCAAATGGTCATCATGTAGCACCAAGTTCTTTCTTTAAAACCATTACCGCATAGTTTAGCTGTGGTATTAGTCCCAGAGTTCTCATACATACAATAACCTGAGTATGTGCAGAATGTGAGACGCTACAAAGTGACGTTGTTATAGTACTCAGCTGGTGACCTGGGGAATCGTGATGATAAATTCCATCATCATTGTCGTGAAAGGGAACTCAATAACTTTGTGGGCTAGCACCAGGAAAAAAATGAGAGCATACTTCATGCTTACAGGGTCTGTCCTATTTTGACTTTCATACTCCACGGTTCACTCTTAATGTTCACAAAGAAGGAGGAATATGCCTTGACCCAGGGACTCATTCTGCAAACTCTGACAACAAGCAATAGATGTTTACAGCAAATCCAGCACTTGTGTTGGCCAATTTACAGAACTCAGAGGGTAGCAGTCAAAAAGACCTAACAAATAGCCATTTTCTACAGCAACCACCTTTACTTTCCCTAAATTATTATTAGGCCAAAATCATTAAAAGGACACTTTCACCTCTCAAATTGGTATAGATCTGAACCAGAGTCTTATGAGTTGAATGCAGAGTCAGGTAACTGCATCATACCAACTGCCCTAATAAGGCAATCCTGTCTGTATTGTATATTGGATGTCTACAGCTTTTAGAAATGTTTTAACATTCTTTATTGTGTGTGTGCACTAACTTTGGATTGTTATAAATCCATAAAACAATGCTCTATATCTTGCCGTCATATTAACTGTGAGGCTAATGACACTAATAATTAATTGTGCAGAAAGGCCACAGCAACTTTTGGCAAGACAGCTATCCAAATGTCACTGTCTGACGAATTACCATCTGCTGTTAGCTTCAGAAAAATGGCATATCACAATTAAAAAGTAGTGAAAGGTATAAATTTGCTGTATATGTGCAGCAAATACAAACTTAAGCTCACTACAGAGTGTTTGTTCCTGGCTAAGTACTCTTTCAAATCAACTTCCCAGGACTGAAAACCATTACAAGTATGGAATTTCATCCATTCAAATTAATTGTTGTTGCTCTTAAAAATGTATAAATTTCAAATTCATTTTGTTATACATATCCTTTACTTTTTTCTCTCTATTGTCATCCAATCCTTCTTTTATTGTTTATTTCTCTTTATGGATCTGATTTGGTATTGAATTTACTCACTCAAACGTGCACTTCCATGCACTATTATTTTCACAATCCTTCAATCTGATATTTAAGGAGTTACATGCTCTGTTGACTCAGGTCTTAGTTGTTTTCTCTCAGTATAACACTGGCAACTTGTACTTTCTAAAGTTTGGGAATAAATTAATTTAAAATCCTAAAAAGGTGCTAGGACTGGGACTGAAAGGTCTGTTTCCGTGCTGTACCTCTCAATGACCCGATGACTAAATTAAGCGGGAAAAAAAAAAAGAGGGGGAACCAAATGACGGTCTTCCACAACCCAAGAATGAATGTTTTTTTTTAAAAAAGGAAAAGAAAAAAAAAAGAGAAAAAGAAAGAAAGAAAAGAGAAAAAAAAAGAAAAAAAGAAAAAAGAAAAGTGTTATTAGATGCCCTGGCACAGAAAATTATGTCCCAAACTCTTTTCCTATTGACTAGCCAAATAAGCTATTGACTGAGGAGGAATGGCATGGAGAGCCACAATAGCGATTTAGTCATACTGTTGTTTTAAGCTTTCTGTTTGGTCATACCTGGGGTTATCTTTTTTTTTCCTTCCTAACAGTTGAATTCAGTTTAAAATTGTAGCTTTTGTCAACATAATGTTTGATTTTGAGCAACTACACACCTCACCACCCTGCCCTGGTATTTCAGGGTTTGTAGAGAAGAGCACTATCTCAGACTCTGTTCAACAACCTAAACAAAGTGCAAACAGACAAAATAGGAGCAGTGATGGACCATTCAGCCCCTGACTGTGATCCACCATTCAATAATCATGGCTGGTTTGTTTGTGTTTTTGTATACATTACCAAGCACCTCCAATTAGCTTTCATTCTCTTTGTCTAGTGAGAAGCCTTTGGTCTTCAAAATATTCAATATTTCATCATCTCTGAGATAGAGTGGTCTAAAGTTGCACAACCCTCTGAAAGAAAAAAAGTTCTCCATGTTTGTGTCCTAGAAGGACAACCCCTAATTTTTTAAAAAAAAAAAAGCTCCCTCATTCTGGACTCATCCACAAGAGGAAACGTGCTCTCACATACACATTGTCAAGGCAATTTAGGATCTTATATTTATTCATTCCATTTGCATTTCATTGTAATTGATTATTAAATTCCCATTCTTACTCACTTACTGTTTGCCTTTTTAAGTAGAAACTTTGCAGAAACTAGTTACTCATTTTTACATTACTAGCTAGCTTCTTGTCAGAAGCTAAATTTCTTCTTTCTGATCAACTGTTCAGTTATTCTCTGCCATTCTTTGTATTTTGTCCAATCATCTGATCTTCCACTCATTTGTGAAGTTTTACGTATTTGGCTTAGTTAACCAAGAATGGTGGGTCCTCCCTTTAGAAATTCTTTTTATGATAATATACTTATTCTGAGCATTCCTTCAGTGCCTGCCACTGTGCCTCAATTGTTGGAATATAGATTGCCAGTTCACTTCAGCCAGCGCAGTTTTCATATCCACAAGTGGCTCTGAATTAGGTTTAAAATACCAGTCCTAGATTCAATCCTCTCCTTTTCAAACAAATGTAAAACTCAAATCAGATTGTGGTCAGTGCTACCTCTGGGTGCCTTTACTCGGTAGTCATTCATTTATCCTGTCACATTACACAATACCAAGTCTGATATATAAAATACGCTGCTCTAAGAAACTAATTCAAAAGCATTCAATGAACTCCTCATCCAGGCTACTACTGTAAATCTGATATTTCCAGTTAGCGTGCAGATAAAAAAGTTACATGTGCTTATTGGTATCCTTTATTACAAGCAATCAATATTTCTTACTGTATACTTTGTACTACATTCTGGTTATTGATTCGGTGGTGTTGGGGGGGTGGGGTGGGGGTGAGGGTTTGCTGGAGACCACTCCACCATGTGACTTCTTTCCTCTACCATTTCTCAAGTCCACCCAAACTGATTCTTTATCCTGTTCTCTTGAACCAAGGTTATCTCCAACTTCTGCACAAATTCCATTCTTGGTTAACAGTTCTACCCCTCACCTTCAACTAGCTTTCCAGTTTTCTTGAATCATATAACCCTCAGTCTTCAAGTCTCAATCCTTGCATCCTGTGTCAGGTCTCTACAATTGTTATCAGATCCTATTTTATTGCTTCAATGTGTTAACAAAGGCAAAAGTAAATGAATTGTTACTTTTGTAGCATTTGGTGCATGCCAGCAACTATTGTTCATCCCTAATTGCCAATGAGAAAGTGCTAGCGATCAATTGATTTCAGTGGTGTAGGTACTCCAACAATGCTAATAGAAGGGAAATTCCAGCTTTTGATCCAATGACAGGAAAGGAATAATGATATATTTCCAAGTCAAGATAGTAGGTGGCTTGAAGACTAATTTGCAGGCAATGGTGTTTCCATGTATTTGATGCTCTTACCCTTCTAGATAAAAGTGGTTGTGGAATTGGAAACTAATGTCATGAATTTTGCAATATATCTTATAGATGATATATGATGCTCCAAAAGCTACTATATTTATATGACAAGCCCAGTTTAATTTCTGGTCAATGGTAACCCCATATATGTTGATACCAGGGATTCAGCAATAGCAATTCAATGGTCAACAGGTAGATTTACTCTTATTGGATCTGATCATTGCCTGGAACTTTTGTGACACAAAATGTTACTTGATACTTCTCATCTTAAGGCTGGATATTGTCCAAACACAGCAAGGACTGGACATGTACTGATTCAGTATCTGAGTGGTGAATTGTGCAATTATCTCAACTTCTGACATTATGACGAAGGAAAGACTGCAGACAAAACAACTGAAAATAGTTGTGCCAAGGACAAAACACTGAGGAACTACTGCAGAGATGTCATATAACTAGACTGATTGATTTCCAACAACCACAACCATCCTCCTTTGTGCTAGGTATGACTCCAACCAGTTGAAAGCTTTCTCCCAATTCCTATGATTCCAGTTTTGCTGGGGCTCCTTGATGCCACACTCGGTCAAATGTGGTGTTGATGTCAAAAGCAGTCACTCTGATCTCACCTCCATGTTTTTTATCCATGTTTGAACAAGGCTGTAATGAGGCCATGACCCTGAATGGCCCAAATGGAAGCCAAGCAGAATGCCAGTGAGCAGGTTATTGTGAAGTAAATGCTGGTTGATTGCACAGTTGATGATTCCTTGTATCGGTTTACTGTTGATTGAGAGTTGACTGATGAGACAATAACTCGGTAGTTTAGATTTGCCCTGATTTCTTTAGATACCTGGGCAATTTTCCACATTGTCAGGCAGATACCATAATTGTAGCTGTACTGGAACAGCTTTTTAAGGGGAATAGCAAGGACAAATCTTCAGTACTATCGCTGGAATATTATCAGGGGCCCACGGCCTTTACAGAGTCTAGTGCATCTCCCATTTCTTGATATCTTATGGAGGGAATCGAATTGGCTAAAGACTGGCATCTGTGATGATAGGGACCATAGAGAGAGGCCAAGGTGGAAAACCCACTCAGCATTTCACACTGAAGACTGTTGCAAATGCTTCAGCCTTATCTTTTACACTGAAGATGGGTGTTTGTGGAGTGTCCTCCTCCATTAAGTAACTCAATCATCTGCCATCATTCATGCAATCCCATGGATCTGCAGCCCATGTCCTTCAAGATAGTAAAGGTCATAGGTTCGGAAGCTTCTATTATTTAGTCCTTGTATTTATATTGATTAGCGTGAATCTCTTGATTAACTGGTACAGTCCAGCTCGTATTCATTCTGGTTAATAAAATGTTTGCTGTATAACATGTTAACATTGTAGTTTTGTGCTCTATTTATGTGTAAGAGTCTGACTCCATTTTAAAAATGGCACTGGGGACACAACTGAAAGATGAAGCTCATTGTTTTGTGCCACATGTCAAAACTGGCATCCCGCAATTCTCAAGAGCACTTTCATCCAAAACACAGTTGCTCTCAAGCAAGACACCAGTGGAGGTTGTATTGCTTGAATTATTTTTTAAAAAAACTGAGTTGGAAGGATGCACAAAAAAAACATTTTGCTTTAAAAAGGGCATTGGCAGATAGAAAATACAAATTCCATAGTTAAATGCAAAGGGTGTAGAAAACTTAAGAATAAGATTGTCCTATTTGAATATGTAGGCACTTTGCAAGACAACTTGAACACAAGGATTAAGAAGTTAGACTTACTGGAATTCCTTGCAACTGTGGTTTATCTAATAAGTTGTGAAGTTCATTCTTTGAAGCTTCAATCTTTTCAAAGTCTGCAGCGTCCACCATGTAGCTAAAAGAAAGACAAACAGTTGAACCACGAAAATAACTCAAATAAAAGGAATGGAGTTAGTTGGCAGGAGGAAGGAAAGTAAGACATGTGACATTCAAACTAGTGGAAAGATCACAACTTATCATTGAAAACTTACACAATAGCATTAACTCCTCTGCAGTAACGCTCCCACATGCTTCGGAATCTTGGCTGTCCACCAATATCCCAGATCTGTCAGGAAAACACACAGATTTGTGCAGCACTTCATTAAACAGAATACAAATTGTATTTATAAGTGGACAGTAAAGTTTACTGAGACTTAATCCAGTTTACTGTCTGAGAAAGGGACACACTAGCACACAAGAAGTTCAGTCAAGATTAGAATACCTTGGTTGACAGTGTCATAACCTGTTGTGGTTCTGTTCGCCGAGCTGGAAGTTTTTGTTGCAAACGTTTCGTCCCCTGGCTAGGCGACATCATCAGTGCTTGGGAGCCTCCTGCGAAGCGCTTCTTTGATGTTTCCTCCGGTGTTTATAGTGGTCTGTCCCTGCCGCTTCCGGTTGTCAGTTTCAGCTGTCCGCTGTAGTGGTTGGTATATTGGGTCCAGGTCGATGTGTTTGTTGATGGAGTTTGTGGATGAATGCCATGCCTCTAGGAATTCCCTGGCTGTTCTGTCTGGCTTGCCCTATGATAGTAGTGCTGTCCCAGTCGAATTCATGTTGCTTGTTGTCTGCGTGTGTGGCTACTAAAGGATAGCTGGTCATGTCGTTTCGTGGCTAGTTGATGTTCATGGATGCGGATTGTTAGCTGTCTTCCTGTTTGTCCTATATAGTGTTTAGTGCAGTCCTTGCATGGTATTTTGTACACTACATTCGTCTTGCTCATGTTGGGTATCGGGTCCTTCGTTCTGGTGAGTTGTTGTCTGAGCGTGGCTGTTGGTTTGTATGCCGTTATGAGTCCTAGGGGTCGTAGTAGTCTGGCAGTCAGTTCCGAGATGCTCCTGATGTGGCTAGTCCTTTTGGTTGTGGTATGTCCTCGTTCCGTGGTCTTTCTCTTAGGCATCTGCTGATGCCACACTACCATACATCAGAAGCATCTCGGAACTGACTGCCAGACTACTGCGACCCCGAGGACTCATAACGGCACACAAACCAACAGCCACGCTCAGACAACAACTCACCAGAACGAAGGACCCGATACCCAACATGAGCAAGACGAATGTAGTGTACAAAATACCATGCAAGGACTGCACTAAACACTATATAGGACAAACAGGAAGACAGCTAACAATCCGCATCCATGAACATCAACTAGCCACGAAACGACACGACCAGCTATCCTTAGTAGCCACACACGCAGACAACAAGCAACATGAATTCGACTGGGACAACACTACTATCATAGGGCAAGCCAGACAGAGAACAGCCAGGGAATTCCTAGAGGCATGGCATTCATCCACAAACTCCATCAACAAACACGTCGACCTGGACCCAATATACCAACCACTACAGCGGACAGCTGAAACTGACAACCGGAAGCGGCAGGGACAGACCACTATAAACATCGGAGGAAACATCAAAGAAGCGCTTCGCAGGAGGCTCCCAAGCACTGATGATGTCGCCTAGCCAGGGGACGAAACGTTTGCAACAAAAACTTCCAGCTCGGCGAACAGAACCACAACAACGAGCACCCGAGCTACAAATCTTCGCACAAACTTTGAAGTGTCATAACCTAAATATTTCAGGCAGCTGAGGCAGACAGTAAGGTGGATTAAGTTAAAGGTATTCCACATGAGGCAGTAAACCCAGGGATAGTCAAGATATAAGTGAGGCCACAAAAGGGATTTGAAAAGGTAGAAAAACAGAAAACATGTGAAAAGACAATTCAAAAGACAACCGTAATTAATCAAACGGATTTTGTTAGTTTTATTACATGAAATGCCAACCTAAGGTGATTAATCCTGGAATGTTTCCCTTTTCTCTGTGCATCCTCTCTTTCTCTCAAACACAATCATTTCTACACCAATTTCTTTACCTTTTCCCTACACCTGTTTTCTTCTATTTATCCATTTCCTCACTATGAATTCTTCTCACAATGAGTCTCAGAATATTCGTTTCCTAATAAAGTTTTGTGCGTACCGAATGTCTCCTTCTTTCATTAAATATGTACCTGCTCATTGTAAATGGTAGCCAATGAGAATACATGTTTTACTACTTACCTCAATCATCCGGTCTTCTCAGTTCTAGTGGAGAAGACTACTTTTCTTGAATCTCTCATTGCTAAAGTCTTAGTCCCCAATATTATATTCACAAAGATAATAGAATCAGAGAAATGTCGGAGACCCAAAATGTTCATATATCAAGTTGTAAGTTTGCTTGCTGAGTTAGTAATTTGTTCTCAGACATTTCATCACCATGCTAGATAACATCATCGGTGAGTCTCTGGTGTTCTATCCCACTTGCTATTTATTTGTCTCAGTTTGTTGCAGTGGGTGATATCACTTCCGGTGCTGTTTCTGACAGGTTGGCAAATGGGGTCCAAATCGACTTGTTTGTCAATGAAATTCTGGTTTGAATGCCAGACCTCAAGGAATTCCTGTGCATGTCTTTCTTTAGCCTGTCCCAGGATGAATGTATTGTCACAGTTGAACTGGTGTCTCTCTTCGTCTGTGCGAATGGATATCAGTGATGTTTGGTCATGTCTTTTTGGTGGCTAGTTGGTGCTTATGTATCCTGGTGGCTAGTTTTCTGCCTATTTGTCCAATGTAATGTTTGTTTCAGTCCTTGCAGGGGATTTTGTATATGATGTTCATTCTGCTGGTTGTTGATATGGGGTCCTTTAAAATTCATCAGCAGCTGTTTCAGTGTGGTGGTAGGTTTGTGGGCTATGATGCCTAGGGGCCAGAGTAGTCTGGTTGTTATCTCAGAGACATCATTCATGTATGGCAGGGTGGCTAGAGTCTTTGGGCGTGTTGTGTCTTCTTGTTTGGGTCTGTTGTGTAGGAATGGCAGACTGTGCTTATCAGGTAACCATTGTTGTACAGGCATTTTTCCTTGGCTTCTCATTAGTTCCTGGGTGCTGCAGTGTGTTGTGGCTCATTTAAATAATGTCGTGATGCAACTCCAATTGTGGATGTTGGGATGATTGCTCCTGTAGTTGGAGTATCTGATCAGTGAAAATGTGGCTTTCCTGTAGACACTGGTCTGCAGCTCTCCATTGGCTTTTCGTTCTACTGTGACATCCAGGAAGGAGAGTCTGTTATTGTTCTCTTTCTCTTTGGTGAATTTTATACTGGTCAGGATGTTGTTTATGTGTTTGTGGTTTTCTTTTTTTGTTGCGTTTCGTGATGACAAGGATACCGTGCACATAGCGGACCCAAAGCTTGGGCTGAATCTTGGGAAGGGCTGTTCATTCTAACCTCTGCATAACTGCTTCTGCTAAAAGTCCTGATATTGGTCATCCCATAAGTGTCTTATTGATTTGTTTGTAGATCTTGTCATTGAAGGTGAAGTGGGTTGAGAGGTACAGGTCTACTAGTTGGAGGATGCTGTCCTTGCTGATGGAGTTGCGCTGTCAGGTGTTGGTGTCCTTGGTTTGACAAAAGGGGAGGCCAGTATTTCTTTGGCGAGGGTGATGTTTATTGATGTGAATAGGGCCATGTCAAAAGGAGACCATGGACTCATCATCCTCTACCTTTAATGATGTTAGGGAATTCCTGGGTGCAGTGGATGGAGCGGGTTGAGTCTTCTACTGTGTTTCAGTTTGCGTTGCAGTTCCTTTCCTAGTCTGTATGTCAGTGTACCGGGAAGTGAGATATTGGTCTGAGGGGGGCCCCTTGTTTATGTACCTTTGGCAATCCAGAGAAACCGGGTGTGTTGGATCCTTCAGGTTTCATTCTTTGGAGGTCTGTATTGTTAATTTCACCTGTCTTGTGAAGTTTCATCAGGGATGCTGTAATACGGTTTTCCAGCTGTGGAGTCGGGTCCATTGCTAGCTGCTGGTAGGTGTCGGTATCTGTGAGTAGCGTGTTTGTTTTTTCAATGTATTGTATTCTGCTCAGGATGATGGTCATTCGCCCTTTGTCTGCCGGCAGGATTACAATATTTCTGTCTTTCCCGAGTCCGTCTGAGGCTTTTCTTTCCAGTGTGTCGAGGGTGCTCCCTTCTTTCTTTCTGCTTAGTGCTGGTACTGTCTGAAGGCCTGCTGGGTTTCTTCTGCAATTCCATTGTCTTTCAGGGTTGTTTCCAGTGCTGCAAGGAAGTCCTTTTAGTCTGTGTCCCTGTGGTTGAAGTTCATCCCTCATACGAGGACGGCTTTTTCTGTGTCTCGAGTGTGGTCGGTCAGACAGGTTCTTTATTGTCGGTGTTATTTCTGTGTGACAGTTTGGCCAGCTTTTCTTGTAGGACTAGTCTTTTCATTGTCTTGGTGTGCTGTTATTTTGTGTTGATGTCTTATTTGAGCGTACTTGTCCATTTATGGTCAGTCATATTAGAGTACAGAGTTTTTTGGTGTGAAATTTCTCGTTCATATTTGTGGAATCGGTTATTGGCATCATCATTTCTCGCAGCGTCCTGCGGCCACTCTGTTCTGTTCTCCTGACTTGTGGGGTGATGAGAGGTAGTTTGTATTTGACACATCATGGTAATACTAGTTTCCTGAGGCATTCCTGTAGGAAATACAGTTGTTGGTGGGTGGCGCTCAGTCGGATGGCATTGGTTTCCCACCTTCGGGCTAATTTGAATGTATTGCACCCGTAGGTGTTTGAGATTTTGGAGAAGATTTGTAGCTTAGGTTGTGGATCAGGTTGTAAATTTGCTCACTGAGCTGGTAGGTTTGTTCTCAGATGGTTCCTCACTATGCTGGATAACATTACCGGTAAGCCTCCGGCATTCAAACTGGAACTCCACTGACAAACATAGATTTGGACCCCAATTACCAACCTTGCAGAAACAGCACCCAAAGTGATACCACCCACTGCAACAAACTGAGACAGATAAATAGCAAGTGGGACAGAACACCAACGCTTCACCAGAGACTCACCGATGATGTTATCTAGTATGGTGAAGAAACGTTTGAGATCAAACCTACCAGCTCAGTGAGCAAGTTTACAACCTGATCCACAACCTGAGCTACAAATGTTCTTCAAAAAGGTTCATATCAGTTTATGAATAGCTATCCATCTAATCTCCCTTTCCACCACTATGCCACTTCAGTGCATAGCCATTTACATCTTAAAATATAAAAGGGTTTTTACCTACCATTTTTTCCAGAGATCGTGTCAGATCCCAACCTTTCCTCTTAAATCCTCTTATCTTCCTACCTATTACCCTACTTACTACATCTATGTCCCCAATTACAATCTTCTCAGTCAAGAGGGGTGGAGCCGCTCTACCAACTTTAGCTGGACCCCTCCAAATTATGTACACATCAATCAGGTCTTGCCTCAACTTCCTTGGTTTCAAGGGAAAACAAAAACCCTATCCTGTCCAATTTTGTAACTGCAGTTCTTCAATATCCTTAGAAATAGGTCTTTTTTTTTTCCTAGGGCAGTGGCCAGAACTGTGCACAGAACTCCAATTGTGGCCTAATTAATACATTATACAATTTTGCTGTAATCTCCCAGCTCCTATACTCTATGCTTCAGCTAATGACATTAAGTACCCTGAACATCTTCTGTGACACCTTATCTGCCTACCAAGCTACCTTCAGGGATCCACAAACATTGACTCCAAGTCCTTCTGCTGTTCTATGCAATTGCCGTATTCTTCCATTTTTCTGCATATTCTCTTGCCTATTTGCCTTCCCTGAATGCGTTACCTCTCAACCTCCAAGATGGCAATGCAGCAGGATTCCTGAGCCGGAGCTCCTCTGCTCTGTCCCATTTTTCTTTTGGCCTCTCTTCTTTTGCATTTCTTTTCTTTTTACTTCCCATCCTTGGGCAGCATCAACAATGTCCAAAAAGTGGAAGCCAATGCAGACTCCTAGTCTCAGACTCCCAATCTTGAGGTGAAGCCCAACGCGGTCTGGAGTTTGAAGGACTGCTATTCTGAACTCTTATTTTCTTTCTTTATTTAATTTAAAAATTTTTCTATTTTCTTTCCCCTGAGAATTTGTACTTGAGAATCTGTACTTAGATACCTTGGTCTCCAAGATGGCACCGTAAGTGTGACTTGTAAACTTTTCACTGTACTCATGTGAGTACATGCAACAATAAAGCTAATTCTAATCCTCTTTTCTCCAGACTGAACTCTATTAGCCACTGTTTCAACAAATTTACTAGTCTGGTGATAATCTCTTATAGTGTTCAGCTTTCTCTTTCCTTATTAAGCCCTCAGCTTAATATTCTATTAGCTGAAAAACTTCATCACACTTACCTACATTCCAGTCCACATCATTGATAGGTGCCTGAAATAACTGCACAGAAGCCAGTACCCAGTCACCAAGTCATCCTTTATTTACTTGTGCAGAGTACACTGGCTGTGGTCAGACAGCTTGGAGTCATTCGCCTATTGTGAGGAGACTCTAATTTCCCAATTATACTTTTTTCTGACGATATTCTTACCTCCCAGTTTTTTTTCCCCACACAGATCACGGTCCTTTTAAAGCTACCACAATGACAGAAATCCAGAAGAGTCCATTTCAGCCCCTCAGGGCGAAGTTTACACCAGGCAAAAACCCACAATACACTATCGCAAACACTTTACACATCGCCTGCACCCAGGCACAAAAGAATACAGTTTACAAAACACAAAATAGCCGAAAACAACATTTAACAATGAAAAACCACTGAGTACATAACTCAACTCTTCCCAACATCCTCCTGACACCAGTCCACACCACATACTGATCAGATTGTCTTGCAGGAAGGCTAGTCAAGGACAGTCAGTCAGTCAGTCAGTTATCGGCCTTCCAGTCTCTCGGCGCCCTGCAAACTGACTGACCCTCCCAGGCCTGCTTTCCTCCAGGCTGGTCCTCGACCATCCAGCTCCCAGTCACCCTGTGTACTGACCAGACTACCTTGGGGCCGCTCTATGAGCTGGTTGTCAGCCTTCTGGTCTCCAGCCGCACTGCGTATTGGCATCCTAATTATATTAGTCAGCTCGGGCTTTCCTGATTGATTGGGGTTGTTAACCTGGACCAATGACCTCGTAGTCAATAAGGTCAACCTGGTTCCAATCCCCTGTAAACTGTTTGAACGGTAGGGTTTGGGGCCTGGCTTTGCTGCTCCTCTCCCTTGTAAAATTGCTGTCTCTTGTATGCAGCTGTAAATGTAACTGTTTGTTGCAAACTGTTTTTGTAATTTGTTTAATAAAATAAAATATAACCAGGGAAAAAAAAACCTGGTTCCAATCACTACAACCCTCCCCCTCCCAAGTCCAGGGATGTCGGCCTGGTCTTTCTTTTGTAGCCTTTCCTGCGACGTTTTTGCCAAAAGGTCCGGTTCCTCTGATTCGGACTCTGACACCGGCAGCATGTACTGGACCATAGCCCGCTTCTTGTTCTAGAGCATCTTGGGAGAGTTTCCTCTTTTTCTTCTGGCAGTGAGGGTATCGAGGCTGTGTCCATCTCGGACTCTGAGGTTTGCTGAACAGTAGATAGAGGGGGAGAACCTATGGGCTTCCAACAGGCCTTCTTAAAAATTGTTGTGATGAACCAGGCCAGACCCCCTCAAAACAGTTCAAGAAAGTGGCCCAGATCTGAACTTTGTTAGTTGTTTTCAGCAGGTGTAACACGAATATTCCAGGAGAGATACAGTTGGTCAAACCACTTAAATTTTAAACAAAACAGAATTTAATTTACAAGATTATTGAAATGAAACTAACAAAAGAGAACAGAATACCAAATAATTTAACCTCTCCAAAAACACTCTCTCTCTCATCAAACTAGCCCTAAAACTCTTCAACTTAGGCTTTTCGAAGGCAAAAAGTGAGGACTGCAGATGCTGGAAACCAGAGTTTAGATCAGAGTGATGCCTGAAACGTCGATTTTCCTGCTCCTCGGATGCTGCCTCACCTGCTGTGTTTTTCCAACACCACGCTGATCTAAGCTTAGACTTTTCGGAGTCTGTGTCTTTTACGACCTCTCTGAAAGAAAACAAGAATAGAACCTTGTGAAAGGAACAGTATCATCACTGTTCTGAGGGGCCAGGTATGCTTTGCTCCTGTCCCGTATACGAGGTAACAGCTTTCAGGTGATCCGCGTGTTTGTTCAGGACTGCAACACCAACCTGAACTTTGTAAGTCATGTGGGATCCTGACCTTGTGTCAAACTCGCCTTGTACCCATATAAGGCAATTTCTGTGGTTCCGTGGTTTAATCTCCTGAATTAAATAGTCTCTCTTGCTTAGAGGAGGCATGTTGCCAGTATTAGTGTTCCCGCTGCCATTTCACGCTCTTCCCCCACCTGGGAATATTAGCTTTAACCTGGTGTACAGTATTCTCCCCATCAGCAAATTGGCTGGAGCTATCCCTGTTGTTGCAAGTGGGGTGACCCTATAATTGAACAGGAAGTGGGACAGTTTGGTATCAATTGACACCATCGGCTGCTTCAAGCCTGCCTTCAACATTTGGACCACGGACAGTGCGGAGCTGCCTTTCAGTGCCAAGTGCCAGAGGACTTTAGGAATTATTCAAATTCCCTGCTGGTAAATAATGTCCAACACTTTCTGGACTCCGTGTATTGCAAATGGTGCTCTCAGGGATGATGATTGAGAAACTAAGTTTGCCAAACAAACCGTATGCATGTCCAACCACTTTAAATGGGCATCCACAATGACCAGGAACATTGTCATTTTCATGGGCTCATTCATAGTTGACATGCAACCGAATCCAGGAGTTTTCCTGGCCATTCCCATGAATTGGGGGTGGGGGGTGAAAAGGCAGTAGGAACGCCAATGCTGGCCATACACCACTTCTAAGCAAGAGAGACAATTTAATTATTCCAACTCACATATAAAAGACGACTTCCCAGAGTATGCACTCCCCGGAGTACTGGCCTACAAGTTTTCTTATGTAGGTCAGGCCTCTTAGGACTCCTTTGCTGCCTTGAATCCGCATACCAACAACGACTACAATGGCTTCTTGGCCCAGCTCCTAAAGAACATTTTAGTCACTTGGCCAAAACCCGACTTTGTTGTGGGGTTCTGCTATGGGCTGGCCCAGGGCTCTTCTGCTCAGGGCATGCCCTGTGTGAGGCTCTGCAATTGCCTACACTCACATGGTGATCCCCCAGCTCAGGTGAGGGGGTCCACTTCCATTGGAATGCTCCTGTAGTCCCAAAGCTCCACTTGCCGCATTTTCTATTGACAATGCCAACCGCAGTGCCTGTTTGAAGTCGAGTCGAGCTTCAGCTAGTAGGCACTTCTGCATGGTTAAGTCATTAATCCGACATTCCAAATGGTCACACCACCTCATTCAGCGTTAATCCAAAAATCCAACCCTCGTCACCTCTGAAATAACTGCATAGAGGCCAGTATCTCATCACCAAGTCACCCCTTATTTATTTGTACACAGTACACTGGCTGTGGGGCCAGCCGAGTCAGAGAGTCAGAGTCAGTCACCTCAACTGAGGAGATTCTCATCTCCTGCTTATATTGGTCAGCCAGGGCTTTCCTGATTTTTTTTAAAAAAAAAAAAAAAACAATATAGTTTACAAAACAATCAACCAACATTAACAGGTATACACAGAGACACAGCAATTTACAAGGGAGAGGAGTGGCAAAGTCAGGCCCTAAACCCCACCGTTCAACCAGTTTTCAGGGAAATGAGGACAAACCTCAAACCACTTGCAGTCACCACAAAACAGTAACAAATACATATAATACAGTCCAATTAGATAAAGAAAACAGAGCATGGAATACAGACCCCCATCCCCCAGCAAGCCACCTGTCCCTTCCACCTTCTGGCCACTAAGGCAGCCCGCCCCTAGCCCCTTCCAGCTGTCGTTCCGCACCATGCCCCTTCTAGCTGCTTTTCTGATCGATTGGGGTTGTTAACCGGGACCAATGACCTCATAGTCAATGAGTGAACCTGGTTCCAATCACAATACCACAAAAAGCAAGGGTGTTAGCATCGAATCCTGTGGCGACCCAGTGGAAACAGCCTTCTCGTCATGAAACACACCTATTGGTCATTACTCTTGTATTCCAGCTTCTGAGGAGAAACTGAGGGCTGCAGATTAGAGTAGAGACTGTGGAGCTAGAAAAGCACAGCCAGTCAGGAGAATTGAGGTTGAGAGCATAAACTCATCAGGAAGAACTATTCCAGCTTCTGATCCACGTTTGGACCTAAATCGTCACCTTGTCTGTCGTCTTTTACTTTCATGACCAGTTCACTAATGGTGAGATCTAATCGCAAACCTTGTTAAAATGTAAATGGACTACATCAAATGCATTAACCTAGTTTATGTTTCTTGTTCCTCCTTGAAAATTCAATTATTTTATTTAGACATGATCTTCTCTTAATAAATTCATAGGGATCATCTATTAATCAGTGTCTCTCTAAATTAAATTTATATCCTGTCCCTCAAAGTTGTTACAATAATTCTTCACCACAGAGGAAAGGGTGACTAGTCAGTAATCATTCAGTCTATTCCTTTCACTGCACTAAACAATGATACCATGTTAGCTGACCCACAGTCCACTGGCACCATATCTCTAGCCAGAGAAGATTAGAAAATGGTGTCTGAATCTCCACTACTACTTCTCCTGATTCCTTTAGAGGCTAGGATACAGTTCATCCTGGGCTAAGGATTTATACATTAACATAGATAATAAGCTTCATAATACTTCCTCTCACCCTATGTTAAAATCTACCAGCTATTTTACACTCCTCAATATTTGCAGCGCCAGTATCAGTCCTCTCCTTTGAGAGCGAGCATAATGTATTTGTTAAGAATCATACCTAGGTACTCTCTCCATACACACAGCTTATTCATATGGTTCTTAATAGGCTGTACTCTTTCTTTAGTTGGTCTCTTGCTCTTGAGGTATCTATACGAACAAAAACTTTCTTTGATTTTAATTACCAAAATACGTTCATGTGTTCTCTTTGCTTTTCTAATTTCCTCTTATCCCGATACTTTGTATACTTCTCCCAGTTTACTGCAGGATTAAACCTCTGGTATGGACCACAAGGTTCCCTTTTATCTTTATTCTCTCCTTTAAACCTTTCAGCAAGCTCTGGATTTGTTAGTTCCACACTTTTTTTTTTTTTAAAAAGGATACATACACGCTCTAATCGTTCAGGGTATTTCATTGAAAGCCACCTACTGACTTGACATTGATTTACCTTCAATTAGCTGTAAATCACACCTCGGTTTAATTAAATTCTTCCAAGTTGAGAACTTTTATTCATGGTCTATATTTGTCCTTTTCCAAAACTAGCTTAAATCTATCTTGAATATGGTAGCTTCTACCAAAGTGCTCCACCTCTGACACTCCTTCCACCTGCCCAGCTTAAATTTTCTCTTGTTAAATCCAGGGCCCACTTCCTTATTTTGCCTTTTGTTCCTTAACCATGGCTTTGACTTTCCTCATGCAATAGATATTCAAAATGGGACCCAGTCTAACGCAAAGATGGGTTTAATCAGATTGAGTTGAACTGTGCTAATATACTCCTATTCATTTGTCATTATATTGTAGTAATATTAATTTTTAAACTATATTTTCTAAGTAGAAGGGTACATATCTTAAAATTTAATACTTGGACCGAAGGGTCTGTTTCCACACTGTACATCTCTATGGCTGTATGATGAGGTGAACCAAGAGGTTTCAATAAAGTCTCCTCTTACCAACTGAATCAAGACTGACCCTTACCTTTAATATAGAAAAAGGTCATACTATTGCATACAGATTCCTATATTTCAGAGGTTATAATCTATAAGATGCAAGAATCGATGAAAAGTGTCCTCTTACATTAAGTGATGAACACAGTTGGGGATAGTGGTAAAGATTCAATTTGTAAAATAGACCTGCATGAGGTAGACACTATTATCTGTAATAAGACATTGCAGATAATGACAAAATAGCACCAAAAAAAAACACAAAAATCACACAATCAGGTATAATTAGCTGAACACAAGAAACTGATAAGATGCAAATCCAATTAGATTCATAAGAAGTTGTACAAATTAGTTACCACTGCACATTTTGCAGATACCTGTCTAATGGGCTCAATTATTTGATGTACTAATATATTTGACCAGCATTTTACTCTTGCCAAGTTCCCCTGCTTTCATTTTCCACATCCATTTAAAGTACCCAGATCTAAAGTCTACTTTACTTTCATCAAAGGTCAGCTTTATCATTTATAATAGTGTCATATATCACACTTTGATGACAAGATAGGATAGTGGAATACTCTAGCCAAACAAATTTGGGTTTGATAAGCATCCAGCAAACCAATAGAGGAACGAAAAGATCTTTCTTTCTTAGAAATAATTTCAAAATTCCAGTTTTTGTGGGAAGACTGTTTGTAAACACAGATGGCCTGACCTTCAGAGATGGCTTTATTAAGAAGCGTTGAGGGGCTGGAAAAAGTAGTGTTGATGGGGGGGGGGGGGTCTATCAATGAATACTAGTGGGAGAAGGCAGCCATTCAGCCCCTCAAATCCTCTCCACCATCCAATAAGCTCATGGCTGATCCGACTGCAAACTCAAATCCACATTTCTGCCTACTCATTAACCTTTCCACCCTTACTTACCAAGAACCTATCTCCCTCTGCCTTAAAAATATTCAGAGACTCTGCTTTCCCCACCTTTTTAGACAGTGCATTCCAAAGACTCGTGACATTTTTTGAAAAAAAAACTGCCTTATCTCAATTCTGTAAAAGGTAACACATGGATTGCTAAACTGTATTTGCTGCTTTCTATACTACTCCCTTTTTGAATAAAGGAGGTATATTCACTGTCTTCCAAGCTAATGGGACCATATATGACCCTAGGGCATTTTGCAAGATTAAAATAATTAATCAATTCTCATTAACTACTTCTTTTCAGACCCAAGGATGATGTTTATCCTGACCTGGGCACTTGTCAGCCCATAACTCCAACAAGTGACAGAGAATCACTTCGTTGCTGTTTCATTTTCCGGAGCTGCTTCCACCCTTCCATTTCCTGATTTATCATTGCTTCTCAGATATTATTTGTATCTTCTATAGTGAAGACTGATGCAAAATATCTGTTCAATTTATTTGGCATTCCCTTATTTTCCATTGCTAATTCTCCATATCGCTTCCTACATGATCAACACATGTCTTTGTTAATCCTTCTCATTTTTATATATTTATAGAAACTCCTATTGTCTTACATTTCTGAATGGCTTTCTCTAGAACTTTAATTTTTCCCAATCTTCTGACTTGCTACCTATAGAAATATAGAATCCACACAATATGGAAACAGGCCCTTCAGCCCAACAAGTCCACATACACTCTCCAAAGAGCAACCTATCCAGACCCATTCCCTGACCCTACTATCCTATATTTACCTCAGACTAATGCACTTAACCTACGCACCCCTAAACACTATGGGCAGATAAGCATGGCCAATTCACCTGACCGGCACATCTTTGGACTGTGGGAGGAAACCAAAGCACCCAGAGGAAACGCACGCAGGCACTAGGTGAATGTGCAAACTCCACTTCAGAGGCTGGAATTGAACCTGGGTCCCTGGCACTGTGAGGCAGCAGTGCAAACCACTGAGCCACCGTGCCCATTACTTGTATAAATTATGTGCTTTTTCATTTGGTTTGATACTGGTTTTTAAAGTTTTTCATTAAGCATGGATAGTGGGTCCATCCTTTAGAATTTTTCTTATTGTTGGAATGCTTCCAATCTATAATACCTTTTTAAATGTCTGCCACTGCAGCTGTATGGACTTATCCTTTAACATAATTTAACAGTTCACTTCAGCTAGGTCTGCTTTATGCCTTTGTAATTCACCTTATTATATTTTTAAAAAGTCTCAGATCCAGTCCTCTCTTCCTCCAACAGAATGGAAAAATTAATCACATTATGGTTGCTACTACCAGAAGGCATCTTTACTAATTATTAATTAATCCCACTTCATTACAAAAATGAGGTCTAGTATAGACTGCTGTCGAGTCAGCTCTAGAACAGTGTTTTAAGAAAATATCCTGAAAATATTTTAAAAATTCCTGATTAAACTACCTTTGCTCATCTAACTTTTCCAGTCAATATGTCAATTTAAATGTCTCATGATTATTGCTGTACCCATCTGACAGGATCTCATTATTTCTCCTTTTATACTTCACCCAACTGGATGGTTACCCTTAGGATTTTGTACACCACTCCCAGAAGCGACTTCTTGCTTTTATCATTTCTCATTTCTGCACAGTTTCCTGGACTGACATCTTCCCTCTCATTTGTACTAATACCATCATCAAGTAATAGACCCTCCCCTTCACCTCTTCCTACCTTCTTGTCATTCCTAAATGTGGAGTGTGATTTGGATAAGTTGAGCGAGTCTGCAAATGCATAACAGATGCATTAAAATGTGGATCAATGTGAGGTTATCCATCTTATGGGCATAAACAGGAAACGGCTTGTTTTCTAAATGGCTATAAATGGAGGGGGGAAATGTGCAACAAGACCTGAGTGTCATCATAGGCCAGTTACTGAAGATAAGAATGCAGTGCAGCAGATGAAGGCAAATGGTAAATTGGCTTTCATAATGAGAAGATTCAAATACAGGGGCAGGGATGTCTGACTGCAATTATACATGGCCTTGAAGAGGCTACATCTGGAATATTCTGGGCATTTCTGATCTCATCAGGATAAAAAAAAAGTGTTCATGTTCATAGAGGCAGTGCACCAGCCTGATTCCTCAAAAGATGTGACTGATCTATGAAGAGAGGGATCGAATTACTTAGGATTATATTCATTGGGGTTCACAAGAATGAGTGGCATTGCATAGTAACTTTTAAAATTCTAAAAAGGATTAGACAGGGTAGATGTAGAAGATGGTTCCAGATGATGGGAAAATCTAGAACCAGGGGTCACAGTTTAAGAAAACAGGATAAACCATTTTAGGACGGAGGTCAGAGGAAAGTTCTTCACATGGAAAGTCATGAGCCTGTGGAATTTGTTACCACAAAGCAGTCAAGGCCAAACGCTGTAGGATTTCAAGAAGGAGTTGGACATTGCATTTGGGCCTAAAAAGGGATCAAAAGGATGGGAGAGAAACAAGAACAGACTACTGAGTTGGATAATCATCCACTAATGATAATGATTAGCGGAGAAAGTCTGAAGGGACAAATGACTTGCTTCTGATCCTATTTTCTAGATTTCTATATCCTGTACCCTTTCTAAACTCAAGTCCTAATCCATATCACCCTGCAGCTATATTATCTGTAATGGCTACCAGCTCTTACTTATTCATTTACGTTGCACTGTTAGTCCATCTGAATGTAGGTACAAAGACTTTATTTTTAACCTTTTACTCAGTTTGTAAATTCTAGTCTTAACTGTTGGTTTACTGCTTGTCCTTCTTTGTATGGTCCGTTTATCTTTTCCAGTATTAGTACCTTGCTCTTTGGCCTGGACTCTAATCTTTGGTTGACCACATCTTAGCAAACTTTGATCCCTTGCCCCTGTTCTTCATATGAAAATCCTCTCTGCTTCTCTTGTCATGCATTTAGCAAAAATATCAGACACCAAGACAGGCGAAGACCGTCCCTTCTGTACAAATCACCTGAAATACTTATGCAAGACGGAATTCAGTGCTTTGAGAACCAGAACTCACTACTTCCACATCAGCCTTTGAGCCACACATTCATCTCTCTACTGTGGTCTTCCCCAAGCCAACTTGCACATGGCTTAGGTAAAAATGCAGAAGTTATGACCTTTGAAGTTTTGCTTCTTAATTTGTAAATACAAGCTGTAAATACTGACTACGCAATACCCCCTGCGTTGCCCAGGCTATGCAAATCAGTACCTTCAAAACGCCATGAAATGGAATGGTTTGAGATATTAACAGTTAATGATAACATCCTGGATTTTTCTGATAATGAGCAATTAATCAGACTACATGGGAAAGGAAAAGGGTGATATTTACAATTGAAGCAGGCCCAAAAATCTGTGAAACACCCAAGGCCTTGACTTTGCTAAGTCAAAAGGACATGCTGTTATCAAGGCTTGAGCAGCACCACAGGTCCAAACCATTGTATAGAAGTTGCTGGTGTTCCCATTTAATTTTCAAATTTAATTTTATTGCTGAATTCCTACCCCTAAGTGGATGTTTTATTTCTTGATTTAAGCTTTCAGAATTTTGAGTATGACCTTGACCGGTTTTGGCCCAAGTCTAAGATGTTTTCTCCAGCAAGGAGTGATTTTGCTCTTGACCTTTGAATTTGCCCCATTTGTCAGGCGTCTCTGTAAGACTCCGACATGGATCTAACTAGTTTCAGTCACAACCCATTAAAACAACTATTGGCAGACTACCCGTATGCCAGCTCTCCAATACATCAGACTCAAGATTCTTCCCAGTTCCCTTTCCCTTCCTAAAGCCCAGACATTAAGGCGTGATTAACATGCACAGGCCTAATATGGTCTTAAACTTCTTCAAAGATGCAGCGAATGTGCAACTTTTTTAAAGCCACAATAAGCTCTCAATTATCCAGACTGAGTAACTGATCTCTTATTCCAAATCCACAGCGTGCTGAACACTCCAAGAGATCTATGCAAATTGTTTTGGTGTCAATTACCATGAAAGACACACATTCAAAACGTCTCTCCTTGCCTTCCGCATATTGGATCTTCAGGAGAAACCACTATCACTCATTCCTCTCTCATGAGAGAGCACTCTATGGTCTGGTAAGACTATGGTGACGTTACCTTTTTTTTTACAAGTTCTTTGGCACTTTGAACAATGTGTCCAAACTTAAGGAAAGAGGAATATATTAGTGCCCTCCTGCAGTCATTCATACATCATAATAAACCACTTTTTATTCAATGACTTTCCTGTTCTGCACACCTGGTTTACTCTGCTCAAAGATATTACATAAATATTATCAAACTCTTGATATACGCCCTGCATAATACAAACAGCAGAGAATACTAACTATACAAAATGAACTGCATTGTTTGCATCCCTCCAAATCTTTCTCAATTTGTTGCTGCATTTGTCTGTTCATTACATTTCAAAAAAAGTGTAATTCACTGAACCTGACTTAAGCTTCTTTAAAAGCTGCTCATTTGGAACTAAGAATGCTTCTGAAAGTTCAGGTTATAATGGATAATATCTACTAATTTAGTTCTGTGCTCAAGGAATTATTGTGCCTTCTCAAAGCAAGGCCACAATTTTTAAGAACTATGCTGGACACCTTTAGTGGTTATGTGCTTTTTAAGAATAGCACGGATAGGATTCTGAAAAATAATGTGGTACTTGTCTGGCAATAAATGATCACTTGTTTTTTAATATTGTTTGATTCAATTTCAGTCACAACATTCCACATTTCTATCTTTCCATTCATACCACATTCCTCAATTCTGACAGCTTTAATATAATTTAGTTCTCTTCTAATAACAAAGTAGATTTTAATAATTTAAATTGCATGTATGGGTTTATAGTTAAGCTACAGGAAATATTCATACCAAGATACTCATGAACCACTTTCGTCCCCATTTTGGTATTGAATGATGTGTAGAGTAAGGTTACACTCGTCTTAACAGCAAGTGATGAAAAATGGCAGAATTCATCTGTGTGCAATAGTCTGCAAAGTTCATATTTAATTCACCGAACACCATCCCCACTGGTAAGTATCAATATGACAAAGATATCAACAAATTGCTGGTTAACGCTACCTCCAAAACTGCATAAATATCTAATTGCATCTGGTAGGCATGGGATTGAAAATTGCAGGGTAAGTACAGATAAACATGACCAAATACTCCAGGAACACAACACCAGGAATATTGCTAGATCTAGATTCTAGTCATTCATTCATGGACCCAGAAAGATCTTTGAGACAGTTGGTAGACTTCTGTCCAGCAGATTTAAAAGTGCAGTACAGTCATGAACTCGGTGAGTTTTTATATGCTTTTGGAGGCAACAGGCTTCAGTTCAACCGCTCCCCTCATCTACGGTTTGGTGACCTTCAGGTTCAATCACCACCAGTCACTTCTCTCCATGCTTTTTAGTTCATGTATCCCCTGAATTTAGATTAAGGGCATCAACAAAAGACAAAACACTTTATTACCTAGTCATGGATACCAATTGATTATCCTGCCCACATTTTGCTCCTACACAGGTTTAATGATGTCTTGTATCGGATTTCAAATGTCTCACTAATGCATATAGTGAAGCATATAGATTTACTTTCAGGCCAAACTAGAAAATTTAGCAAAGCTGATTTCTTCAAAGACAAAACTAAAACAGCCTTGAAGAGGAACCTATATTGTACAGTAAGACCTGGATTAGTTAAAAACTTAACCCATAGGTATGCTAATCCTGCAATACCTGCACTGCAGAAATGCTCATTTCCATCAGAAAAACTGTCAAACTGCATTGACACATGCTATTTAGCTGACCTTTCAACACGACCAAAATCGGGAACATGAGAATATTTTTGTCCTTCCTCTCTGCCTCAGTTTGAAGTGATCTTCCCTCAGTTGACACTTCATTCCCTCCTGCTGTCAGTCACATGGACTTATCTGTCCCTCCACTGCCCATGAAACTCTTCTCTCCCAATTCACGCTGCCATTTCTTTCTGCTTTCTTTCATTGAAACAGGCTTTTAATCACCTTTCTGCCTCCAATTCAGCCATGTAACATCTTCCAAGTTTAATGCTATTTCCAGATTTGCTTTGTCCCTAGACTCAATCTCACTTCAGGAAATAAAGTGTCCAGGAGAAAATTCCTGGCTTCACAAGATGGGTGCAGCATTTCTGTCCACAAAGCTGTAACATCTAGTTTCCTACAGCAATAGCAGGAAGGAAGCATTGATCCCATGGGGTGCTCATTAGAATGTAGAATACAGTGATTGGTACATAAGGGATTACATAAACAATCCATTTAATAGGAAACCTTTTGAGAACAATCCACTTTACAGGTAATCCCTCAGGATGGAGGATGATTTGCTTCCATTCCAGTCCAATAGACTCAGTTGTCTGAGAAGTTCAATGCGTGATCTGCAACTCTGTCAGGCATAGGGTATGCAGCACTTAAAGGGTCAGCTAGATCAGTAGCTCGGAGTTTTATACACTCTTTCCTAAACTTTGACCTCCTTTGCATGTTTCTGATGAAGTCTCTTGATACGTTCAGTGCCAGTCTGAGTAACCTTTCTCCATTTTTGTCAGTCACTAGTCAGGGTCTTCGATGGGTCAACAAAGATGCTGGACTTCTGCAAAAATGCTTCTTGTGGCAGCTCTCTTCTGTTTTGGATGGTAATGTTTGGTAATACTGCACCGCACCCTAGCAAATTACCCATAGGCATGGAATAATCTACTGGACAGAGGAACTGTTCAACCATTGCTGCCTTCAGTTTAAAACAAAACTCATTCCAAATTCCGTCATCGACCTGCGACATGAAGACAACGTTTGCATGTACTCAACAAGAAACTGAGATTGTGGTCAACTCGCTGTTGACTCCCTCTTCGTCACATATGAAAGATAAAGCATTTCACTAAATGCCTAGAAATTCAAGGGGAAATAATTACACATAGACCAAGTATCCCATCACCAGTTCACTCTTTATTTAAGTGTACAGTGCATGGGCTCTGTCCAGCCAGCTCAGAGCTGATCCTTAGAATTAAGGACTCTCTGAAGTTCCGGTTTGACTCTTTTTCCCTCCTTCAATTAACCAAATGAAATACGACCCACCTGTGTCCTTCGGATAATCAAGGTTCCTCTGTAGTATTAACATTGTTGTTACTGAATTGTGAAAAACAATTTGCAATTATTTAGTTCCCCTAACTCAGTAGGATATCCCAATGAGTTAAGAATGTCAATAATCAAGGTTTAACACCAAGCACAGGCTTAACGCAGAAGCAGTCAGGGCAAATGATTAACAACTTGGTAAAAGCGGTAGGTTTCAAAAGGAGCATCTTAAAAAGGTGTGGAGAGATCTGGTGAAGTGGAGTGAGGGTTTTGGGTAAGAATTCTAAATCTTAGGACTGAGGCCCTTAGCAGGCAAATTTTAAAATCAATGCCCCACAGGCTAATAATTCAGAAAACCTGAAGACTTAGGCTGAAGGATTATAGAAATAGGGAGGGGCAAAATCCTGAAGAAATTTGAAAACAAGGCTGAAACATTTTAAATTGAGGTGTTGCCTGACCATAGGCCAAGCACGGTCAGCAAGCAGTAGGATCTTTGGTGAATGGGACATGGCAGGAGTAAGGGTACATTCAGCAGAGATTTTGACAACCACAACTTCACACATAGCACAGAGCGCATTGGAATAGCCAAGTCTCTAAGTAGCAACAAGTATCAAGGAGGCTTTCAGGAGCAGATAAACTGAGGGAAGGTCAGAACTGAGTGCTATTAGGGAAGTGAACATAAATGGTCTTAAATGATGGAGAGGTGTCCAGAACTTAATTAATTAGTCATTAAATATTTTAAAAGGCTCAGATTTTTGCTAATTTGAGACTCTTTCCAGTAGGAAACAAATAGAGTCATAGACCTCTACAGCATGGACAGAGAACCTTTGGTCTAACTCATCCATGCTGACCAGATATCCTAATCTAATCTAGTCCAACTTGTCAGCACTTGGCCCAAATCCCTCTAAACTCTTCCTATTCATATACCCATCCAGATGCCTTTTAAAATGTTGCAATTGTACCAACCTCCACCATTTCCTCTGGCAGCTCATTCCATACAAGCACCACCCTTTGCATGAAAAAGTTGCCCCTTAGACCCTTTTTAAATCTTTCCCCTCTCAATTTAAACTTATGCTGTCTAATTTTGGACTCCCCCATCCTGGGGAAAAAACCTTGTCTATTTATCCTATCCATGTCCCTCATGATTTTTTTACTCTTCTATAAAGATCACCCCTTAGCCTCCAACGCTGCAGGGAAAATAACCCCAGTGTATTCAGCTTCTCCCTGTAACTCAAATCCTCCAACCCTGGCAACTTCTTTGCACATCTTTTCTGAACCCTTTCAAATTTTGTAATATCCTTTCAATAGTAGGTGGTCAGAACTGAACAGTTTTCTAAAATTGGCCTAACCAATGCCCTGTGCAGCCCAACTCCTCTACTCAATGCACTGACCAATAAAGGAAAGCATACCAAATGCCTTCACTATCCTATCTACCCGTGACTCCACTCAAGGAACCATGAACCTGCGGTCCAAGGTCTCTTTGTTCAGCAACACTCCCTAGGACCTTACCATTAAGTGTAATAGTCCTGTCCAGATTTGTCTTTCCAAAACACACACCTCACATTTATCTAAAATAAATTCCATCTCCCACTCCTCAGAACATTTGCTCATCTGATCAAAGTCCTGTTGTACTCGGAGGTAACTCTCTTTGCTGTCCATTACACCTTCAATTTTGGTGACATCTGCAAACATACTAACTATACTTCTTATGATCACATCCAAATCATTTATATAAATGAGGAAAAGTGGGCCCAGCACCAATCCTTGTGGCACTCCAGTGGTCGCAGGCCTCCAGTCTGAAAAACTGCCCCACCACCCTCTGTCTTCTACCTTTGAGCCAGTTCTGTATCCAATTGACTAGTTCTCTCTGTATTCCATGAGATCTAACCTTGTTAACCAGTCAACCTTATTGAATGCCTTACTGAAGTCCATATAGATCATGTCTTCTGCTCCACCCTCAATCTTCTTCATTACATCTTAAAATCTCAATAAAGTTTGAGAGACAGGATTTCCCATGCACAAATCCATGTTAACAAACCCTAATCAGTTCTTGCCTTTCCAAATACATGTAAATCCTGTTCCTTAGGATTCCCTCCAACAACTTACCCACCACCGGCGTCAGGCTAGCCGATCTGTAGCTCTGACTTTTCCTTACCACCTTTCTTAAATAGTGGCACTATGTTTTCCAACCTCCAGTCTTCCAGCACCTCATCTGTGACTATTGATGATACAAATACTCAGCAAGGGGCACAGCAATCACTTCCCTAGCTTCCCAGAGTTCTAGGGTACCCCTGATCAGGTCTATCTTTACATGTTTTAAGACATTCAGCACCAGCTCCTCTGCAACATGGACATTTTATAAGATGTTGCTAGTTATTTCCACACATTCTCTATCTTCCATATCCTTGTGCACAGTGAACACTTATGTATAATACTCATTTATTATCTCCCCCATTTCCTATGGTTCCACACAAAGGCAAGCTTGTTGATCATTAAGGTTGCTGAAAGTAATTGGAAACCGGATGTCCTGCCCCCAAAGTTGGCATCACCAATTGGTAGGATTGGAGGCAGGATGAGTTGAGTTTCACATATCTTCAAGTTGTGGAGTTTGCAAGCTAGTTAAATCATGAACTACCTCAATACAAATATTTTTGCAGTGTCCTTTGTGATTGATAAAAGCAAGCATAAAAAAAAAGGTGTACATAAACAACGCACTAACTCGAGCTAATTGCAAGCAAGTGTCAGATCTTTCAAAAATCAACTCTCAAAACTGGCAGAAGTACCTGTCAAAACATGTCTGAAGGATGTGGATAAAGTGTCAAGATATTTAGAAGTGCTGCTGTTTAAATATTGTAAACAATACCTAGAGGTATTAAAACTAAAAAAAAAAAAAAATTTTGTTCTGTTGACAAGTCTGAAGATTTGTGACTGGATTAGTGCTGCATGATTAATGTCACAATCATCCATTACCATAGTGGGGTGCCTTCCATTTTATAATTTGTTTGACAGCTACAAGTGGTTATGGACTCTAATATAGGACTGTAAATTCCAATACTTGTTACTTTTGACTGAAATATTTGTGTCACAATAATTCTAAATATGAACTATTTATTTAGAATTCCATCTGCTGATCTAATACCTTTCATACACAAAAAAAATAGGGATCAAAAGCACTTACTTAAAATGGCAGACATGACCTGATCTTTGCATGTTGGCCAGGTTTCATGAAAAACAAATGTGGATTACACAACAGAGTCTGAGTTGAAACCAACATTTTATCTAAAGGCAATTAAGCCAGTCACCACACCACACCTCCTATCCTCCCTCTACCCTCCCCTGTGAAGCATTAGATGTTCTTCATCCTCTGCCTAATTTGCACCATGAGAATTTTCACATATACCCTATAATTATCAAGCTTGGACATAATGAACTCTGCAAACAAACTGTTATCTTAAGAAGTTCTCTTTGTATTATATTAGAAAAAAGGAAGCCTATTCAATTAAGATGCAAAATTTATTAACACTGTTTTGGTACGTACCATGTAAAATACATGACACACACACTTTCTGCAGAGATTAGGTCTAGAAAAAAAAAGAAGTGTGGCCAAATAATGGTTAGTTCTTGAAGTGAGAGAGATATTGAAGGTTCCAGACAACTTTCAGTCTGGCGTTCCTGTCCATGTAGACTGGTGTCACCAGACACATGAGATTACACCTAATATTTCTACAGATGCCATTCATTCAGGAGATGTTGAGAGGGAGCTTTCTGGAGGATTCTCAGAAGTAGCAGATGTTTCAGCTTCCAGCTCTCAATGAATTCAGAGCAGTCTTTCCAAAGTATGTGGAAGAGGATGGTTTGGGTGACTTCTCGCAGCAGACTACACACCAAAATCGAACTCTTAACAAAATCTCAAAAATAAAGAAACAATTCCATACAACTATAACTCTGATATATGACTCCCAATAAACAATTCGGAGCAGTCAGCTTGTCATGTGACTTCCAATGTCTTTAGCGGTACGTCCATGTTCTTTTAGTGACCTTTTAACAAAAATAAATGCATACCTTCCTCAGGCCTTTCACAGAACCTTAAAATATCAAAAAAAACATTAGTACCAGAAGGTCTTTCATAAGACATGGTGATTTCTGACCTGCAACAGGACAAGTTGAGAAATAAGCCATCTGACAAGCAAAACAGTAGACAAGCAGGAGACTGGAAGAATACAGCAAGCCAGGCAGCATTAGGAGTTAGTTAAGTCAACGTTTTGGGTATAACCCTTCAGGAAACATTGACTTCTCCACCTCCTGATGCTACCCGGCTTGCTTTGTTCTTCCAGCAACTGCAGTTTTTTTGCATCTGACAAACAGAAGCAAAGGATAGCTACAATCTGAGCAGCTGAAGAATATTCTGTTTGTTTGAAAGGGAAAGGGAAACAAGAGCACTTAGAAGCACTGTGCAAGCTGGCTCAGAAACTTAAAGACCTGGAAAGCTGTGTCAATAGCTCAGAGACGTTGAAGAGATGGGCGTTTCCCCAGAAATAGCTAAACCATAAACCAGGGCATCACTGGAGAGCTATGCCAACAGGACAGACATGACCAAAGGGAAAGGAGGGTGGTGAAATGAAGTGTGCCATTCTGACAATTAATGTACCTGTGAAACTCAGAGGTGAAGGCTGTCAAACAGAACTCCTGACTTACCCCCCACGAAACAGCATTTTGTGGAGCACAATACATGCTGAAGGAGAATGTTTTGTGCAACACAGGCATTGTTGTTGAATCAACTATTTAGAGTGAAATTTATGCTTTTAGCTGAAGTGTCATTTGCCTGTTCATTAGTGTATAATTTTCATTGAGTCCAAAATGCATTAAAGTAAAAACTACAAAAAGTGGAATCTTGTTGGTAATTTCTTAATTTTGAGAGTGTTCAATAAGATTATTTTGGTTTATAGATCCTGCTGGGATCCAGCAGAAAGCGAGGAGGGGAACTGGAATATGGGTCGAGAAAGCAAGTGTACAGAGATTACCTTACATTTATGATAAAGTGTCAATCTCTGATTCCTTAACTCACTGACAATAATCAAGGCTGGTGTTATCTATTAAGACATTGCTACTAATTTCTGAAAAGTAAAGTGATCATTTGATCACAATAAAGTTCGCCATTTTCTACCCCTTATGCACTGCTTTTTAAGAAAGATGCAATTAGTATTATTATCCCTTTCTTTTTAAGTGAAAGGGATGCATTTCATCTGGTACAATTATCCCATAGACATCTCATTTGCAAACAAAATGTCCAAGTCAATACGATTAAAAATAGAGTTTATCCTCTATCTATTGCGAATAGTTGGCTGATACAGAATCAACATTTCCTGGTCATAGTACTTGCACACAATCAATATATAATTGGATCTAAACACAGTTTTACTCTCTCCCAGCTGATCAATCTTCATTTCCACTTATTCAATTGTTATGTCTAATGTTCTGAGTGTGGTTTTCAGATCTCCATTTCAGCTATCATTAACTTCTCTGCTTCTTTTTCCCCTCCCTGTATCTGTACGAGAGAATTACTAAAGAATAGAATATCCTTTATTGTCACATGCACGCGAATGAGTGCAGTCAAAAGTTTGTAATGTCACTGCTTTGGTTCCATTTTAGGTACAGGGTACCTAGGTACAGATACTTTAAGTGTTTGTCACAGAATTGAAAAGAGTAAAATAAAAATGTTTAGCATAGGAGTACAAAGTTTTAAAGAGTACTTGACTTACTGAAAGTTCAGAATAAGAATAAGTAGTATCTTTAAAAAGTACTCAAATTATCATCCTTTTCACTAAGACTGTGCTCAGCAAGTTACAGCACAGGAGATAGGTGGCAGGCCAGAGCCCGGAGTGGGATGCAGTTTAAGCTTGGTTCAGCCTGGGAGCTGGGTCCGGGCACTCACCTCCAGGACCCTTCTCCTGGGCACAGCTCCCAGGCTGAGCCAAGCTTAAACTGCATCCCACTCCGGGCTCCGGCCTGCCACCTATCTCCTGTGCTGGACTGGATTTGGACTAGTCTCCATTCTCCATTCCTTCCAGGTAAGTTGAAGCAGTTAAACGTTGAGGGGGGCGTGGTGTGGAGAGAAACTGGTTCACATGTCTGTATGGGATGCTTTATTCAAATTTCTTATACTGTGGCTTCTCTGTCTGAACTGACACTACCATGAGCTGGTGCTGCTGCCATTTTATGCCAACACCAAAAGATTTCATTTCAATGTGAAGGCTGGCATTAAATATTAAATTGAGAAATCCTCATGAAAAGGCATGGAGAATGACAACATCAAAACTGAAAAGTGTAAGGTAAAACACCAAGAAATCCAGGAGCAGTGACAGGAAATGCTTAACATTTCTTTAAAATTCTTTAACATTCTGAAAATTGTAATTGGATCGGAAAACTGATGATGCTCCATGACCTTGTAACCATGCAGCACAATATGCTGGTGTAAGAGACAGCAATACATTACAGCAAAAAAAAAAATTCCAAGCTTCAATTTTGTGTTTGCTGAAATGATATCATCTTTAGAATTGAAAGATAAACACTCATCTTTATACCATTTAAAGTTATTATGCCCAAATGCTATTCCAATTTATACATGTTCTTACAAAGCAGTTCTGTTTCAGCAATTTTCTCAAATTTCAAGCAAATTAAATCTTCCCAAAACAGAGGTGTCTTTCAATTGTGCAGTCACCCAGCTGTTACACTTGGCTTTGTTAAATGCATCTGGCTGCACAAAGTTCACTTCAGATGCTATTTAACTTGTCAGAATGGATTAGACATGTCACCAGATGATCCAATGCCACTCTCACTGGTGTCATGGAGGAACATGCCTCTGCATCTGCACCACAAACAAAGCAAATATGTTGCTCGCGCTCCACTAGTTCAGTTCCAAGTATTGCAGAGGTACAAATGGAAGAGACTGAAATTATAAAACAAACACACAAAACAATCCAAGTGGCAAGAGTCACACTATCCTCAGGCTCCCAGGTAACTGCAAATGAACACACGATAAAGCATATTTTACAGGTATGGGATTTTCAATAAGCAGACACTTTCAGAATGTGAATCCTGTGAAGACACAAGATTAATTTCATCTGAACACATCCTACAGCTTTGGTTACTCAATTAAGCGCTCACTAAATTCTTTTTGGAAACCATAAGAAAAAGAACAGATTACATTTCTATAAATGAAGTGAACCATTGGTGAAAAAGAGAGAATTAAAAATCATTACAGTTTATTAGTAAAAACCTATATGATGTTTATATACACAGAAATAGCTGCTGTCATTTGTAGACATTTATTCTGCAACTTACCTTAATGGTGACATTTCCTTTTGTTAGTTTTCTCATGTTGAAACCCACAGTTGGAATCATATCTTCAGTGAACTGGCCAGACTACACAAAAAAAGAGGGGATATCAGTCTCAATATTCATACTTATGTGAAGGTAAGACTACTAGTACATATCTAGTAAAACATTTTAGAAAAAGAAGGATGAATATTTGTGCTGTCTTCAGCTACATTCTTCAAAAAGAAATCAAAGGCTCTTTTTGTACATAACCACAGTATTAATGCTAGGAAACGCAATATCTCCCCTCTCAGGCATTCTAATGCCAGCATCAAGCGTAAACCGGTCAGATGATCTGAAAAAGACACGAGTGGTTATTTTACTGAAGCATAACTAAAACCATTTGTACACAAACATACATTTGAGAAAGGCAACAGACGCAAAAGAGTCAGCTGAAAGAACTTTGTTCAAGGGATTATTCAAGTTAGGGGAAGCGATGGCCTAGTGGGGTTATCAGTGGACCACTAATCCAGAGATCCAGATAACGTTGAGGACCCAGGTTCAAATCCCGCCAGAGCAGATAGTAGAATTTGAATTAAACAAAAAAATATAATTAGGGGTCTAATGATGACTATGAATCCATTGCTGATCGTCAGAAAAACCCACCTGGTTCACTAATGCCCTTTAGGGAAGGAAACTGCCATCCTCATCTTGTCTGGCCGACATGCGACTCCAGACCCACAGTACTGTGGTTGACGCTTAACTGCCCTCAGGGCAATTAGGGATGGGCAGTAAATGCTGGCCTAGCCAGCGATGCCCACACCCCATGAATGAATAAAAATAAGATGGTAGAATTGGACTTGAATAAAAATCTGGGATTAAGAGTCTGATAACGATCATGAAACCATTGTTGATTGTTGGAAAAAGCCCAGCTGTCTTTTAGGGAAGGAAACTGTGATCCTTGTCACATGACTCCAGAACCACAGCAATTTTGTTGACTCTTGGGCAATTAGGAATGTTCAATAAGTGTTGGGCTAGCCAGCGACACCCTCATCCATGTAAAAGCAATCACTTCGAAATGAGTAAGGAGCAAAACTGGATCAGTGCTGAGAGGAAAATTAGATCAACATTTTGTGGGAAAAGAAAAATATTAAACACTATGATAGCAAAGCAGGGCTGGATTAAGTTAAACCATTCTAATGTGGTGCAAGCAGCCATACAGCAGTGATAAGCCAAATGGACTCCCAAGTAATGCTGACATTTGAAGGATTCCAAGGAAACAAGCACTAGCTTTCCTGTCCAAGGTATCTTCAGCAGCAAAGAATTTATGGTAATTATTTCCAGTGAAAATAAGGCCACAATTTATTACCAAGACAAATAGGTGTTTCAGCAGCCCAAAAACAGAACACACACACACACACACACACACACACACGCGCGCACACACACCCCGTTTCCTACGGACCTCAGTGCAAAGGCTAGCAGATGTAAGTTTAGGGTAAATAACAGGGTGGGGCATGGGTGCGGGTGGATTCATGCAAGGCTTGTTTGTTTTAAAAACAGTTAGTGCTAATGATCTGGAACTCGCTGCCGAAGATTACAAGCTACGGCAATCAGCATGTTTCAATAGCAAATTGAATGGACACTTGAAGGAAATTAACTCACAGGGCTACAGGGACAGAGTGAGGGAGTGCAACTAATGGAATTGCTGTACAGAGAGCTGGCACAAACCCAATGGGATGAACAGCTTCCTTTCATGACACAAGTGATTCAATGGGTTAAAGATTTTCCTAAAATTGAGGCCAAAATGTGAGTTTATGAAGCGTTCCCCTCCACAAAAGTCCAGGCAATGTTTCTCATGTAATTTTACACTGCTCACCTCATTAAGCAAGCACCATAGGGCTGTCACATGGCCTCTTGCACTCAGCAGCCGAACAGAAGAACTGCTTGCCAGAATAAGGATGGCTCCCATATGCCAGCAACTTCCAACATTCACATCACTGGTGGCAATGTTTAAACTCCAGCTGAGCACCACTTCAAACACTGAGCCAGGAACTGCTCTTCACTGTTCGTACCTCAGAAATTGTGAAGAGGATGTTTTACAGAGGCAAATTGGAATCTTGTTTCGCAGATGGGGGCCTGGCGGTCCTATTGGGGAGGAGAATTATCCTTTCTCCTGAAAACCATGCTGCCCGACCCTGCCAGCCTGCTGTGAAGTTGCCATCCAGGCCTGTGCGGTTTCCACCGAGAGTAGGAAGGTGCAGTTGGTGCCATCATCTTCTCTCTGCTGATTCACACTCACTCAAAATCAGCCACTGCACCCACCTCCCATTGAGACTAATGGTCTGCAGCTCTCAATTGCATGCTGCACCTTCCCTCAATGGCTCGCACCCACTGCATTCCCCAGACTACTTATCCTTCCTACCCTCTGCACTTTCTGCTAATGCACCAATCTTTCCTCCATGTAGCAACTATTTCTAAATCAATCAATCCCTCCCTCCCTTTGTCTCACTGCAGGAGAAATTAGCCCACTCTAAAAAGGTGTGGGGGTCTGGTTGGCATTATCTTTTTCTCACCCATTATGAGGTAAGGATCTTTAAATTATTGGGAGGGTTAAGCCTGATCATGCAGGGATTTCCAATTTCCAGCAACCTAGTCAGCTTCATAGTGTTCCACTGTGCTACTGTCCCATTACCACCACTGTGGATGCTCTTAAACTCAAAACTTCCACCCCTAATTGTGCAACTCATCCCCTTTCTGGTTTTGTCCAGGCACCTGTGGCAACCAAGTAGTATCTTGTGGGAGGACAATACCTCTGTTCATCAGCTCCTCCACTACCTCACACGAAGAAGTCACAGCTCTCTCAGTAGCAAGCAACAGCAAGGCTCTCTCCTGAACCTGCCACCAGCTCAGATGCTGTCATCTTAGTGGGTACTTGAGCTCAATGAGACTTGCAGACACATTCTGGCAAGTATATCAATGCCACATCTCCACAGCTGGCCAAGGAAGTTATGACCCAGGCCACTGACTCTCAGAGGATTGCTGAAAGCCAGACATCCTCTCAGACCTAGGCAGAAGAGGACCCCATGGTGTTGTCCATTTGTACGTTTTGTAAAAATGCAACAGTTGCTGGAACAGCGAGTAGGTTTGACAGAGCCACTTGGTAAACTGGATTAAGGGATGGATGAGTTCATCAGCATTGTGCTGGCTCTTGTGTGTGCGCGCGCATGGTCTGGCAGTCTCCATGGACAAATTTCCAGTCATCATGGGAGAGCCAGGTCCAATAAAATGCATATCGGGTGTGGGAGATGCTCTCAGATTTGCAATCCATCAGCAAGACATCAGGCGGATGAGGGACCCTAACCTCACTCTAGGTGCCCCTTTCTCTCAAGGGATAGGGTACGTACCCAACCAAAGGAGGAACCACACACACACACGGCACTCTAGAGATGCCTGGCCCTTGCTTCTCCAGGGTCACACAGTTTGTCCAGTGGAAATGACATTTGGGTCAGAAGATTGTGGACTCCTGAACTTGCTCTGCATCCCAAGTAGACTCGCAGCTGTGACCTCTGCATTAGGAAGCTGTCAGGCCATCACTGGAGGTTGACCCCTGACTGAACTCTACACAGCCTGACAGATTTGGCCTGCAAGGTAGAAGGTGACCCACTCCCTGGACTGTAATAGTCCAAGTCCCCAGTCCTGATCATGCCAAGTGGCTGACTGGCCTTGGGCCAACCTGGTGCACTGGGATCAGATGCTGCCCTTCAATAACTGTGACAACACCCCCTCATTCACTATTGTCCCCTGTGACTGGAATCAGGACTACCTCTCTTTAAACTTTCAAACATGGACATTTGTTTGAAAGTGTGCTGCTACTGGTTGGAGGTATGATACTGACATGACACGACAGTGCCAAACAACATATCAACCCTCTTCGACTAATCAATGTTGGTAAACATGGCTATCAACCTGGCTTTCTGTCTGCACCAAAAAGGCAAGACAGGACAGAACTTTCATTTCTAAACAAAGCAGCAATGTGCAAAAAGGCAAAAGGGAGAGATGTGCGAGTCTCCAAGCAAGCATGCGAAGAGCCCGGAGATACACCCTATTCCAATACATGAGATGGCCTGTCCCAGAGTGCAATGTGACCTGGCAATAAGATTGCCATGTAAGGTGTCAATGAGCTCCAAATACACATCCGCTGACTTGTACTAAGCGTGTCCAAGATGTACTATGCTGATGTGGTAAAGCTGGTCCTTTGCCAATGGAACCCCTGCAAATGGTACTGATAACATGAAATGTGGACAGAGCAATTGGATTTGCCTCTTTGGGGAAATGGAAATTTAGGGTGGGAGGTTTTCTCTCCCAGTTAGAATTCAATGAGCTACTGCCCACTCCGTCCCACTGGAAAGAGCAGACGTGAAGACGGGCTGAGGGGAGAAATCTGGCATCATTTTGATACAAAGCAGGGCCTCGCAATCAGTGTGGGATGGGAGAACAGAGGGAGTGGGCGTGTTCTGAAGCCTCAGACTCAAACAGCATCCAACTGAGAGGATTGAAATGTAACACAACAAGGAGATTCAAGTAAGATTAGACTTGTTTTGAAATTAAAATAAGCCCAAAGCATTTTTAAACATAAAAAAGTCCAGGTGTGGAAAATAAAACCAAGTCATTGTGTTGGAAAAAGGTGGCTGAAGAGTCCAACTTTTCATTCAATACTCAGTAGTTAGAACATGCATTATTTTGAGGGGGTAAGATAGTATCAAAAGGGAGTACATGATAAATGCCATTGTGGAATGGGTATTGTGGATATGTTGGACACTGATCACAATGGAGTTTCCAAAAATCTTTCACATCCTGTCACAGCCGGAAATCAGTAACATATGAATAGATGAACAAGGAGCAACAGGAGGTCACTCAGCCCTCAGAGCCTGCTCTGTGATTCAATAAGGTCATGCCTGATCCGATTTTAACCTGAACTCTACATCTCTGCATACCCCCCCGATAATCTTACACCTTTGGTAATCAAGAATTTACCCACCTCGACCTTAAAAAGACTTTGCACCCACAGCTTTTTGGAGGTTGGGAATTCTAAACACCTCAGGTAGTTCCAACAACCAACTCAGTTGTGTATGGGGTCAAATTTTGTCTGACCCAGTACAACAGGTTGCAAATGGCTATTTTCAAACACTGAAGATATTGGCTCTATTTTGCTCCACAAGTGAGTAAAGCATAAAAATATTTAATTGTATAATTTTTTCTAAACAGAAATATTATTTTTATAACACAGGAAGAAAGCCTCCAATAAAATGTTTAAAAGCCTTAGTAAGTATTAAAAAGGTTTAGACATATTGCCGGACTCCTCTTTGCCTCACACCGGACTAAAACAGAAGAACATAAGAGTCAGGAACCAGAGGAGGCCATTCGGCCCTTCAAGCCTGCTCCACCATTCAATAAGATTATGGCTGATCTTTTCGTGGCCTACTCTTCAAAAAAAAAAAAAAATGGACTCATCCATTAGCTTTAAAAACACTTACTGAGGAAGCCTCAACTACTTCAGTGGGCAGGGAATTCCATGGATTCACAAGTCACTAGGTCAAGAGGATCCTTCTCAAATTTGGTCCCAAATCTGCTCCCCCTAATTGAGGCTATGCTCACTCATCCTAGTTTCACCCACCAGTGGAAACATCCTCTCGACTTCTATCTTACCTATTTCCTTCAAAATTTTATCCGCTTCTATAAAAGCTTTCTCCACATTCTTCCAAATTCCAATGAATATAATCCCAGTCTACTCAGCCTCTCCTCATCAGCTGACCCCCTCAACTCCGGAATCAATCTAGTGAACCTCTTCAGCACCCCCTCTAGTGCCAGTACATCCTTTCTCAAAACTGCACACAGTACTGCAGGTGTGGCCTCACCAGCACCATATACAACTGCAGCATAACCTCTCCGCTTTTAACCTCAATCCCTATAGCAATGAAGGACAAAATTCCATTTGCATTCTTAATTATCTGTTGCACCTGCAGACCAACCTTCTGTGATTCGTGCGCAAGGACACCCAGGTCCCTCTGCACAGCAGCATGCTGCAATTTTTTTTAACCATTCGAATAATAGTCATTTATATGGTTATTCCTACCAAACTGGATGGCTTCACATTTATTAACATTGTACTTATCTGCCAAACCTTTGCCCACTCGCTTAAACTATGTCCTTCTCCAAAGTTTCACAGTCCTCTGCATACTTTGCTCCACCACTCACCCTAGTGTCATCCACAAACTTTGACACACTACAATTGAAGCAGAGAAGTAAGTATTATTTTACACAAGACCTGTAAACCCAAGGATAAAACAGATTCATTTGAAGGAAGAATCATTGGACTCAACACATAATTTTTGTTTCCCTCTCTACAGACACTGCCAGACCGGAGTTTCCCCATCACTTAGTTTTGTTTTCAGATGCCCGTTTTGCTTTGGTTTAATTTTTAAAAGAAAGCACCGATTTTACAGTCTCAAAAATATTACAAATTTGCTTCTAAATACATTTTTTCTAATATTAATTCACTACTGCCTTGGCCAGTAATTATTATCCATCCCTAAAATTGACCAGAGGGCAGTTAAGACAACTACATTGCTGTGGATTTGGAGTAACTTTAGGCCAGATCAGGTAAGGTGGTACATTTCTGTCCCAACAGGGGATTAGTGAACAAGATGGGATTTTCCAACAATCAATAGTTAGTTGCTATTAGGCCAGTTCTCCATTCAAGATTGCAATGAATTCATGTTTCACCATCTGCAATGATGGGATTGGAAACCCATGCCCCCAGAACAAGGACCTTGATGTCCAACGTTATCAGTATGGCACCCCTTTCTACATGCTGCAACAAGGGCATGTGAATCACTCTTCCTGGTTTCCAGCTTTAGTAAACCAAGCTACTTTATGTCATATAGCTGGGCACTCCCATTTAAGTATGACACCAAACCAAAAAGAAGATCAGAAGAACCTGATTTTCAAGCATGTTGTATACGAATACTAGTACAACTGATTTAAATCAGCCTTAGATTAGAAAGAAGGGGAATATATCATCTGATTACTCATCAGTGACTTGTTTTTAAGGAAAGGATTCATATTGCTATAGAATACCCATCTTGATGGTAATCACCCTTTACTACTCAGTATCAAGGCACAAATAGAGAAGCCATGACAGCATGTTTTCCAACATGGAGTTCAATATCCTTAAGAGAAGAGAAGAGAGATAACAAAGAAGAATGAAGAAAATATTTGATAAGTTCTCTGAGAAGTACTCCTAAAATGGAAGCAAAAATTGATGGCTACCGATTTCAGTGACATATGCAGGGGTAAGCAAATGTGATTAAATATGAATGGAGAGCTTCCCTAGCTATGCTTCCCCCAGAAATACATTGCATTCTAAATATTCAATCATAATTTAAACAGACAATTAGTGGGCAAGTGGAATATCCAATTTTCTGAGAAGATGAAACTGAATAGTAAATCAAAAAGTGATCTGTAGAAAATGATAGAATGCAGACTAATATGAATTCAAGCAATTAGATAAAATGCATGGCAGACTGCAATTCCAGGTGATGGGAGAGATAATGCACACAGGTGCAAACCACAGCAGATCACGAGCATGTCAGTTAAAAGATAGTGGACAAATATATCTGGATATAATATTAAATACTAATACCTTTGAGACTGGATGATTGATAGGTTGTACAAATCTTTATATTTAAAAAGATTTTAAAGCAATATTGAAGCCTTGTTTCGAGTATTGAGAGCATCTTTGGGTCACTGATTCCTACTCACTGGTAGATTACATTGTTAAATGATGTCTGTTCACCCTTTCGTTTCGTATAATTGAAGGGTTACAAGTATAAGTCAAGCTCTTTAATAAACCATAACATGTTAGAATGCACCAGCTTTGAACTGTGCTTGTTTCTCACTACATCCATCAGTATAGATATTTACCAACAAATATGGTCTTATATTCCCCTAACTGCCCGAAGAAATCATTAATTACTTTTGTGTGGTGTAGTTATACTTCTGTTTGAAGCTCCCCATGATATTCTGATTTATTTTAGTCTGAGATGTAACTAAAAAGGTGGGCAGGCAGCTGGTGATTTTGTCACAGATGATAAAAGTCACAGATTTGAACATTCCACTGGATTTATTTTGTGGAATCTCTTCTGTCAGATTGCAGGTAAGGTTCCATTGGGGTGGTTATTTCAAAGGGGGAATCCCTTCCTCATGAAGGCCTTCCTCCCAGACCAAATAAATTTATGTTTTAAGGGAATCAATTTAATCAGGGTTTCTTGAGATAATATTTAAAAAGTGCATTTATTAACTACTAAGCACAAAAAGAAATAATAATGCACACAGATTAAAAAGGAATTCCAAAGACAAAAAAAAGTTAAAAGATCTACAAGTCAGTCACTCTGGGTGATTTATGAAGTATTAGTGAAACATTAATAGTTGAACATTTAATAATGGGATTCTTGGCTTTGCAATTAGTTCTCTTTTGTCAATGGCGGTCTTCTAGCACTTCAAGTAATAGTATCCTTTTACCTGCAATGCAGGGATGATTAGTGGGCAGTTCTTCTGACAGTGACTTTCACAGCATACCAATGCTAAAACAGGAGCCTCAGTTCAAATAGCACATCTTCTCCAACTCGCAGACAAAGAACAGGGCTACTATTAGTTTAAAGCTTTTATTTTGTACATTCACGAAAGAAAGTTCACAAAAAAAATGTCACAAACAGGAGTTTGCCAAATAGGAATTAATTTATATCGACAGTCTTTTCCTGCCTTTAAAGAAAAACACTTTCTGTACTTAAAGGTTTAAAATGTCTATGTTACTTCAGGGTTCTGTTCCACCATCATGACAGTCTGACACATTGCTACAGTAAAGAATGCTGATGGCGGTAATGATGAATAGGATACCAATTGATTGGGCTGCTTAATTCTTGATGGCGTCAAGTTTCTTGAGTATTATTCAAGTTGCACTCATCCAGGTAAGTAGCTAATATTTCATTACAATCCTGACTTGTGCCTTTTATGTAGTGGACAGGCTTTGGGGACTCAGGCGTTAAGTTAATCACTACAGGATTCCTAGCTTCTGGCCTGCTTTTCTAGCCATATTATTTATGGCTGGTTCAGTTAGGTTTCATCTCAAATGGTAACCCAACAATATTGATAGTGAAGGAGTCAACAATATTGAATTTCAGATTTGTTCTTGCTGGAGATGTTAGTTACTTGGCACTTTTGGCACAAACAAACATTATTGTGACTGATCAACTCCAGTCTTGCTTGAAATGGATAATGTCTGTTGCATTATTGGAAGATGGCAAATAACACTGTACACTGGAATGATCGAACATCCCAGCGTCTGACCATATCTTGGAGAGAAGGTCATTGATGAAACAAGAGAATTTGGTTGGACTTGTGAAACGACTGAGGAACTACTGCACTGAGCCTCAGGATGTCCTGATCACCTCCCAACAACCACATCTTCCTTTGTGTGAGGTACAGCTAGCCAGTGAAGAATCCTCTCCTGATCCTTACTGTGTTTTGTGTCTCTTCCAAAGATGTCAACAGAAACATATTCAGAAGCCACTGGATATGCCAGTTTTCCTGAGGTGAAGGTTACACTGGTCCATAAAGAAAACAAGTTTTGCCTTGATAGTAAGACTGAAGGTTGCAAGGAAAGGCCCTTTTCTTTATATCCTATAGCAAAAGTGGAATGTTGATTAACAAATTAATGCTAATTAACTAACACTACATTCATAAGGATACATTTAGAGACAGGTACAGGAGCCCCTCAAGACCATTCAGTGAGACCGTGAGTAATCTGTGGCCCAAATGAACTGGCTTCACATACCGTTGATCACAGGTCCATCCCAAGTTGCTCAACTGGCTGAATGTTAATATTAGCTTAAAATAAATTACAAGAGGGCTTTTGTGGCTCAGTGTCAGTGACCTTATCTGAGCCAGGAGGCCCAGGCAAAACTCCGTGGCATATCATATCTCAGAACAGGTTTATTAACAAGATCTAAAGTAATTATAGCAAGAGTGGAAACAGATCAGTCAGTGGTCCATAAGACCATAAGACATAGGAGTGGAAGTAAGGCCATTCGGCCCATCGAGTCCACTCCGCCATTCAATCAGGGCTGACGCGCATTTCAGCTCCACTTACCAGCGTTCTCCCCGTAGCCCTTAATTCCTTGTGACAACAAGAATCTATCAATCTCGGCCTTGAAGACATTTAGCGTCCCGGCTTCCACTGCACTCCGTGGCAATGAATTCCACAGGCCCACCACTCTCTGGCTGAAGAAATGTCTCCGCATTTCTGTTCTGAAATGACTCCCTCTAATTCTAAGGCTGTGTCCACGGGTCCTAGTCTCCTCGTCTAACGGAAACAATTTCCTAGCATCTACCTTTTCCAAGCCATGTATTATTTTGTACGTCTCTATTAAGTCTCCCCTTAATCTTCTAAACTCCAACGAATACAATCCCAGTATCCTCAGCCGTTCCTCATATGTTAGACCTGTCATTCCAGGGATCATCCGTGTGAATCTCCGCTGGACACGTTCCAGTGCCAGTATGTCCTTCCTGAGGTGTGGGGACCAAAACTGGACACAGTACTCCAAATGGGGCCTAACCAGAGCTTTATAAAGTCTCAGTAGCACAACGGTGCTTTTATATTCCAACCCTCTTGAGAAAAGTGACAACATTGTATTTGCTTTCTTAATCACGGACTCAACCTGCATGTTTACCTTTAGAGAATCCTCGACTAGCACTCCCAGATCCCTTTGTGCTTTGGCTTTATTAATTTTCTCACCATTTAGAAAGTAGTCTATGCTTTTATTCTTTTTGCCAAAGTGCAAGACCTCGCACTTGCTCACGTTAAATTCCATCAGCCATTTCCTGGACCACTCTCCCAACCTGTCTAGATCCTTCTGTAGCCTCCCCACTTCCTCAGTACTACCTGCCTGTCCACCTAACTTCGTATCATCGGCAAACTTCGCTAGAATGCCCCCGGTTCCCTCATCCAAATCATTAATATATAATGCGAACAGCTGTGGCCCCAGTACTGAACCCTGCGGGACACCGCTCGTCACCGGCTGCCATTCTGAAAAAGAACCTTTTATCCCAACTCTCTGCCTTCTGTTAGACAGCCAATCCTCAATCCATCCCAGCAGCTCACCTCAAACACCGTGGGCCCTCACCTTGCTCAGCAGCCTCTCGTGTGGCACCTTATCAAAGGCCATTTGAAAGTCTAGATAGACCACATCCACTGGGTTTCCCTGGTCTAACCTACTTGTTACCTCTTCAAAAAATTCCAACAGGTTTGTCAGGCATGACCTCCCTTTACTAAATCCATGTTGACTTGTTCTAATCAGACTCTGCTCTTCCAAGAATTTAGAAACCTCATCCTTAATGATGGATTCTAGAATTTTACCAACAACCGAGGTTAAGCTGATTGGCCTATAATTTTCCATCTTTTGCCTTGATCCTTTCTTGAACAAGGGGGTTACAACAGCCATCTTCCAATCATCCGGGACCTTTCCTGACTCCAGTGACTCTTGAAAGATCTCAACCAATGCCTCTGCTATTTCCTCAGCCACCTCTCTCAGAACTCTAGGGTGTATCCCATCGGGGCCAGGAGATTTATCAATTTTAAGGTCACTGCAGGTTCAGTGATTAATGTTGGACATCTATGACTGTAGGTGTCAGTCTCCTAGAGGATTGGATGATGATTCCCTACACCCCCAGGGGGTCACAGTCAGCAGAAACATTACATTCAAACCTGGAGTTTAAGGGCAGAGAAAGCTTCAAGTCAATGGACTCCAGAACCAACAAAATTGACATTTGGGTGCAAGCTTTTGAGGAAACTCAGGGCAAAATATTTTTCTACTGCAAATATTCAAAATATCCCCAAGTCAAATTTCAGTTCCACACTTATCGATTGCATTTTACATAATGCAGAGTACAAAAAGATTTTAACCTTGGTACTGGGGTACATAGGAGTTGAACTACCTGAGGCACAGTTGGTTGTGATGTACAAAATAGCTACATCTGCTCTCAGCCATACAAGAGTCATTCACTGTGTAAATATAGTCTGTCTATCAAAAGCTTGCTGAACCACACAGTCATTAATCTTCACATTCATGACCGTAGAAATTGCCAAAGATAGAAGAGTCAGTGTGTACACATCACAAGAATTAGACAAAATGGTCCTTTCTGAAGGCATATCCATTGCTGCAAATAGGCAGTGATAGTGGCTCAAAAGCAAAAGGGCTTCCAGGCACAAATTAAAACTTAATACTCGAAAGTAAAGGAAAATCAGGAGTTTGTTTCAGCACAGTAAACAAATGCTCCAAACATAACAGGCTCACACAGAAAATCATGACCTCACGAACAGGGTAGCAGAGCCCTGCCAGGACTCAGGCATGACAAACTTCCACAATGAAGGAGAAAGATTCAGAAGAAAAATCAAACAAAAAAAAAACACTAGAGCAACTTAAAATAAACAAATGATTACACTGAGCTCAAAACACTTTAGGGCTATTTCATAATTTGCACAGTTTGCAATCTCTGCTAATCTACCATTACCATCAAGCCAGAAAATCAACACTGATTCAAAGAAGAGTACTGGAGGGAGCAGGCATATCTAAACTTAGGTGCCATTTGGTAAAAGCCACAACACAGTCCCAATTGTGTGCTAAAGAACATTAACAGTAAACGATAGACAGAGCTAAAATTATTCCACAACAAATAGATCAGATCTAAGTTCAGCAGTCCTATTAATTCAAATTATGAATGATGGTGGACACTAGAGATCAAGAATCCCAATGCTGACATGACAGGGGAGCCCCAGCATAGCTGTGCAAAAGATAAAGAGGAAGCATTAGCAACAGTCTTTGGGTGAAAAGAGCTGAGTGGATGATCCATCTTGGCCTCACTCAGAGGTTCCCAGAATCACTAATGCCAGCCTTCAATCAATTTGATTTATCCCATGCAATATCAAGAAATAGTATCCCCTGGATGTTTAAATCCCCAGGCAGTAAAGCCATATAATCAATTCTAGTGATGTGAATTGAAGACTAAGTATTGGCCAGGACACTAGAGAGAACTCTTTGTCTTCAAGCAGCACCATGATATCTCATGTTCACCTGGAGAGAGGATGTTGTCGCTCAGTCGAAGACCTCAATCTTAAAGATGGCACTTCAGGCAGTGCAGTGCTGAGAGGGTGTTGCACTGTCATATCAGCTCAGAACACACACAAGATCCTATGTGATTTGAACCTCCAACCTTCTGACACAAGTGAAAGTGCTACCACTCAGCCTAACACCCAAAGACCTTTTCTAACTTCTCCACTCTTTAGACTCTCACTCACTTCCAGAGTAAATCAAATCCATCATTGTCGCCGCCTCTTCATTTATACATGGGGAGGCAACATTGAGAGATAGATAATACAGCTGTTACACATCTGTAATCTTTCTCAAAGTAAGGCTTTCATAAAATCACCTGAGTTTACAATGATTGGACTAGTAATCCAGTTTAATGCTCTGGGGGGAACACAAGTTCAAATCCCATATCTGCAGCAAATGGAATTCAAATTCAATTCATAAGGAAAAGAAAAACTGGAATATAGAGCTAATGGTGACCATGAAACTACCATCAATTGTTGTAAAAGCCTATCTGGTTCATTAATGTGTTTTAGAGAAGGAAATCCTCATCTAGTCGGGCCTATGGCAACGTAGCTTACTTTTAACAGCACTCTGAAATGGCCAAGCAAGGTATTCAGTTCAAAAACAATGGATAGGCAACAAATGCTGGCCTTGCCAGGTAATGACTTATCCAACCATATTTTATGATGATTTAATCTTTGATCAGGAATTGATGCAAAAGCCAATCTTGTCAAAGTGAACAGATGAGCAGCCAATTGGCCAAGCAGGGAGCAGAAAAGTACTAATTGTCCACTTGTTTTACACATCTGTCAAATTACACTTGACAAAGTTCCATTAACATCAATCAAATGTACCTTAAGTGATGTTAGCTGAAGATGGCCAGTACAGCCAAATCCCCTACTCTGAGATACTGTATATGTATAGTGTCATAAATTGCCAAGCAAGAATACAGAATCCACATTTAGCATCTAATCTAAAAAGGTACCTCAAGCAAAGCAGTACTCTCTCAGTCCTACATTGAAGATTCAGACTAGAGACGACCGTTATGAGTCTCCATGAAACCCCGGGAAGAACAGTAGATCAGCTATTGTGGGAAAAGTAAAGTAATCAAGAGAAAATCAAAATGACAAAAAAAAAGTGAGCCAGAATTGCAAACTTAATATCAACAAATTAGATCCAAAATAAGCCTTCAAAAAAAAAGTCAGATAATTCTGCTCGTAAATTTGATAGATGTTTTTCACAAGACATTTCAAGAAAAATTAATAACTTCAAATCAATATTTGGCAATATACTTCAAATAAAAAAAGGGAAAAGACAAAGTGCTGATCAGTTTATAAAGCAAGAAAATATGAGACAGAACCCTTTAGCATTGGTAAGCATTTGATCAGGCTATACTTATTATGGATCAGGCCAGACCCACTCAAATATTTTCAGAAGATAGCTCAGATCCTAATTTGTTTTAGTTGTTTTAGGCAGATGCAAGGTAGATATTCCAGGAGCAATGCAGCCGGTCAAACCACTCACTCAGTTTTAAACAAAACAGAATGTATTTACAGACTACCAAATGAATCACAAAGATACATAAGTTACATTATTCTATCTTCTATGAAAACCCAACCGACACTTAATGATGTGTTTACGGGGATGTTGCAGGAAATTGGAACAACATCACTTGGCGGAAAAAGTAAATTCAAACCTAGGTTCTTACAGGAGAGATGTCAGAGAGTGGATCAGCCAGGGATCGTCTGCTGAAGCATGGAACCACTTTTCACTATAGCTGCTTCTCTATCCTCAGCAGTTTCTAACTGCTAAAACTAAACTAAATTTAAAAAAATCCCTGAACTAGGAGAACTGGCTACTTCCCTTTCATTGTACAACTGTTTAAAAAAAAATCTAAAAAGCCTTCCCTGATTGTTGACTTCAGCAGTCGCTGGTTGCCGTGATAGCACCTCTGCCTTTTATCACCCCTTCTGAAGAAAATCAAGGACAACATAACATTGTTAAAGGAGCAGCATTGTCACAATAACATATCATTGCAATAAATTTGGATGGAGTCATATTCACTATTTAGGGCGTATATGATGCACAGAAACAAAAATATGTTGTCAATTTATGACTTTTTTTTTAGATTAGATTACATTACAGTGTGGAAACAGGCCCTTCGGCCCAACAAGTCCACACCGACCCGCCGAAGCGAAACCCACCCATACCCCTACATTTACCCCTTACCTAACACTACGGGCAATTTAGCATGGCCAATTCACCTGACCCTGCACATCTTTTGGACTGTGGGAGGAAACCGGAGCACCCGGAGGAAACCCACGCAGACACGGGGAGAACGTGCAAACTCCACACAGTCAGTCGCCTGAGGCGGGTATTGAACCCGGGTCTCAGGCGCTGCGAGGCAGCAGTGCTAACCACTGTGCCACCATGCCGCCCACATTTGTTCCTTAGATTTCTTTTACGTGCCATGGTCACTTCTGGGGCCTAGGATGATGCTGATTCCTCCATCTGGCTTTTTACCTTTCCATCATACAATTGAATGATTTGCTTGGCTGTTTCAGAAGGCATTGGTATGGAGTCACATGGCCAGAGCAGATAAATACAATAGAGTTCCTTTTCTCAAGGACCATAAGAAATAGGAACAGGAGTAGGCCATTCAGCCCCACGAGCTTTCTCCACCATTTAATAGAATGACTGATCCAACATTCCCCACTTTTCTGCCTTTTCCCATAACCCTCATTCCCCCTACTGATCATGAATTTAAATCTACCTCATCCTTAAATATACACAAGGACTCTGCCCCACAGGTCTCTCTGGAGCTCCAAAGGTTCTCAATCCTCAGAAGAAACTCCTCTTCATCTCAGTATTAAACTGGTATCCCTTTATCCTGAGACTATGCCCTCTGGTCCTCAATTCTGTAATGAGGTGAATGTTGAGATTATGTTTCCCTCGGTCAAGTCCTTTAAGAATCCTGTATGTTTCCACAAGGTGACTTCCCATTCTTCTAAACTCCAGAACAGTATCCCAACCTGTTTAAGCTTTGCTTATAAGACAAACACTCCACTCCAGGGATCATCCCAGTGAACCTTCACTGAACTGCCTCCAGTGAAATATCTTTCCTTAACGAAGGAGACTAAAACTGCTCACAATACTCCAGATGTGGTCTCACCAGTACCTTGTACAGTTGCAGTACAACTTTCTGACTCTTGTACTCCAACCCCCTTGAAATAAGGGCTAACATTCCATTAGCTTTCATGATGACCTTCTGCATCTGGATGCTAGCTTTCTATGTTTCACGTACAAGTATCGCCAAGTCACTTTGTGTTGCAATTTTCTGCAAATTTCTCTACTTAAATAGTACTGTTCTTTTGTCTTGCCTTCTGAAGTGAAGAACTTCATATTGTCCCACATTATACGCCATTTGCCAATTTTTTTACCCTCTTACTTAACAGGACATTCACTTCCTTCAAGATATATATTTTATATATATAGTAAACAGTTGGGGTCCCAATACTGATCCCTGTGGTGCTGGAAAAGCACAGCAGGTCAAGCAGCATCCAAGAAGCAGGAGAGTTGACATTTTGGGGTATAAGCCCTTCATCAAGAAGGGCATATGCCCAAAATGTTGACTCTCCTGCTCCTTGGATGTTGCCTGATCTCCTGTGCTTTTCCAGTGCCACACTTTTCAACTAGGACTCTCCAGCATCTGCAGTCCTCACTTTCTCCTGATCCCTGTGGAACCCCACTAGTCACAGGTCACCAGCCCGAGGACAAACCCCTAATCCCCACTCACTGTTTCCTGCCCATTAGCCAATTCTTATGACATGAGAGACATCAACAAGTTTTGTAATCTCCATTACATTAGCTTTTAATTCCAAATTTCACTATTTCCAATAGTGGGCTGCAAACCCACATACCCAGATCATTTACCAGAAACACCAGGTGACAGGCCAAGTGAAATTATCACCACAACATCTGCCCCACACAGGTAGAAAGGGATTTGAAAATAAACACGTGGCTTCGAGGAGCCCATGTACATTTGTTGGTGCACGTCACTTGCTTTAATTTAGAAATAGGAGCTGAAGTTTGGATGACCTCACATTTACAAAGGGTGCAAAGTGGGAAGATAGCCATTAAGCATTAGAATAGTTGAATCAAAAAGGTAATAAAAATGTGGATGAGGGTTTCTGCAGAAGATAGCCTGAGGAAAGATTAAGGTGGTCGAAATTAGAGGCACAAGTAAGTGTTTGCGTACAACATGGTTCAAGCTCACAGAGCTCCCAAGGAAAGGCGTGGAGTCAATGACTAGGGAGCCAAGTCTGTGTTGGACACCAAATATCCAGGGTTCAGTTAACAGGAAATCCTGTTCATCCAACAGGGGAACATTGGTCTTAAGTATTATTAAGTATGGGGCAGCATGGTGGCTCAGTGGTTAGCACTGCTGCCTCACAGCACTAGGAACCTGGGTTTGATTTCCACCTCAGAAGACTGTGTGGAGTTTGCACATTCTCCCTGTGTCTGCGTGGGTTTCCTCCGGGTCTCTGGTTTCCTCCCACAATTCAAAGATGTGCAGGTCAGGTGAATTGGCCATATTACATTGCCCATAGTGTTAGGTGCATTAGTCAGGGGTAAATATAGTGTAGGGGAATAGGTCTGGGTGGGTTACTCTTCGGAGGGTCTCTGTGGACTTGTTGGGCCAAAAGGGCCTATTTCCATACTGTAGGGAATCAAATCTAATTACTGAAGAGCACCATGTAAATGAGAAGTTGGACAGAAGGGCAGATAGATCCTTGGTGGAGCCTTACATGGAAGGGAAATCAATGTTGATCATTCTCCAGTGAAGACTGAATAATTAGAAATGGAACCAGGTGATGGCAATACCGCACAGTTGGATGACACAGACAAGACATTGGAAGAGAATGGTGTGTGGTTAACTATGTAAAAAGGCAGCACACAATGAGAAGGAACAGATTTACCATGGTCACAGTCATACGCATATGGAATAATGACCAGATGGTTATCTTTCTTTTAGCTGCTGAGTCAGCATCTCCACAAGAGGCAGGTGAAAAAGCAAAGGACTGGCCTATGGAAAAAGATAGAATGTGCTATTGTGATTTTGAAATAAATCCTGGAAACATTTGGAGATCAGGTCGCAACCAAAAGCAAAGATAATAGGAAGAATGCTTTAGGCCTTCTGACTTATTTTTACAACCAGACTGAGAGGTGACAAACTTATTGCATCATTTTTATTGAAACTTTAAAAACAGTCACCAGCAGGACTTTATATTTTAAAATATATGCTCTTTTTAAAATACAGAAGGTATGCCAAAATGAAAAGAAGTTTTGCATCTACAGGCAAATATGGATTTGGGAGCAGTTTCCGAACACCATATTCTGAGTTTTACAGTATTGCAATAACTATTCTGTCCAATGACAATCTATACTTAACACAGGTGAGCTTTCTCATAACCTGCTTGGCAAATAACAATGAATTACATCAAGTAATTTGCTCCAAAATGGATTTTAAAATTTTCCATTGCGGCACAAAGAACGTTATTCATTCCCTCCCTGACATCCAGCTGGAATTCTATAAAGAATATCAGAAATCTCCAAGTTTCTGAGGAAGCAGAGGATTTTTTTTTGCTGTTAAGCTTATTGTTCTTCCCATAACTTATGAAACATTAAATTACTGAACAGCCAGAGCACAGACTTTTAAATATTGAAAGAGGACAAGAAGCAAATATTAACTTCTCAAAAGTATCACCCCCAAATTTCCAAGTGAAAATTATTGGCAATGTTACTAATCAGTTATACATATGAATGATTGACAGGATTTGTTTATATTTCCCGGGAAGAGCTTGTGTAATATCAGGTGACTCATCAATTGGACCACACATGACAGCATAATGTGCATGTGTGTACACACAAACAAAATGATGCTCATCACATTAGCGATGGGTGGGGTACACAGCAAGGAAATGTACATCTACATCCACTAAAAGCTTGTAAAATTTTGGCACGGGAATAAACAGCAAAAGCACTACACTATGCAATCATGGAGTGGAAATGATAAGATTGTTTCCAGGACAGATTTAGTAGGAACATATATAATTGAGGGGAGCTGGGCTGTTCTTCTTCACTGACGCCTGAGCAAGGTAGTAAACCCTGGAAGGCCGCACAGAACAGAAACCAGTCCAGTGCTTGCTTCCCATCCAGAAAAGCGCCAGCTCTCTGTAAGCTTTCCGTTTGAACACGAAGTGGTTTCAATGGTAAAGGGTAGAGGGGGAGGTGAAAAGAGAGAGAGAGAGGCTGTGCCCTAGAGTCAGGGCCTCCTTCCCCTCCTGGTGGTCAAAGGTGACTGACAAGTGATGAGTAATGATAACAATAATAATTAACAAACACACAATGAAACAGTTAGACACTGCTTCACGGTTAAGTAGATTGACTATTACCGCGATCACGTTCACAAACGTCGTCTTGCCCGAGTACTGCAGCCCGACCAGGGTCAGCTCCATCTCCTCCTTCCAGAACAGGGACTTAAACCAGTCCAGCAACTTATTAATCAGCACCAGCATGCTCATCTTCCCTGGTTCCAGCTCTCCACTTTCTGCTGCTCTCCCAATTCAGCTTCAGCTTGCCTTATGTCTGCAGCTCCGCAGCCAGTGATCATATGACAGCTGAGCAAGAGAGAAGCGTAACATCAGCTGCGCCCAGTTAAAGGGAGGAGAATGTGTCCAAGTGTCAACCGCTTTAGGCACACTCCAGGAGACAAATAAATGGAGAAAGAGACTCTAAACATCTGAAAGCAGGTGCATATATTTTTTATTAAAATCATGAAACAATGGAAAATGTAATCCATGTATTTCTTTTAAAACGAAGGATTTTAAAATTAATTTATTTGTAAATGATTTAACTGTCAACCTCAGCAGGAAGGTTGTACTATTCAAGAGCTTGAGCACGTAGCTTAGCTTGGCATTCCAACTGCAGATCAGAGGAAGTGCTGCACTGTCAGAGATGCTACCTTCTTGGGAGGTGCTAAACCAAGGTGCAGTCTGCTCCCTCAGCTCAATCACAGATTCCACTAACATCAGATTTTAAAAAGCATAGGACTTCTCCCCTATGTACTGGCCATTATTTATCATTCAAACAACACCGAAAACAGATTGATTTGCCTCATCGCTGACTATGGGGCATCAATGTGTGTGCATTGCATGCCATCTATCCTACGTTGTAATGTCTACCTAATTAAGTATCTAATTAGCTGTACTTGCTTCAGATGTTGTGGAATAATTCAGAAGGGGAAGCCAGTCAACCAATCCGGGGGCAGCACAGTGGCTCAGTGGTTAGCATAGCTGCCTCACAGCAATAGGGTCCCGGGTTCGATTCCAGCCTCGGGTGACTGTGTGAAGTTTCACATTCTCCCTGTGTCTGCATGGGTTTCCTCCGGGTGCTCTGGTTTCCTCCCACAGTCCAAAGATGTGCAGGTCTGGTGAATTGGCCATGCTAAATTTCCCATAGTGCTAGGTGCATTAGTCAGAGGGGAAATGGGTCTTGGTGGGTTACTCTTCAGAGGGCTGGTGTGGATTAGTTGGGCCGAAGGGCCTGTTTCCACACTGTAGGGAATCTAATCTAAAAAGAATCGAATCCTATTTGCACTGGCCTTTTCAAAGACCAATCCAGGTGATTGAACTTTGTATATGGGTCTGAAAGGGTTAATTCTGAGGAGTGCCATAAACACTACCCACTATGATGGTTTCAAACAGATTTGTGGGCCGATATAGTTTAAAAGGATAAAGGAGTTGAACCTAATGTCGGGTCCTCCACAAATTCTCTGGAACAATTACTATCTTTGTCGATGTATTCTGTACCTGAAGATTGCTGTGAAAACTTCAACCTTATCCTTTGCACTGATGTGCTGGGATCCTCCATCATTGAGGATGGGGATGTTTGTGGAGCCTCCTCCTCCAGTGAGTTGTTTAATTGTCCACCACCATTCATGACTGGATGTGGCAGGACTGCAGAGCTCAGATTTGACCCATTGGGAATGGACAGAGCTATTCTATCTATTGATAATGGATCGCATAGCTCTATCCATCACTTTCTGCCTATTCTGTTTGGGGCATGCAGGTAGTCCTGTTTGGTAGCTTCACCAGGTTGACACCTCATTTTTACGTATGCTTGGTGCTGCTCCTAGCATGTCATCCTGTACTCTCCATTGAATCAGGGTTGATCCCCTCTCTTAATAGTCTAGATTAGAGTGGTGCTGAAAAAGCATAGCAGGTCAGGCAGCATCTGTGGAGCAGGAAAATCGACGTTTCGGGCAAAAGCCCTTCATCACGAATGAATGGGGGATATGCCGGGACATGAGGTTACAGATTGTGCTGGAGTACAATTCTGCTGCTGTTGATGGCCCACGGCACCTCATGGATTCCAGTCTGGAGCTACTAGATCTGTTCAAAGTCTGTCCCATTTATCACAACATGATGGAGGATATTCCCAATGTGAAAGCGGGACTTTGTCTCCATAAGGACTGTATGTTGGCCACACTTACCGATACTGTCATGGGCAGTTGCATCTGCAGCCAGAAGATTGGTAAGGATGAGATCAAGTATGATTTATTTCTCTTTTGTTGGTTCCCTCACCACCTGCCACAGACCCAGTCTAGCAGCTATGTCCTTTAGAAACTGACCAGCTCAATCAGTAGCTGAGCCACTCTAGGTGATGGATATTGAAATCCCCCACCCAGAGCACATTTTGTGCCCTTGCCAACCTCGTGTCATTCAACATGAAGGAACACTGATTCATCCAAGAGAGGACAGTACGTGGTAATCAGCAGCAGGTTTCCTTGCCCATGTTTAACCTGAAGCCACAAGAATTCATGGGACCCAGAGTCAATGTTAAGGACTCTAGACTAACTCCCTCCTGACTGTATACCATTGTGTCAGCTCCTCTCTTGGGTCTTTCGTACTGATGGGACAGGACATACCCAGGAATGGCACTCTCTCCCAGATGTTAATAAGGAGGACTTTACAGGGCTGTTTCTGCCGTTGTCTTTTCCAGTGCCTATGTTGATGTCAGGTGGTTCATCTGGGTTCCATTACTTTGTTGAGACCTCGTAGTGATTGATACCACTGTGTGGCTTAATCAACCATTTCAGAGGACAGTTAAGAGTCAACCATATTGTTGTAGGTTTGGAGTTACATATAAGCCAGACCAGGTGAGAATGGCAGATTTCCTTCCCTGAAGGACATCAGTGAGCCAAATAGGTTTTACCAACAGTTGATAATGGTTACATGGTCATCATTAGGTTCTCAATTCCAGATAATTTTAATTGAATTTAAATTCCTTCACCTGCCATGTCAGGATTCGAACCCAGGTCCCCAGAACATTAGGTGACTTTCTGATGCCAAAAACTAATCACTGCTGGAAACTTCCTTACACATACACACAATCTCCATAGCACTCATTCAAATTAACAACATTTTTTCCTCTAAGAAAGATTTTTCAAACTGGTAACTAACATTAGTCTCCTACAGCCTCAGGGGGAAAGGAAACAATGTCTCCAAGTTTTTGTTGGATGGACATAACTTTCTTACTTGTTCAGTTTGGACTTTATTACAACCTCATCCCATAGTGATCTTCCTAGAAATTCCATCCAGATCAAGCAAAGCAATTGAGTTCAACAACTGAAAAATATATTTTATTGTGAATTATTATTGGACCAATTTTCCTGTAGTTTGTATAGAGATAGTTCACACACATTAAACACTCAACAGCTTTAAAATAAATAGGACCAAACCACTGAGGACTAATGCATTCTGCTGGCTCTCAAAAGCAGACACACAAAGAACAGGACAGTCCTGTAGAAAAACACAAAGATGAGACTTACATATAAATAATTTCCCTGTCTTTTTTTTAACAACAGTCTAGGTTACTTGGTGTTCCCAATTCTTATGACCCTTCCCTGACTCCGAAGTTTCATTTCTCCACAGTCTTATCGAGTCATAAAGTCACACAACACAGAAACAGACCCTTCAGTCCAGTTCATCCATGTCGATCAGGTATCCCAAACTGAACTAGTCCCATTTGCCTGCGTTTGGGGTTCATATCCCTCTAAACCATTCCTATTCATGTGCCTGTCTATATGGGGATTGGTGTATAAGTGGACCTTTTGTCCACTGTTCCATTTCAGTTACTGGATTATCCACCTCTGGCATCTTCATGGTCACAGAAACAATGGGGCGCAGTATTCCATCAGTGTTTCTTTTTAACATCACAAACAAAAATTTGGCTAAAACCCGTGCTTTTTCACATTATGCTCTCCTACTGTCAAAACCTTGAGCCATTTCTTCTGCCATGAGACAAACCAAGCAATACAACACCACCACAGCTAGTGTACACCTGGTAATAGAAAAGAATTAAATGCACAGTTACAGGATTGAAAGTTATTAACACAATGCAAGAATAAAAAAATGCATCAATTTACAAAGCTTTTATATGTGTTTGTGTGTGCTTGTGTCTGTATTGGCTTACAGCATTTGGAGCTAATGAATAATAAACAAATTGTGGATGAAGTTTATAAATATTTTTCTTCTTTCTTCACTATAGGCAACACAAAAAAATCCCAATAATACCCATAAACCTGGAGGTTAATGCAAGAGAGGAACTTGGTGTAATTTAAAGCAAATTGGAAATCCATATACAGGAGCATAGCAGTTCAGTCACTCACTTGTGTACCCACTTCCATTTGACACTGCTAAATGTGATCTAGTAACACTAGTGTTGCTGACGGGATAGAAACTGAAGACCCAACTCCTCATTCTATCAAGCAAGTTGACTCCATACTTTGCCTACTGAACTATTGACACATATCGAATGAGGAGCGGTCCTGAATGCAGTACAAGCCACTCAATAGGAGCTGCTATGCAAGACAGTTAAAACATTTAGAATAGGGATGACCAGTGAGGATCATTGATCAGAATAGAACAGATATGGCCATCCAAGGAACTGTAGACCAGAAGAGATAATACATAGTTATACACTTAATGGTAAGGGCCGAGGGAGTGTTGCTGAACAAAGAGACCTTGGAGTGCAGGTTCATAGCTCCTTGAAAGTGGAGTCACAGGTAGATGGGATAGTGAAGAAGGCATTTGGTATGCTTTCCTTTATTCATCAGAGTACTGAGTACAGGAGGTGGGAGGTCATGTTGCGGCTTTACAGGACGTTGATTAGACCACTGTTGGAGTATTGCGTGCAATTCTGGTCTCCTTCCTATCGGAAAGATGTTGTAAAACTTGAAAGGGTTCAAAAAAGATTTACAAGGATGTTGCCAGGGTTGGAGGATTTGAGCTAGAGGGAGAGGCTGAACAGGCTAGGGCTGTTTTCCCTGGAACATCGGAGGCTGAGGGGTGACCTTATAGAGGTTTACAAAATTATGAGCAGCATGGATAGGTTAAGTAGACAAAGTCTCTTCCCTGGGGTGGGGGACTCCAGAACTAGAGGGCATAGGTTTAGGGTGAGAGGGGAAAAGATATAAAGGAGACTTAAGGGACAACGTTTTCACGCAGAGGGTGGTACGTGTATGGAATGAGCTGCCAGAGGAAGTGGTAGAGGCTGGTACAATTGCAACATTTAAAAGGCATTTGGATGAGTATATGAATAGGAAGGGTTTGGAGGGATATAGGCCGGGTGCTGGCAGGTGGGACTAGATTGGGTTGGGATATCTGATCGGCATGGACAGGTTGGACCGAAGGGTCTGTTTCCGTGCTGTTTTCTCTATGCCTATGACTCTAGTTTGTAGTAACAAAAGGGATGCACAAAGGAACTGTAAGAACCTTGTTCCACTGCAGGTTAATTGTCTACCACTAATTGATTAGACAAATCCAATGGGGAATGCAACAATGAGCTGACCCAAAAGTCTAAGTCTATCAGGAAGAGAATCCAAATCAATGGTCCTGCACCCAGCAAACTACCAGTCTTCCAAATCCAATGAGAATGGGTTCTGGGTGGATAGTGAAACCTCCAATTGCCTGAATTTGTAACATTATAGTTGGAGGGGGGTGGGGGGGGTGGAGGCAGCAGTAAATGGAATTTTATATACAAATGTGTAAATTAATAATGAAATGAAGAAGTTTGGAAAGAGGTGCAAATGTGTCTGAAAGGGCTAAAATAAAACTGAATCAGCCTGTTGAGATTTGTCAAGGCGTGAGGAATGCCATAAGCACCACCCACCATGAGGATATCACATTGACTTGTCAGCTTAGAATCTCGAAGGAGTTGAACCTAACGTCTGGTCCACCTCAATTCTCAGTACTAGTTGCTAACTTGCAATAAACTGGATCTTGTTAACTAAATCAGACTCTTACAGTTAAACAGTACTCAATGAATGGGAAGACACTAGGAAGGTCAAAGGAACAGAGGGATCTTGTGCTGCTTGTCCACAGAACCTTGAAGGTGGCGGGATTGGTTAACAGGGTTGTTAGAAAGGCAGATAGGAGGGTTGTTAGAAAGGCAGATAGGAGGGTTGTTAGAAAGGCAGATAGGAGGGTTGCCTTCATCCGTCCTCGCATAGATTCTAAGAGCAGGGAGGTCATGTTGGAGCTGTATAGAACTTTAGTTGGGCCACAGCTGGAGCACAGTGTGCAGTCCTGTTCACCGCATTATCAGAAGGAGGGGTTGCAAAGGAGGTTCACCATGATGTTGCTGGGGTGGAGCATTTCAGCTATGAAGAGAGACTGGATAAGCTTGGGTCATTTTCTTTGGAGCAGAGAAGATTGAGTGGAGACCTGATAGAGGTATATACAATTATGAAGGGCATAAAGTAAATAGAAAGCAGCTATTCCCCTTTGTCAAAGGGTCAATACAGGGGGGGGGGGGGGCAGTAGGGGCTCTTGTGGTGCAGTGGTAGTGTCCTTATCTCTGAATCACAGAGGCTTGGGTTCACGACCCTCCTACTCCAGAGGCATGTAATAGCATATCTAACAAGGAGCATAACTTTAAAGTGGAAGGCAGGAGGAAGAGAAGAGATTTGAGGACAACATTCTTACCCAAAGGGTGGTGAGGTTCTGGAATGCATTGCCTGGGAGGGTAGTTGAGGTGGGAAAACTCACAATCTTTAAAAAGTACTTGGATGAGCACTCGAAATGTCAAAACAATCATGGCTCTGGGCCTAGTGTGGGAAGATGGGACTAATGTAGGTAATAGTATATGTTTGGCAGTACAGACTTGATGGGCTGAAGGGCCTATTCTGTAGTCTACAATTCTATGATTCTATAGACCACCAAAAACCACCAAGCAGCCCCTGCCATTTATTGAAACTGAAAGAGGATGGTGTCAGCAAGTTTCTTCTTGATCAGCAGCTTGTGCAATGTAGTGTGCTTGTCTGCCCATGCAATAGCACTCACCCACTTTCCACTTCACTGCATTTTCTCCCCCTCAACAACTTATCCAATTCTGTTTTGAAAGCTGCTACTGAATCTGTATCAATCACCCTACCTGGTAATGCATTCCAAATTCCAACCATTTATTGTTAAAAACCACCTGATGAAGGAGCAGTGCTCTGAAAGCTAGTCCTTCCAATTAAACCTGTTGGACTATAGCCTGGTATTGTGCGATTTTTAACATTTAAACTTTTCCTCAGGTCATTTTGTTTTGTTTTTTTTATGCCATGCACCATAAATCTGTGCCACTCTTGCTATCATTGTAAACAATTTTTCTTGACTTACTCTACTTACACCCTTTATGATTTTAAAGAACTCTCTCCAATTTCCTCCTTACCTTTTATATTAAAGGGAATAACCACACTATCGCTAATCTTCATGTATTTGTTAAGCCTTATCTTTGAAATCATTGTAGTAATTCTCTTCTGTTTCCTGTCCAAGGGCTTCATATCCTTCTTGCAATACTTCAGCTGAGGTTGGACTAACATTCTATGTCAGTTTAGGAAAACAATGCAGGCTTTTATATTTTGCTTTTAAATACCACAAACATTCAAAGATGCTGGTGCTTACTGAACTGCATTTCAGTGAGAAACATTAGTGGGATAAGCTTCCTTGAAAAGACACACCAATATTTAGGATTCTCATGAAAAAGAAGGCATTCAGAAGAATTGTGGGGGACTATACACAGGAATATATGTGAAATGTCTTGATTTCCCATATAGCCAGTCCATCCCAAGAAAGGGACCAATAACAAGAGAGGTGGTTCAGTGCTTAGCATGGGCGGCACGGTGGCACAGTGGTTAGCACTGCTGCCTCACAGCGCCTGAGACCCGGGTTCAATTCCCGCCTCAGGCGACTGACTGTGTGGAGTTTGCACATTCTCCCTGTGTCAGCGTGGGTTTCCTCCGGGTGCTCCGGCTTCCTTTCACAGTCCAAAGATGTGCAGGTAAGGTGAATTGGCCATGCTAAATTGCCCGTAGTGTTAGGTAAGGGGTAAATGTAGGGGTATAGGTGGGTTGCGCTTTGGCGGGTCGGTGTGGACTTGTTGGGCCGAAGGGCCTGTTTCCACACTGTAATCTAATCTAATACAAGGAGCACGGTGAATTGAGAAAATTCTCAACAAAAGCACAATACAGAAAAAAAAACGCTCCAAGTGAAATCTATTTTTTTTAAATTGAGATACATCTCATAGGTTATATTTTTTAAAATAATCTCAGCATTTTAGATTGTTTGTCTCAGGGTGTCTCTAAAATCACATTTTTTTAAGAGTTAGTCATGGTATTTTCATAACCCAGCAAGTAGTATTAGTTAAAATATTTTATAAAAATGGACCAAACATCAGAACATTTCTTGTCACCTTATCAATACATAATTAGGATTCAGGGTACTATTTTCCCCTTTACGTTAGATACTTACTGCCAAAGTATTTGCATTTCTTAACAATGATTTTACTTATCTGGTAGACCTCAGAAAATGAGATCTCCACATTGACACAGTTATGAATGGGATGTGATACCTAGTGAAATATGGCAAAATAATGACCTTGAAGATGCTGGGTTTTAATTTCATTTTCACTGAGATGTTAGGCATGTCCGCTGGGCTACAAATGGGATAAACCAGCAAGGGTCCCAGCTCCACGTCATTACTCTGTGACTATAGCTGAAAGACATGTATGTGCATGTCAAATCAGAATAATATTTTACTCATCTGTGTCCCTTATCATTGCAGGTAAAAGTTCCACATTCAAAGGGGAAACTGTACAGTTGAAATCAGATAATGAGCTCCCTGACCAGTTTAGTGAGTAAACACTACCTGCTTACTGCTGGGCAGTAAAGATAATGGCTTTTGCGAATCAGGTATTATTTTACTGGTCAATGTCCCTAATTCCACTGTGAATGGATCTACATCATGCGGAATGCAGTGTTAAATAAAGCAAATCATCATCACCGTGTTAAAGACATTCAGGGATTGGCAATAAATGTTGATCTTGTCAGTCATGTTCACAGCAGTGACTTAATTTAAATATATAGAGCAGGCTTCCTGATCAACTTTGGAATCAAAAACCACATGCTGGAGAAAGAACATTTCATCAAAAATCAGGCTGTAATGTCAAATGCCATTTCAGCACTTAATGGTACAACAGTTTCAATGGCCCATGAAATTCAATTGCACAGATTTATGTGTCATTCAGTGCAATCCCAATAACCAAATGCACTGAAGTCATAAAAGAGTGAAGCTGTCAAAAACAACAATAACTGATATTCATATGGCACCTTTAACAAAAGGACCCAATGTATTTACACAAGAGAACGAAAAACAAACTGTGACATCAAGCCAAATAAGGGAATGTTGAAACAAATGTTTAAAAGCTTGGTCAAAGAGCCGTGTTCTAAGGAATACCTCATTGTCGGAAAGTGAGGTCGAGAAACTGAGAGAAAGAAAAATCCAAATCCCAGTTAACCAAAAACACAACCATTAAGGGGAGAGCAGTTAGGATAAATAATCCACAACTGTCACAAAGCTAGTCCCATTTTTTCTGAAAAACTCTTCCTTGGCTCAAGGAGACTCTGTTCTTGATTTTTTTCAGAGGGGTAATAAACCGGGCCAGACTCCAGTCAGTCTGGTTTGGTACAGAGATGAAAAGGACTTTGAGAGGCCTTTTATTTATATGTAAACAGATGAGATTTCAGGCCAAAGTGGTCATATTTTAGAAGTGACCTGTATAATGAAAGGAGAGTGGTTAGCTCTCTAGCTGGGCAGTTTTGGCTCAGTCTTGAACTGGTTGGAAGTTCCACAGGGAGCTCTTTCTGCCCTTCAACTTCAACCTATCAGCATGTGTTCCATTTATACTGATTTTTAAAGGGAATTTGCTTATTCGGACTGTTGTGTATATTCAGAGCAGCATAATGAAGTCTAGTTGGATAGGCTGAGTTGTGTAGGGGTTCTTTATTCTGTTATTTGTGTTTCATTGTGTAATTTTGTGAATAAATGTTTGTCTGTTTTAAAATCTAGTAGTCAACCTAGCTAACTTAATCTGGGTAATTTTCACTGTACACTTATCAAAATGAATTGCAAAGTTATGGTCTGAGCTGCATGCTTAAGAATGTTTTGAGTGGTCTGGCTTAGTCCACAACAGACTGGGGGCTCTTCGCAGGATTTTAAACAGTGAGTGGTAGGTGCTAGTGTCTTTATTTCGGTCTTGGTTTGTTTGGGTAGACAAAACTTGGGATAGGAATGGCTCTTTCAGTTACCAAACGTTTTCTGGATGTGAATGCAGTGACTTTGGAAGTTTTGCAAAAAATGAATAAAACTAAGTTGCAGGAATTAGCAGAGAAGCTGGACTTGGAACTGTCTGCTTCAGTGAGGAAAGGAGAGATAATTACAACAGTGGCTCAGTATTTAAACGTGCTGGAGAAACCATCAGAATCTATAGAGATGACAAGAATTCAGTTGCAAATGAAGCAGCTTGAGTTAGAGGTGAGAGATAAGGAAAGGGCAGCAGAATGAAACAATTTGAGTCATGATTAAAAGCATAAGAGAGGGAAAAAGAGAGACTAGCAAATGAAAAAGAGAGAGCTTTTGAACTTCAAAACCTGACACTATAAAAGGAAAATCAGCTTAAAAGGCTGAAGATAAAAGATGTGGGTAGGCTCAGTGAGGAAGTAGTGCAAACTCATGTTGAAAAGCAAAGAGTTAATTCAGCAAGGTTAGCAGCTGATGATTACGAGCTGGTTCATAAAACACAGTCTGGCTTCCAGAATCAATCTCAGTCCATGAGGGATAGAAATTGGGGCAAAGAGTAATCCTCATGTGGAAAGGGAAAGGTAGATCTCAGTGAAAATCATAAGGGTAACTTACCACAGGGTAAAAAGAGAAACCCTTGAGGGGAACAAAGAAGTTGAAAAGCTCCAGCATTTTCACTGTAATAAAGTGGGCCACACAAAATCAGTGTTGGTGGGTTAGGAGAAAGCCAGATGTAGGAAAACCAGACAAGCCTGGAAGTTTTGTTGGAATAGTAACAAAAAACACAAGGGAAGTTAGACAACTGCCTCAGAGTGTACAAGATGATCAGAGGTCGATTAAGGAGAAATTAATAAATCAGAATGCAGAGACCACCCATTTGGATTATGTATCAAATTTTAGAGAACAATTAAATAGAGCTGGAGAGTTGGCTGGACAGCATTTAAATGTATCACAGCATACAATGAAGCAAGAAGCAAATAAGAAATCACACATTCGCAATTTTGCGTTTGGGTATAAGATTTTGGTGTTACTTCCAGTGACAGGTGAACCTTTAAAAGCCAGGTTTAGTGGACCGTATCAAATTGAGAAATTGAGTGAGGTGAACTACTTGATAAGGACTCCAGATAGGAAGAAATCTCACAGAGTGTGTCATGTGAATATGCTCAAAAGGTATTTTGAGAGGGAAGGAAAGCAAGAGGAGAAGGTGTTAATGATTACAGCACAGAAGGAAGAACCAAGTTCAGAGGATTCTGAATTGGACATTCCTCAAGTCAAATTGGACAATGAGAAAGTTGTCAAATATTGGGATAAGTTATTGAGTTACCTTCCACAAGAAAATCAAAATGACCTGAAAGAGTTATTATTATCACATGGGGAGATATGTGGAAATAATTGTGCATGATGTAGATACTGTATAGGAGATGCTGTTCTAATTAAGCAACATTCTTATAGGTATAACCCTCTAAAGTTCAGAAGGTGATAAAACGCATGCTCCAAGGTGACATAATCAAAGTGAGTTGCAGTGACTGGAGCTCACCCATAGTCATGGCGCCAAAACCAGATGGTACCCAATGGTTATGTGTGGACTATTGCAAAGTTAACGCCGTTACAAAGACTTATGCATATCCAATTCCACGGTTGGAGGACTGTGTCGAAAAAGTGGGACAGGCAACTTACATTTCTAAGTTGAATTTGCTCAGAGGCTACTGGCAAGACAGAGCAAAGGCAATTTCAGCTTTTATAACACCAAATGGACTATACCAGTTCAAAGTCATGCCATTTGGTATGAAGAACACTCCAGCCACATTTCAGAGACTGACTAATACGGTCATTGCCGAATTACTCAACTGTGTGGTGTACATTGATGACCTGGTGATTTTTAGTCACTCATGGAAGCAACATTTACAGCATTTATCGGACTTGTTGAATTGACTTCGGAAGGCAGGTTTGGTGGTAAACCTGGCTAAACGTGAATTTGCCAAAGCCCTAGTCACCTTCCTGGGCCATTTTATTGGACATGGACAAATGGCCCCATGGGATGTGAAAATGAAAGTAATTGGAGAATTGCCCACACCGTCAACAAAAAAAGCAGTCCTATGGTTCCTGGGATTGAGTGGATTTTACCGAATGTGTGTGCCGAACTTTAGCAGTGTGGCTGCTCCATTCACCGAATTGTTAAAAAAGGGTAAAACAGTGGACAGTGGACTGTCAAAAGACATTTGACAGCCTAAAAACTATGTTAACCACTGCTCCAGTATTAGCCACACCGGACTACACGAAGCCTTTCAAGGTGGCTAACAATGCCAGTAATGTAGGTGTCGGTGCGGTGCTCCTGCAGGAGGATGACGAGGGAATAAAAAGACCCATCGGATATTTTTTCAGGAAGTTAACATTCATCAACAGAAATATTCAACGGTGGAGAAAGAGACTTTAAGCTTGGTGTTGGCCTTACAACATTTCAATGTTTATATTACCAGCGATGCATCTAAGACAATCGTATGCGCTGATCAAAATCCATTGACATTTGTAGAAAAATGTAAGGACAAAAATGCCAGACTGTTTAGATAGGGTTTGTTGTTTGCAGCCATTCAGTTTGACAATTGTGCATGTGGCAGGTCGCGAAAACATGATTGCCAATGCATTATCGAGACTCAAATGAGATATGGAGGCGTTTGGTGGCGGGTGTACCGTGACTTGAATTTGCATGTGGTTGTGCATGTTTGCATGATTATAGTTAGTATAGGGTATATGTGTGTTTAGACTACTATCTGGGTTTTGAAGGGTTAAAAATGAAGCCATCTTTTGGTATTGATGGTTCATTTTTTTAACGGGGGAGGTGTCACAAAGCTAGTCCCTTTTTTTCGTAAAAGTTGTTCCTTGGCTCAAGGAGATTCTGTCCTTGATTTTCTTCAGAGGGCCGGGCTCCAATCAGTCTGGCTTGGTACAGAGATGAAAAGGATTTTGAGAGGCCTTTTGTTTATATGTAAACAGATGAGACTTCAGGCCAAGGTGGTCATGTTTTAGAAGTGACCTGTATAATGAAAGGGGCGTGGTCATCTCTCTAGCTGGGCAGTTTTGGTTCAGTCTTGAACTGGTTGGAAGGTCAACAGGGAGCTGTGTGGAAACTCTCTCTCTCTCTCTCTCTCTCTTTTCTGCCCTTCAACTTCAACCTGTAAGCACGTGTTCCATTTATACTGGTTTTTAAAGGGAGTTTGCTTTTAGGACTGTTGTGTATATTCGGAGCAGAAAAATTAAGTCCGGTTGGATAGGCTGAGTTGTGTAGGGGTTATTTATTCTGTTCTTTGTGTTTCATTGTGTAATTTTGTGAATAAAGTTTTGTCTGTTTCAAAATCTAGTCGTCAACCTAGCTAACTTAATCTGGGTAATTTTCACTGCACACTTACCAAAATAAATTGCAAAGTTATGGGCTGAGCTGCCTGCTTAAGAATATTTTTAGTGGTCTGGCTTAGTCCATAACAGAATAAACTGCAACTGGAGGAAAAACAACAGAATTGGAGCAGATATCACAGAGGATTGCAGGTCTAGGAGAAACTACAGAGGTAGACAGGACCAATACCATGGGTGGTATTGAAAGGAAGGCTGGAAATTTTAAACTTAACCAGAAACAAATGTATCTTAATCACCACAGGGATGCATGGAATTTGGTACATGTTCAGATATGAAAGCCATGTTATAGACAACCATACTAATGGTTGTCCAGAATTATGTTAGACAAATCTCGAGCAAAACAAATGCAAGGATCATGGGGACGAGCCTCCAAATTGTGAGAAACAAAGCTCACGTATCAATAAATTTCAGTCCAAGTCAAATTCTGAAGCAGCGAATTTTATTGAAATGTTCTTGCAAGATGGGTGTCTAACAAGTAGGCACGCCGATCCAAAAATTACTTCACAGTTTATACAGTTTGATTGAGTCTCTCTCAGTACTTCCCCATTTACTTCATTGGCCTAGCATATTACATGTCAAACCTATCACTATTCCTTGTTGTGTTCTGCCCCTGCCCAGCTGCGCTCCGCCCTTGTTTACTTCTCCTACAACTCTAAGCCTGGCGCCCCTCATTCTTGTTTGTTTTATCCCTTATTTGCAACTAACTTGGCTCGTTCTTGTGCCTACATGAGGGCAATCTGCTGAGCTGGCATGGCTCAGTGTTCTTTTTCCTCCTTATTTACTTGTCCATAACATATTCCATTGTTGCTCATCCTAATCTTAACGTTTGCATGCAGGTTTTAGCTAACTCAGCTCTTTGTAACTTCACCTCTTTGCTGAAACAATTGTACAATTGTGTAAGTTAGTTCATCACCTTGCAGAAGCTGTTATAGCTGCATAAGCAACACTGCTTTACCTATATTTCACAAGCACCAAATGGGATTTGAGACAGAGGCAATGTATTGGCATGTAGCTAGCTGGTGATGGCATGAACATGTGGCTGGAATGTCATCACAGTGTCAAATATGACACCAATATTATGAGCTGTCTGGTTTTGCCATAGACATTTGACAATGAGAGAGACGGAGACAATGGCTAGGGAATGGAATTTGTTGCAGGGACTAAAGACAATGACTTTGGTCCTCCCAATATTTAAAAGAAGGATATTCCTGCTCATCCAGTACTGCATCAAACAGTGTGACAGTCTAGTGGAGGCTTTGAAAGAGGTAGAATGAGATGGAGTGGATGGTCATCAATGTACATGTGGAAAGTGACTGGTCCTCAAATGGTGTCACTGAGGATGATGCTTGCATACATGCTTGGGTACTCAGATCTAACTGCATAGGAGTAAGAAGACAGCCACGGCCAGTGATTTTCTGGCCACAATTAAATAAATAAGAATGGAACCTGAGGAGTACTGTTGCACTCAGCTGGAGGACAGTACAGAGGCACTGGAAGAGGATGTGTCTTCAGACATAACTAGTGCAATTTAATAATGAGTTGCTTTTCATGAGCAATTTTAGAAGGGCAATGCATTGTCCCATTACTAGTTAATTTGGCAAATTAAGTTGAGTAAATTGCAGAAAAGTCTGGGAAGAATTTTGGAGTTAGATTCTTGAAGGGAGAAAGGCGGTAATTCATAACATGTTCGTCACTAAAACTAACAACTCTAAAACAAATTAGGGGGTCACTGCTGTTGGTAGCTTCTAGCTGTGTGTAAATTGTTTGGCTGTAATTAAGAATGCCACAGCTGAAGAATGACACAACAACATGTTATCATTGAACAGATTTATTTAGAAGTAATGGGCAGCATGGTGGCTCATTGGTTAGCACAGCTGCCTCACAATGCCAGGGACCCAGATTCGATTCCTGACTCAGGTGACTGTCTGTGTGGAGTTTGCACATTCTCCCTGTGTCTGTGAGGTTTTCCTCCCACAATCCAAAAATGTGCCGGTCAGGTGAATTGACCATGCTAAATTGCCCATCATATTAGGTGCGTTAGTCAGGAGTAATTATAGGGTAGGGGAATGGGTCTGGGCGGGTTACTCTTCAGAGGGTCGGTGTGGATGTGTTGGGCCAAAGGGCCTGCTTCCATATTGTAGGGAATCTAATCTTAACAACCTACTCCTTAGGTAGCTAGTGGGGCAGGATCATAGGACACAGAATTTATAGTAAAAGATCAAAGCATCATACAACTGATGCAATGTATTGAACAAACCTACATTGCTGTTAAGTCTTAATCACTTAGAATGGATTGCAGATTTCAGTTCATTAACATGTGAGTTCTTTCAAGTCACAGTCCAAGATAACTTAAGATTGTATTAAAAAAGTGACATCTAAACTCAGACAATGCATTAAAGGTGTGCGGTTAGAGTCTGTCTGTATCCCAACCTTGAGTCAGACTGGTCCTATTTCCAAAGTAGTAATTTATAAAATGTCACATGGACTGACTGCCTACAGATTGTGTGCTTTTTGAACAAAACAGAATGATCTGCAAATACAAATCTGGAAAGTGAGAGAAATTGTGTGAGTAGGAGAGAAGGAGAGAGTGTTTGAGAGTGTGTGTGTGAATTTGTGCATGCTTGGTAAAGTGTGTTTAAGTGTGGTGGGAGTGGAGAAATGGCACTATCTTCTTCACAGCCTCATTATCGATGAGGATGAGCACCTTGCCAAATCTTCCCAACGCCTCCAATTCTCAGCTTTAAACAACCGTCAAACCTTAAACAGACCATTGTTTGCAGCAAACTGCCCAGCTTTCAAGACAACATCAACCACAACACCATACAGCCCTGTCATGGCAGCCACTGCAAGACGTGTCAGAGTGTTGACATGGATACCAACATTACTCGTGGGGACACCACCCAACACAGCATGGCAGGTACTCATGTGACTTGGCCAACCTTGTCTACTTCATATGCTGCAGGCAAGGATGCCCCGAGACATGGTACTTTGGTGACAGCAAGCAGACACGACAACAACGGATGAATGGACACCGCACAACAATCGCCAGACAGGGATGTTCCCAGTCAGGGAACACTTCAGCTATCAAGGATATTCAGCCTCAGATCTTCAGGTGATCATCCTCCAAGGCAGACTTCAAGATAAGCAACAACGCAGAGTCACCGAACAGAGGCTGTTAGCCAAGTTCGATACCCATGAGAATGGCCTATTATGACATGGTGGTGAACCTCTCTGTTAATCAAACTAAACACCCAGAAAAGCTCACCTTGTCTCATAATCTGTTAAAATATGTGTGACAGTGAACTCCCAAATTCCAACATTTAAAGAAAATATTACCAAATTTATTTTTTAACTCTAAAAGTGAACATTAAACAACAACTATTCACAACTCTAAGCCCCCCCTTTCTCTTAACTGCTTATTACCAGCCTCCAACTCTATAACAATATACTGTTCCAATAAAACACTTATTAAAATTACATCACAGAGTCATAGAGATGTACAGCATGGAAACAAACCCTTTGGTCCAACCCGTCCATGCCGAACAGAAATCCCAACCTAATCTAGTCCCACCTGCCAGCACCCGGCCCATATCCCTCCAAACCTTTCCAATTCATATACCCATCCAAATGCCTCTTCAATGTTGCAATTGTACCAGCCTCCACCATTTCCTCTGGCAGCTCATTCCATACCCGTACCACCCTCTGTGTGAAAATGTTGCCCCTTAGGTCTCTTTTATATATTTCCCCTCTCACCCTAAACCAATGCCCTCTAGTTCTGGACTCCCCGACCCCAGGGAAAAGACTTTGCCTATTTACCCTATCCATGTCCCTCATAATTTTGTAAACCTCTATAAGGTCACCCCTCAGCCTCCGATGTTCCAGGGAAAACAGCCCCAGCCTGTTCAGCCTCTCCCTATAGCTCAAATCCTCCAACCCTGGCAACATCCTTGTAAATCTTTTCTGAACCCTTTCAAGTTTCACAACATCTTTCCGATAGGAAGGAGACCAGAATTGCACGCAATATTGCATTTCAAAAATACACAGTGGCTGCCGTCTTCAGTGTCTGCCTTCTACTGGCTGAAGATGTTTCTGGGTCATCTTGTTTCTTTTTACTGCAAATATGTTTCATATGAAAAGGTACCTTTGGTAGAGAGTGTTTCCTTATTTCTTGGGTCTGTTTCAATGGTAGTTATTCTGCCTGATTTTCAAAATCCCTGCCTTTTTTATATTCCCAACATCTTCATCTCATTGCTTTAATGCTGACAAAACAACAATTTCAAACTCAGTTGGGTTTTAGTATTCTGGGGCATAATTCAAACTGATTGGTTATATTTGAATTGTTGTCAAAACAGCAACCAACTCAGGTACTTATTTCACAGCCAAATATTACATATTTTCAATTTTCCAGTGCACTCTGAGACTGCTCTTATGGGCTCTCAGTGCAAAACAACATTCACTCTCTCTTAAAGGTACAGTACATGCCTTCACCTTCATAGCAGACCTCAGCTGAGTTCTTGGGTTCATGTCACATTACAGGTGACCCCTCTACACCATACACTCTCACACGCAGATTCACACACAAGCACACGTACACACACTCTTACACACGATCACGCAATCACACTCACAAAGACCCTCTCTCATACACACACTCTCTCAGACACACAGACATACACCAACACACTCACATTCACATGCACACCCTCTCACAGGTACATACTCGGTCACACTCAAATATGCGTTACCAAATATACACACACACACACGCACACACACGCAGATAAGTCTATGGGATGAATTTGTATTTGCAGACTTGTATTTGCAGATACATTCTCTTTTGATCAAAAGGCACACAATCTGTAGTCAATCAGTCCATGTAACATTTTATAAATTCGCTACTTTGGAAATAGAACTAGTCTGACTCAAGTTTGGGATATAGACAGACTCTAACCTCACCCCTTTAATACATTGTCTGAGCTGAGATGTCGGCTTTTTTTTTCACAAAACCTCATGTTATCTCGGGATTGTGACTTGAAAGAAGTTCTGGGGATTTACATATTAATCAATTGAAACCTGCATCCACATTCTAAGTGTTGTCTTTCTCTGTGTGTGTGCATAAGGAGGAGCTTATAATGGGATTAGAGTTTTAATTAATAGAATTGCCAACACTTCATAGAAGTTTATCCATGGCTAAAGTCTAACTACTTGTAAATTAATCATAATTTTTGTTAAGTACAGAAACCTAGTTCAGGCTTTCTGTCAGCCTGGGTCTAGAAGACACGTACATTGGAGAATTTTGCATCTTTAAGAAAATCTTTAACTTCTGTAATGGCTCTGGGAAAGGATGCCTGGTTTCCTATATGGTATGCCACTGAGTCGTGATGGATTGTATCTGTTTCCTTTACGCAACCACAATTGTTTATTTAACCAATATTGCAACCCTGTCCCCTTTTTATTACCTTTTGTATCTAGTCTGAAAACTGGAACACTGACCTGCCATGTCTGGCCTTCTTTAACTCATGTTTTAGAAATATTATCATGTTTTCAAGTGTTTGTCAGTGTTCTCAGCTCATCCATCTGTTCACTAGAATCCTTGCATTGCTATATAATGTACACCTGTATTACCAAACTCCTTTGTTATCTATTTTCTAGCCTTGGTTTCTTCTTCTTTCCATATACTTCTCTTTACTGTTTTTTGACCTTCCATTTCCAGCTTGAATCTATACTCATATTTTCATTTACCTGCTATAGTAGTTTAAACTCTTCTCGACATCACTGGTGAACCTGTCCATGACAATATTGGACCCAGTCTTGTTAGGGTCCAACCAGTCCAACTCAAACAAGTTGCATCTCCAGCAGAATCAATCCCAGTGGCCTTGGAAATCCATAGGACATCCTCCTGCAAAATCTCTCCACTCAGCCATTCATTGATGCATAGCCATGGGAATATTTCTGATTACTGTATTTAAGCTCTTGCTTATGATTCCTTTCATGGTTCAGTAAAATCTGCCTGTGAGATCTCATCACTCCTTCAGTATGGTAACAATATGGGCCAAGGCTCTTGCTTGTTCACCCTTCCCTTCAAAATGTTCTGCAGATAATCAGTGACCCTGGCAACATACCATCCTGGTTTCATCAGAGAGGCAACATACCAGAATGCTGTCAGCAGAAATGTTTGTCTTTTCACCTAATTATTGTACTTCTAACCTTCATTCTCCCATCATGTTATGGCTGAGGTACCTAGGGTACATCAGAGTGGACTCTGGATGGACTTGCCACAAAAGCCATCATTGTCACTAGTATTTAAAGCTGAATGTTGCATGGAGACAAGAATGCACTCAAGGGATTCCTACAGTACCTGCATAGTCCTTCTTTTTCTCTGGCAGACAGTCATTTCCCTTCTGCCAAGGCACATTTTGGATCCATAACCCAGAATTCCACCACTTGTCATTGAGATCTCTTGTCCTCAGCAGACATCTCTGCCAGTTTTTATTTGGGCCACAAGATGGAGCTATCAATATACCCACACAGAAGTCAAACTGCTCAAACCAGTCTAACATATTAACAGAACTAATTTGCATTTATGTAGCGTGTCTAACCAATTAATATGTCACATGGTACTTCAAAAGGTGGTCATCAGACAAAATTTAACACCACGCTGTTAAAATGACAAATTTGATCCTCATGTTACCACATGCAGATAAACCAAATGAAATTTCCACAAAGCTGTTGTGTTGTCGTGTTATTGTCAAAATTAAATACCACACAACTTTTAAACTGGTACTTCCAAATAAAACTGTTGGACTACAATCTGATGTTGTGTGATTTTTAATGTTGTCCACCCCAGTCCAACACCAGCACCTCCACATCATATTATTGTCGTGCAGAGAGGAAATGGTTTCACATTGGAATGGTGTATTGCTACAATACCTTCTCCTCACTGATGTGTAGAGCTTCACATTCTACTTTATTAAATAGTGCAAACAGGTGCCGCTGTAGTTATCAATGCAGTGATTGGGATCATATTTATCAAATCTCATTTACCTCTCCACACAGTCACTACCCCACGATTGTAACCAATCCATATTTCACTGGGCATGCAAAAGCTTTGCCGAATTTATTTCATTGTCTTTCTATTTATGTTCCTGGGGATGGAATTTTATTTATTTTTCAGGTCACCTTACTTTCTCTTCCCTTGAGAGTCTGAATAATATTCATGTTAGATACATCTTTTCCTCTGTCAGCTGTATAAGCCCAATTATTTCTTCTGTACATGTCTCACAGTTATCCTTTCACCGTGTGTGCATTTAAATGGTGCACAACTATAAATAATGCAGCACAAAATGGGGTTGCACTTAAACGCATGTGGCAGTGCTTAACCGAGCACCCAGCTGTGTCAGGCTGTGTCCCATTGAAGTGGAGGCGTACTTTCATTTTAAAAGAATTGACTGATAAGGATATAATTTAAAATTGGCTTTAACTGAGGTCAGGCAGCTATAGATTTGAGATTGAGTCCTTTTTGCTGCAATTGTCAGGCAAGAGTCAGATATGGAAAGATTTATAAATTTAAAATTCTGAAACACAACTCCACCACCAAATGAGAAGCAGCCACCATGTTTATGATGCCAATGTCTGATGTGCCTGAGTCTTGGAGATGCTGAAAGACACTTCATTATGATACGCTGTTTAAATCCAGCTTCAACAATACAATTGGGTGTCTGAGTTAACTTTAATAAAAACATTTTGTGAAAGCTGCTCATTTCTATTAGTTATGGGTACCCATACCTAACTGGGAGCACCACAGTATATTTTACTAACAGGACTGTTTTGCCTATAACAGAGAATGGATTCCACGGGAGTAAAAGCTCTAGATTCAGTAGGTGGCATTCAGGAGAGATGTCAGCAGGTGCTGGAAAGGTATGAATTTCTTATTTTGACTTTCAAGTAATTGCATAGAGTTAGTGGCTCAAATTTATACATAAATCAAAAGTGTTGCTGAACGAAGATAGATTGCAGTGCAGTTTCCTGAAAGTGGAGTCACAGGTAGACAGGATACTGAAGAAGGCATTTGATATGCTTGCCTTTATTGGTCAGAGCATTGAGTATAGGAATTGGGACATCAGGTTGCGGCTGTACAGGTCATTGGTTAGGCCACTTTCGGAATATTGCATGCAATTCTGGTCTCCCTCCTATCAGAAGGATATTGTTAAATTTAAAAGGGTTCAGAAAAGATTTACAAAGATGTTGCCAGGGTTGGAGGGTTTGAGTTATAGGGAGATGCTGAATTGGCTGGGTCTATTTTCGCTGGAGTGTCAGAGGTTGAGGGGTGACCTTATAGTGGTTTACAAAATCTTGAGGGGCATGGATAGGATACGTAGACAAGATCTTTTCCCTGGGGTGGGGGAGTCCAGAACTAGAGGGCATAGGTTTAGGGGGAGAGGGGAAAGATTTAAAAAGGACCAAAAGGGGCAACTTTTTTACACCGAGGTTGGTGCATGTATGGAATTAGCTGCCAGAGGAATGGTGGAGGCTTGTACAATTTCAACATTTAAAAGGCATCTGGATGGGTTCATGAATAGGAAGAGTTTAGAGGGATATGAACTAAATGCCTGCAAATGGGACTAGAGGCTCATCCATTTCAGACGCTGGTCAATGATAATCCCCAAAATGTTGATAGTTGAGGATTCAGCAATACTAATGCCCATTGCATACCTGGAGATTATAGTTAGATTCTTCCTTGTTAAAGATGGTCATTCCTTGAGACTTGTATGGTTTCAATACTTCTGCCCTTAGCTACCAAAGCCTGGATATTGACTAGGCTTTGCTGTATTTGAGCATGGATTGTTTTAATATCTGAGGAGTCGTGATGGTACTAAACATTGTGTACTGATGAGAGAAACTCCCCCCGCCTTCTGTCAGAAGATCCTTGACAAAGCAGCTGAGGTATTTTAAAGGATGTTGCCAAGACTCAACAGTCTGAGTTATAGGGAGAGGTTGGACAAGCTAGGATTTTTTTTTTCTTTAGAGAGTAGGAGGCTGAGGGGGTTCCTATAGAAGTATTTGGAAAGGCAAGGACTGATTAGGAATAGTCAACATGGCTTTGTGCATAGGAGATTATGTCTCACAAACTTGACTGAGTTTTTTGAAAAAGTAACAAAGAGGATTGATGAGGGCAGAGCAGTGGATGTGATCTATATGGACTTCAGTAAAACTTTCAACAAAGTTCCCGATGGGAGACTGGTTAGCAAGGTTAGATCTCATGGAATACAGGGAGAACTAGCCATTTGGATATAGAACTGGTTCAAAGGTAGAAAACAAAAGGTGATAGCGGAGGGTTATTTTTCAGACTGGAGGCCTGTGACCAGGGGAGTACCGCAAGAATCAGTACTAGGTCCACTCCTTTTCATAATTTATATAAATGATTTGGATGTGAGCATTAGAGATATAGTTAGTAAGTTTGCAGATGACACCAAAATTGGAGGTGTAGTGAACACTGAAGAAGGTTACCTCAGATTACAATGGCATCTTGATCAGATAGGCCAATGGGCTGAGGATTGGCAGATGGAGTTTAATTTAGATAAATGCGAGGTGCTGCATTTTGGGAAAGCAAATCTTAGCAGGACTTATACACTTAATGGCAAGGTCTAGGGAGTGTTGCTGAACAAAGAGACCTTGGAGTGCAGGTACATAGCTCTTTGAAAGTAAAGCCGCAGGTAGATAGGGTTGTAAAGAAGACATTTGGTATGCCTTCCTTTATTGGTCAGGGCATTGAGTACAGGAGTTGGGAGGTCATGTTGCAGCTGTACAGGACATTGGTTAGGCTACTTTTGAAATATTGGGTGCAATTCTGGTCTCCTCCTTAGATTAGATTAGATTACATTACAGTGTGGAAACAGGCCCTTCGGCCCAACAATCCACACCGACCCGCCACCCACCCAGACCCCTGCATTTACCCCTTACCTAATACTACGGACAATTTAGCATGGCCAATTCACCTGACCTGCACATCTTTGGACTGTGGGAGGAAACCGGAGCACCCGGAGGAAACCCACGCAGACACGGGGAGAACGTGCAAACTCCACACAGTCAGTCGCCTGAGGCGGGAATTGAACCCGGGTCTCAGGCGCTGTGAGGCAGCAGTGCTAACCACTGTGCCACCATGCCGCCCACTATTGGAAGGATGTTGTGAAACTTGAAAGGGTTCAGAAAAGATTCACAAGGATGTTGCCAGGGTTAGAAGATTTGAGCGATAATGAGAGGCTGAATAGACTGGAGCTGTTTTTCCAGAGCATCAAAGGCTGAGGGGTGACCTCATAGACGTTTATAAAATCATGAGGGGCAGGGATAGGATAAATAGACAAAGTATTTTCCCTGAGGTAGGGGAGTCCAGAACTAGAGGGCATAGGTTTAGGGTGAGAGGGGAAAGATATAAAAGGGATGTAAGAGGCAACCTTTTCACACAGAGGGTGGTGCGTGTATGGAATGAGCTGCCCGAGGAAGAGGTGGTGGCTGATATAATTGCAACATTTAAAAGGCATCTGGATGGGTATATGAACAGGAAGCTTATAGAGGGATATGGGCCAAGTGCTGAAGAATGGGACTAAAATTTGTTGGGACTTCTGATCAGTATGGATGAGTTGGACTGAAGGGTCTGTTTCTGTGCTGTATATCTTTATGACAATGATTATGACTGGTTATGGATGAGTAACAGATTATGTATCGATAAAGAGACTATTAAAGAACACACAATAAACTAGTTTGTCAGATACGCACATACCTTGTTTAATTCCAATGAAATTGCTGGGAAATGAGAGAGATTAGAAGTAGGATTATCCATATGGATGCACAGAAACCATGTTTTAGTTTAGAACATAAAACATAGAACAATACGCACAGTACAGGCCCATTGACACTCATTGTTGTGCTAACCTTTTATCCTATTCTAAGATCAAACTAACCTACATACCCTTCATTTTCCTATCATCCATGTGCCTATCCAAGAGTTGTTTAAATGTCCGTAATGTATCTGACTCTACTATCACTGCTGACAGTGCATTCCACACACCCACCACTTTAAAATTGTGCCCCCTTGTGCTCGCCATTTCCACCCTAGGAAAATGTCTATGGGCATCCAGTCTATCTATGCCTCTCATCATCTTGTACACCTCTATCAAGTTACCTCTCACCCTTCTTAGCTCCAATGAGAAAAGCCTTAGCTCCCTCAATCTTTCTTCAGAAGACCTGCCTCCAGTCTAGGCAGCATCCTGGTAAATCTTCTCTGCACCCTCTCTAAAGCTCCAACCTCCTTCTTATAGTAAGGCAACCAGAACTGAACACAATATCCTAAGTATGGTCTAACCAGGCCTTTATAGAGCTACAGCTTAACCTCACGGCTCTTAAACTCAATCCCCCTGCTAATGAAAGCCAACATATCGCACGCCTTCTTAACAACTCTATCAACTTGGGTGGCAACTTTGAGGGATCTATGGATGTAGACCCCCAAGATCCCTCTGTTCCTCTATACTAATTCCTACTTTAACCCTGTAATCTACATTCAAATTTGACCTTCCAAAGTGAATCACTTCACACTTTTCCAGGTTGAACTCCATCTGCCACTTCTCAGCCCAGCTCTGCATCTTGTCAATGTCCCATTTCAACCTTCAACAGCCCTCCACACTATCCACAACTCCACAAATCTTTGTGTCAGTGGCAAACTTACTAACTCACCCTTCCACGATCTCATCAAAGTCATTTATAAAAATCACAAAGAGCAGAGGTCCCTGAATCGATCCCTACGGAACACCACTGGTCACCGAGCTCCAGGCTGAATACTTTCCACCTACTACGACCCTCTGTCATCAATGGGCCAGCTAATTCTGTATCCAATCAGCCAAATCTCTATGTATCCCAGGATTTCATCTACTTTTCTGTAGAAAGTATGTCTTTAAAATGCTATTATAATTCATCACAGTCAGGTAACTTTTTTGGCACAAAGTGAATAATAAGGCTTTTTATGAGTGGTACGTGGATACAAAACAACTTGTATTCAAATATTTTGGGTAGCAAAATATCCGCAGGAACTTCACAGGAGCGTAAATAATCCAAACGTGATGCTGAGACACATGGGCAATAGCAAGCAATTAAATGCTTGGTCATCGAGATAGGTTCATGGTGGATCTTAGAGGAGAAGAGAGGTGGGGAAGCAGAGAGGTTTAGGCAGAGAATGGCAATGCTGAGAGTCTAGGAAGCTGAAGGTACAGCCATCGGTGGTGGAGTGATTCCAATCAAGAGATGGACAAGAAGCCAGGATTGAACAAGTAGAGAAACCTAAACAAGTTGTAGGACTACAAGAAGTTACAGAGATGGGGGTGGGGGTGGGGAACAAGGAGGCATTTGAATATAGATCTCATCATTTTAAAATTGAGAAGAGGTTGGGCCTAGAACCAATGAAGATTAAAAAAAACATAAAAGCATGGGACTTGATATGAGTTGAGAAATGAGCAGCAAATGTTTGGATGAGCTCATGTTTAAGGAGAGTATAGGCAGTACGCTGGTCAGGAGGACATAGGAATGATGGTTATATATACTCATAGCTTCTTACAGGAGATTGGCAAAGATAATTCAGACCCAGCAAAGAACAATTTGAAATACACTCATGATGAGGGCTGCCAAATCTAATAAATGGCATGAAGTAGCAGAAAGGCTAATTAGAACCAGCCAAAACCCACAAGGTTAAATTGCCTAGAATACAAGATGGTCATTTAAGGCTGGATATTTTATAAGATTTCAAACCTGTAAGTGTATACCTCTGCACCACTCAAAGGTCTTAGATGTTTTACAATTGTGAGGTTTTGTTGTAAGATTATTATCTTTTAAGGTTATATCTTGAAATTGATGGTAAATGAAAGTGGTCATGAGACCTGATCAGAAATTGGCCTGAATGGTTTTCCTGTTGGAAATCAAAGGAAGTTATGGATTGTTTTGCTGAGAAGATGTGCAAGGTATTTACGTTTGGAGACAACAGTCTGTAAGTTCACAATGGTAGAGCAATTTCATAAAGTCCTCAGAGGTGTTAGTGGTGCTATTTGTGCTGTAAGTTGTTTATTTACTTCCACAATGAAAGTGAGTTGGAGACAAGGATGAAAGTGAACAAAATAAAAGGCTTATCTGTATAATACAATCTCTTTTTTATTCATTCATGGGATGTGGGCACCACTGGCCAGGCCATCAGTTACTGAATATCCTTAATATCCCAAGGGCAGTTAAGAGTAAATTACATTGCTGCGGATCTGTAGTCACATGCAGGCCAGACCACGTAAGGATGACAGATTTTCTCCCCTAGGTTTTAAGAAAATTGGCAGTGGTTACATGGTTGCTATTTTGGCTAGCTTTTCATTCCAGATGATTACAGAATTTAAATTTTAGCTCCTATTATTTGAACCCCCATCCCTCAGAACATGAACCTCTGGTTCTGAATTATCTAACTGAATTATGAACACTGTCTCCAAATTGGTCCCCCATTGTTACGCCTTCCACCTGCTCAGGCTCATTATGTCTAGAATGACCCTACCTTTGTTGGGCTTCTCTGTTCTGTCTGAGAAAAGTTCTCCTGAATGCAATTTAAGAACATTGCTCCTCCCTACCTTGAACACTAAAGCTATCCAGTTAATATCTGGTGGTTAAAAACCCTTGAAGGGTCTGTGTTATTATTCATTCACTTCTCGAAACTTTAATTAATATTAGGTGCTCCATCCCTCCCTGACTCTAGGGGCCTGCAGTACACATTCAACAGATTGTTTGCCCTTTTTATGTTTTTTGAATTTTAGCCGTAAGGTCTCATTTGATGATCTTTTGAAGATGTAATCTCTCCTAATTGCAATAATTGATTCTTTCATCAATATTGCAAACTTCTCCTCTTCTATCCCTCTCTCTATATTATGTGAACACCCTATAACGAGGAATGGTGAACTACAAATCCTGCCCATATTTCAGCCAGATTTCAGTCATAGCTATAATAGCATACTGCCACATCCCATCTCCGCTCTTCACCAGCCTGTCTTATTCCTCAGCCTCTTTGCATTGCAATATATTCAATTGAGCCATGCTAAGCTCACTTACTTCTCATCTAGCCTGTTTCCTCTGCCCTCTGGACTCACTTATTCCTGGTCTAACTTTTAGTTCCATTTCAGCTTCTCTCCATTATAATCCATATGATGGATCCTCACCCCAATCCAGTGTAAAGCTGCCTCAGTAGTATTAGTAAACCTCCCACAAAGATGTTGATCATGTTCAGATAGAACTTGTGGAAGTCCCATCACTCCCAAAATCAGACCCAATGCCTTAGGAATCTAAAACCCGCCCTCCTTCACCATCTCTGCAGACATTCATTCGTCTGCTCCATCTTTTAATCTTATATACACCACTGCACGGCACCGGGAGCAATCTGGAGATTATTAGCTTTGAAGTCCCCAATTTCCTCTTATTTCAAAAGTATACTTTATTCATAAATTAACAGTGAGTAAGGACAAAGGTCCAAAACAGTTCCATGCAGACGTTGTGGAAAATACAACGGAATTTGACATTCCTTTTCAGAGCTTCAAGGCATTTTCTAATCATGAAAGGAAGCTAGTGACCTTCCCGCTAAGACAATGAGGGGTACTTGCAATTCAAAAGATGCTTGTTATATTTTGGCAGAATGAACTTAGACAATGGTCTTTCCCGCCCATGCCTTGATGGAAGCTGTCCCAAGCTTTAGTACTTCCCTCAGCACATCGTCCTGGATCTTGGAATGTACCAGTCTGCAACACTTGGTCAACGTCAACTCTTTACACTGCAAAACCAAAAGTATTGCACAGACCAAATGGCATCTATCACTGAGCTGATGGTTCTCCAAGCACAATCAATGTTTGTCTCAGTGTGCATTTCAGGGACCAGACTCGAGCACAGAGTCCTCTATCACGGATTTGGCTCAGGATAAACCTTGACTAAAACCATTGCATCTCTCTCTTTGCAAAGAGACATTCCAGAAGGAGATGTATGACAGTCTTTAGCCCTCCTGCAGCCTTTTCAATGGCAGAGTGAGGAGGCCCATTCTAACCATGAAGTATTTCACAGATAGCACCCATCTCACCATCAGCCAAGTGATGTCTCGGGGCTTGTTGGAAAGTTCAAGCAATGAGGCATTCTGCCAAATAATTTTGACAGTGTGTTTGGGGAACCTCCTGACAAGATCAACTCTCTCCTTTTCCTGCAGGATTTCAAGGACACTATGTGCCAACCTCTTCCTGATGGACTCGTGATCAAAGGTGTTTGCATTTGAAACGTTTTCCACAAGAGGCAGGTGATATGGAATAACGTAACAACTTAGAGTGTTCCACAGCAACAGGCCCAGGCCTGTCCTTCGTAGCACTGGGGACAGGTAAAATCTGAGTACATTGTGACACTTTGTGTTTGTGTACTGACGGCCTACACACAGTTTGGTGCAGCCACACAGTGGTTAGCACTGCTGCCTCACAGCGCCTGAGACCCGGGTTCAATTCCCGCCTCAGGCGACTGACTGTGTGGAGTTTGCACGTTCTCCCCATGTCTGCGTGGGTTTCCTCCGGGTGCTCCGGTTTCCTCCCACAGTCCAAAAATGTGCAGGTAAGGTGAATTGGCCATGCTAAATTGCCCATAGTGTTAGGTAAGGGGTAAATGTAGGGGTATGGGTGGGTTGCGCTTCGGCGGGGTGGTGTGGACTTATTGGGCCGAAGGGCCTGTTTCCACACTGTAAGTAATCTAATCTAATCTGATCTAATCTAAAGATGAGGGCGGCATTGGGTACATTCTTCCTCCCCTTATCCAGAGCTTTATTCTTAGCATCTCTGCGGATACGGTCCATCTTAGGTCTCCAGATGAGGTGGAAGATGGCTCAGGTGACCGGGAATAAATTTGACCTGCACCACATACAGCAACACCGAGAATACTTTACACTTACTTTTTAACTTTCTATCTAAAGTCTGCCTTGCAGGACGTCATTTCTCTTTTTTCCTTTGTCTATGTCCCCAATATGGCCCTCTCCTCTCAGTGATACTGACTGCCGGCCACATGTTCCTCACAGTGCCTACTGATCAGAGCAGCAAGGATAATGCTTATGCTGGTTTATGTCAGCCCTGTGGTCAGGACCAAAATGACAAGCAAGGTCAGGAAGGGGGCCAGTCTCTCAGAAGGATTATGGTATCTGAAGTCAAAACTTCCCAGGCAGTTCCAGGCTAGATCCAAACATCGGGATTTTCAAAGGGTCCCAAAGTGCCTCTAACCGGATCTGATGGTTTTAACAATGGATATCAAAATGACCACCATCATCAATCATTTTGCATCTAGATGTTCCAAGCCCTCTGCTGAAGACTTGCAATTGGATCTCACAAATGAATCAGAAAGGTAATTGATGACTGGTTTGTCGGGCACTAATTGTGTCCGTTTCTCCCAGGATGATGTCAGTCAGAATGAACAGATGCTCCAACCTGTGGCTCTGCCTGGCTTCCCATAGGTGCAGGACATCTCCAACCACAATTGTGGCCACTGAGACATTGCTTCAATCACTCAGTAACATCCATCTACCAAAAAGACTTCCACCTCATTAAAATTCCACTGGTGTCAAAAAGATCTTTATTCAAGTGTGCACAGTATTCTTGGGTGACTGTCATGCAGCTGATGTTCTTCAGCCATCCAGCCCAACAATACCTTCTTTGCAGAGTTGTTAAAAACCTATTGATAAGCTGAAGCTGTGCCTCAGGTGTCTGTACCGATCTGGAGGAACTCTTCAGTGGACACCAGCTGGCATCGCCAGAATTGTTCTGGGATGCTGCACTCTGCATAAAAGTGGGGTTTCGAACTGCAGGACTTGAAAGGCACCCATCACAGATAATGGTGAAGGACAGGACTTTGGTTGAGAACTTGGTTGAAACCTATTTAGCCAAGTACTCACTGCTGCCTCACAGCGCCAGGGACCCAGGTTCAATTCCAGCCTCGGAAGACTGTCTGCAAGGAGTTTGCGCATTCTCCCCCTGGGTCTGCGTATGTTTTCTCCAGATGCTCTGGTTTCCTCCCACAGTCCAAAGATATGCAGGTTAGGTGGATTGGTCATGCTAAATTGACATAGTATGGAGGGATGTGCAGGCTAGGTGGATTAGCTGCAGGAAATGCAGGGTTACAGGGATAGAGTAGGAGGGGTAGGTTTGGTTGGGATGCTCTTTGGAAGGTCAGCGTGGACTCAATGGCTGAATGGCCTGGTTCCACACTGTAGGGGTTCAATGATTCTTTACTCACCTTCTCCATCATCTGTTATCACCTGCTGACATGTGCTGGAGAGTGCATTGCCACAGATCAGTCAAACAATGAATAGTCAAAGCTAAGGCATTACTCATTCTGTTTAAGTTGGATTGGGTTAGAGTGTACACAGCACGTAGTCATGTATTTGATTGTCACATTTGATGTTTCACACAGGCGGCCATTCTATCCAAAGATGAATATAAAACTGCAATGACCTGCTACGACAGGTCACTCACACTTGAGTTAGAATCCTCCCAACGATATGCAATCGTGCACAGGGCACTTGGAACGTTGAATAATGCATAATCTCTGCAACTGCCCCAGAAATATCCTGATCACTAACAACCAACGGGTTAATGATCTGCACCCAGTCATAGTGCATGGAGAATTCTACACGGTCCACCATAGACTCCACTGCCATCCCTGACTCCACCATCTGCTGCTATTCACTTGTAGGGTGCAAGTTGCTTCATGGGAACCCAACCATGCCTCTAAAGGTGGTATGGGAAGTGTGAGTGAATGGTTTGCTGTATCTCCCGCACAAATCCATGTCATGGTGCACCCGAAAAGGGATTGAGCACCTTTGAGGGTTGGACTTAGCCATCGCCTGCTCAATGTGTCAAAGCTCTGAAAGAATAAATGACCTGCTTAAGTATGCTCAAGTTAAGGATTTAGCATTATGCACATAATTTTCACTCACTGTTAACATCAAATCAACACAACTGGATGTTGAATGCGGTGTGGTTTCCTGATATTTAATTTGCCCAGTAGGTGGCATAGTCTGGCTGCCTTCCCATCTTCAATGTCCCGGCACATTGCATTGAGACCCTGCAGCTGTCAGGATGGGATGGCTGGAGGCCAGTTCTCTGGTTTTCTCTTGTGTATTGTGTTCTCTTCTACAAGGAGTGGACAATGAGACTGGTAAATCAGAGGTAAGCCATATGTTCATCCCAAAGATGAAAACCCAGAACTCAGATGGTATTGAAGTGGCGATGCTAAATAGCCAGAGAGAGACAAAAGTTTCACAAATTTGCAGATCTCCAGCATGCTTTTGACTAGCTTTCCCCATCCACACCTACTCCCAACATTGTTGTATGTTAAAATCTAGCTGAATATCCATTTCTTTCATCCTAGAACACAAAATAAAGTAATGCACTGCATGTAATAGATTGAAGATATGTATCTGGCATTTAGCAATATTTGGGATAGTGAGGTTTCGCATAATTGATAGGCTCGAATCAAGCAGAAATTCAGTGGGCCCAGCGTACATCTCTGCTTCTAACCTGCTCCTGAGCTATCAGCCACAGTCACTTCCCCGCATTGTGAGTAATATCCACTAACACAAAGAGAGAAATAAGGAAGGAGAGGATCAAATATGAAGGTAGGCTAGCCAGTAATATTAGAAATGATAGTAAAAGTTTCTTTCAATACATAAGAAACAAACGACAGGCAAAAGTAGACATTGGGCCACTTCAAACTGATGCTGGAAGGCTAGTGATGGGAGAAAAGGAAATAGCAGGAGAACTTAACAAGTACTTTGCGTCAGTCTTCACAGTGAAAGACATGAGTAATATCCCAACAATTAAAGGGAGTCGGGGGCTGAGTTGAGTATGGTTACCATTACAAAAGAGAAAGTGCTAGAAAAGCTAAAAGGTCTTAAAATTGATAAATCTCCTGATCCCGATGGGATACATCCTAGAGTTCTGAGGGAGGTGGCTGAGGAAATAGCGGAGGCGTTGGTTGAGATCTTTCAAAAGTCACTGGAGTCAGGGAAAGTCCCGGATGATTGGAAGATCGCTGTTGTAACCCCCTTGTTCAAGAAAGGATCAAGACAAAAGATGGAAAATTATAGGCCAATTAGCCTAACCTTGGTTGTTGGTAAAATTCTAGAATCCATCATTAAGGATGAGGTTTCTAAATTCTTGGAAGAGCAGAGTCGGATTAGAGCAAGTCAACATGGATTTAGTAAGGGGAGGTCATGCCTGACAAACCTGTTGGAATTCTTTGAAGAGGTGACAAGTCGGTTAGACCAAGGAAACTCAGTGGATGTGGTCTATCAAGACTTCCAAAAGGCCTTTGATAAGGTGCCACACGGCAGGCTGCTGAGCAAGGTGAGGGCCCATGGTGTTCGAGGTGAGCTACTGGTATGGATTGAGGATTGGCTGTCTGACAGAAGGCAGAGAGTTGGGATAAAAGGTTCTTTTTCGGAATGGCAGCCGGTGACAAGCGGTGTCCCGCAGGGTTCAGTGTTGGGGCCGCAGCTGTTCACATTCTATATTAATGATCTGGATGAAGGGACTGGGGGCATTCTAGCGAAGTTTGCCAATGATACAAAGTTAGGTGGACAGGCAAATAGTACTGAGGAAGTGGGGAGGCTGCAGAAGGATCTAGACAGTTTGGGAGAGTGGTCCAGGAAATGGCAGGATGGAATTCAATGTGAGCAAATGCGAGGTCTTGCACTTTGGAAAAAGAATACAAGCATGGACTACTTTCTAAACGGTGAGAAAATTCGTAAAGCCAAAGTACAAAGGGATCTGGGAGTGCTAGTTAAGGATTCTCTAAAGGTAAACATGCAGGTTGAGTCCGTGATTAAGAAAGCGAATGCAATGTTGTCATTTATCTCAAGAGGGTTGGAATATAAAAGCACCGTTGTGCTACTGAGACTTTATAAAGCTCTGGTTAGGCCCCATTTGGAGTACTGTGTCCAGTTTTGGTCCCCGCACCTCAGGAAGGATATACTGGCACTGGAACGTGTCCAGCGGAGATTCACACGGATGATCCCTGGAATGGTAGGTCTAACATACGAGGAACAGCTGAGGATCCTGGGATTGTATTCATTGCAGTTTAGAAAATTAAGGGGAGATCTAATAGAAACTTACAAGATAATACATGGCTTGGAAAGGGTGGACGCTAGGAAATTGTTTCCGTTAGGCGAGGAGACTAGGACCCGTGGACACAGCCTGAGAATTAGAGGGGTTAAATTCAGAACAGAAATGCGGAGACATTTCTTCAGCCAGAGAGTGGTGGGCCTGTGGAATTCATTGCCGCAGAGTGCAGTGGAGGCCGGGACGCTAAATGTCTTCAAGGCAGAGATTGATAAATTCTTGATGTCACAAGGAATTAAGGGCTACGGGAGAATGCGGGTAAGTGGAGTTGAAATGCCCATCAGCCATGATTGAATGGCGGAGTGGACTTGATAAGCCGAATGACCTTACTTCCACTCCTATGTCTTATAGTCTTATGGTCTTAAGTTTGGGTAAGTGTAGTAGAGGTTCCCAACTGGTGTTCTGAGGGAAACTTTGACAAGGTCCTCCAATAGACTGAATTCTGAAGCAAAACACATCAAAGATATTAAGGGATATGGGCCAAAATGTAGATATTTGGAGTTAGGCCACAGCCATGATCTCATTGAATGGCGGGAGGGGCTGAATGACCCATGTTCCTATGGTCCAAAGTCACGCTCTAAAGACAGTCAGTCATGGGCTCACAGGTTTATCAGGAACAAATAAATCTTCTGTTTTCATGCTATTACTTTGTCCCAGCTCAACCAACCCTTCTACCTGCTGTAGCCTGAGAGGAGATTCAGTGTTCCAATTCAAAGTCAGTTTTCCCTTGCTTACTCAACGGCACTGCAGCGAAACAGCACAATCCTGGTGAACATGAGGCTTGGAACACCAAAGCAAATACATCCCAACGCAGTCCTATGAATGGAAGAAAGCATAATGGATTTCATTAACCAAAAAAATTCCAGGCCATGCTCTCATCCCCACCCCACCCCCACCACCACCACCACCACTACCACCGCGGCTCCCACCCCCACCAGAAGGCAGCACATTTTTCATAACATCACTTGCTTTAACAAATTCCTACTGCCTACTTTTTCTGACAATTAATTTTGGAATTTAGTTAACTATTTTGCCTCTTTTTCCAAATTCTGCATGTTTTCATTTATAATTTCCTTGCCTTTACACTAGCCATTTCCCATTGTAGGCTTGTTATTTGCAGCTAGTTTTGCACTGTCAGTTAGTGATTCTCCACCTCACTTGTTCACTTTTACAGCGTTTTTATTTGTGTCTTTGTGTAATGGCTCACCACGTTCCCTTGAGTGTTAACTCAAAAATAATCATTTCCCACTTTTTATTCATTTTTCCATGAATATATTTACATGCTGACAGAATTGTTGCTTGCACCAGTAACAAGTTTCATAACAAGGAAAACAAAATTATGTCAGTGTTCAATTGTAGAACGAATATTTTTCTTTTATATGGCATAAACTCAAAGCCACACAAGCACTGCACCTTTAAGACAGCTACATAGCATCATAGAGTCACAGAATCATAGAATTGTACAGCATGGAAACAGACCCTTCAGTCCAACTTGTCCATGCTGACCAGATATCCGAAATTAATCTAGTTCCATTTGCCAGCATTTGAACCATATCCCTCAAAACCCTTTTTATTCATGTACCCATCCAGATGCCTTTTGAATGTTGGAATTGTACCAGCCTCCACCACTTTCTCTGGCAACTTATTCCATACATGCACCACCCTCTGTGTAAAAAAAGTTTCCCCTTGGATCCCTTTTAAATCTTTCCCCTCTCACCTTAATCCTGCCTCCTCTAATTTTGATTTCCCCACCCTGGGAAGAAGACCTTGTCTATTTACCCTATCCATGTCCCTCATGATTTTATAAACTTCTATAACGTCACCCCTCAGCCTCTTGACACTCCAGGGAAAGAAGCCCCAGCCTATTCAGCCTCTCCCCATTGCCCAAACCCTCCAACATTGGTAACATCCCTGTAAATCTTTTCTGAACCCTCTCAAGTTTAACAACATCTTTCCTACAGCAGAGGGATCAGAACTGAATGCAGTATTCCAGCAGTGGCCAAACCAATGTCTTGTACAGCTGCAACATGACCTCCCAACACTTATACTCAATGCACTGGCCAATGAAAGCAAGTGCACCAAACACCTTCTTCACTACCCTGTCTACCTGCAACTCCACTTTCAAGGAGCTACACCCCAAAGTCTCTTTGTTCGGTAACACTCACCATTGGTGACATGTGACATTCTGATGTAGAGATACCCACTTCACCATGAATCACACTCTCTATGTAATGGAGTCAGTGCTGTCTGTTTGTTCTCTCTGATGTTTGAAACTTACTCTATCTCTGCACCCTGATACTAACTGCCCAAAGTGGCTGACTGTTCAAGCCCCTCTTCTGGTCATGGATGGTGCTCTTGATTTCCTGTGCCAAGACCCCAAAGAAAAGTCTAACCACTTGCTGACAACCATGATGACATTCCTTTCTTTGTATCTGTGCTAGATGGCAAAGCAAGACATCAGTGATCTGAGCCTCGTATCTCTGGCAGAAGGGCAAAGTGCAAAGAGACAAGGCAAGACAAGACAAGATAAGGCAGGGATGCTGCAAAGGAATGAAGGGAGATGTCAGTGGCTGCAAAGGGATGAGTGGGAGGGAAGCCAGCCACTGCACAGGAGAGAGAAAGCAGAAGTGAGTGGCTTTAAAGGGGAATGGAGAGAGAAGTGAATGGATCTGAAGAAGAGGAAAGGAGAAGCTGCTAAGGAAAGCTTTTTAAAAGGAATACCAATGGGAGCCCATTAAAAACTGAAATCACAGATAATGAATTCCTTGCAAATTAATGAGCAGAGTGTCCCATTAATTCAGGTTAAGAGTGAATTCTTCTAATTCAGAGTGTCCAAGTACCTCAAATATCAACACAAAAAAACACACACACAGCAATTAATGTGACTATATAACTGCATCTCACCTAATGAGGAGTTGGTGAGAATTAACAAGTAGCCCCTGAAAAATTAAAAATTATCCCCTGAATCAAAAAGTAGCCCTCAAGACAAATGTATTTTGGTCCCAACTGAAGAACAATCCTCAAGTCTCCTTGTTTGTTCATTGGATAAAGTCATCATGAAGACAGCAAGTAAACATCAAACCTATCAACCAAAGGCAAGAGTGATTTTTCCTTTAATTCTTTTCATACGCAAGTATTTCAGTAAATGGAGAAAGAACCCACCAGATGGAGCCAGTGAGCAATTTTTACTTAAAATTCAACTTACAGTTGAGAGTATCATAACTATGCCAATTTTTTTCTCTCCCTTCTTTCAATTTCTCATTCTTCATGTCATAGAATACAGCTCCACAGGCTTCAGGTACCCAATAAACTACTATTTACATGCTGGCTTCAACAATGAGTATAAATGGGTTATTCAACTTCACAAGCATTACAGCTGATTGTCTATACAGTACTAGTCGAAAAGTGTGGTGCTGGAAAAGCACAGCAGGTCAGGCAGTATCCGAGGAGCAGGAGGGGTGACATTTTCGGGATATTCCTGATAAAAAGCTTATGCCTGAAATGTCAACTCTTCTGTTACTCAGATGCTGCCTGACCTGCTTTGCATTGCGCGCAACACATTTCGACTCTAACTCTCCAGCATCTGCCGTCTTCACTTTCTCGCAGTCTGTACAATGCTGTCCAACCTCACTTAATGCTCACACAACTGCACCTGCAGAAGCAATTGATGAATTGCAACCACAAACTGTACCCAACCTCCTCCTCTCCAAACCATGGATGCAGAAATGAGATAATCACAGATTATTCAACTTCACAAGCATCAGATCTTACTTACAGTGTGGAAACAGGCCCTTTGGCCCAAGATGTCCACACTGACCCGAAACCCACCCAGACCCATTCCCCTAAATTTACCCCTTCACCTAACACTACGGGCAATTTAGCATGGTCAATTCACCTAGCCTGCACATTTTTGGACTGTGGGAGGAAACCGGAGACCCAGAGGAAACCCACACAGACACGGGGTGAATGTGCAAACTCCACACAGTCAGTCACCTGAGGCAGGAATTGAACCTGGGTCTCTGGCGCTGTGGGGCAGCAGTGCTAACCATTGTGCCACCGTGCCACTGACTGTCTATATAGTACTATTTGAAAAGTGTGGTGCTGGAAAAGCACAGCAGGTCAGGCAGTATCCGAGGAGCAGGAGGGGCGATATTTTGGGGATATTCCTGATTAAAGCCTTTTCCTGCTCCTCGGATGCTGCCTGACCTGCTGTGCTTTTCCAGCATCACTCTAATCTTGACTCTAATCTCCAGCATCTGCAGTACCCACTTCCGCCATACCATTTAGTACATATGCAAAAGCATGTCAAAGAAGTGTTTAAATGAGGAATACAATCCTGCATTTGACGGATTCACAAATAATGCATGGTGTAAGGAGAGAAAATAATTAAAATAGACCAATTAAAAAGTACTAACAGTAATTGAAATTAAGTTTTTCAGTTCTTTACTTTCCCCATAATCTCTCCTTCCATGTTCCCTCTGACTATATCTCTCACTCTTATGATTTATTAGAATGTAATAAGTGGACGTAAAGATCCCATAGTACCATTTTAAACATTGACTAATGTCTTAGTGTATTGGCCAACATACCTTCCTTAACATAAGAACAAGGAGCAGAAGTAGACAATTCAGTCCCTTGAGCCTGCTTTGCCGTTCAATATGACCATGGTTAATCTCATCTCGGCCTCAAATCCACTTTCCTGCTTCTCTCCATAACCCTTCAACCCGTTACTGATTAAATTTAATCAATGTCCAGGCATCCACCACATTGTGGGGCAATTAATTCCCCAGATTCATGATCCTCTGAGAGAAGTTATTTCATCTTATCTGCTACCCCTTACCGTAAACCTTTTTGTTCTAGATTGAATCTCAAGTGGAAACATCCTTTCTACTTTGTCAAATCCTTCAGCATAATATAAACCTCAAATAGATCTCCTCTCATTCTTCCACACTCCAGAGTTTAGGCCTAACCTGCTCCATCTTTCTTCAAAAGGTCAACCTCTCATCTCTGGAATCAATTTTGCAAATCTCCTCTGAACTGCCTCCAAAACAACCACATCCCTCTTCAATCGAAGGGACCAAAACTGTATGCAATACTCTAGTTCTCACTAAGGCCAGCACCATATCCCTAGGTTTATACTCTATTTCTTTAGTAATAAATGCCAAAGTTCCATTTGCCTTCCTTATGACCTGCTGCACTTGCATATTAGTTTTCAGCAATTCATACACAAGGTCACCCAGATCCCTCTGCACTGAAGCATTCTGAAGTTTGTCTCCATTTAGGTCATGTGTTGCCTTTTTATTCTTCCGACCAAAGGGACAACCTCACACATATCCATGTTAAACTTCATCTGCTAAATTTTGGTCCATTTAAATAACCTATCCATATCCACCCTGAGGAATGTAGATGCTGATAGGATGTTTCCTCTCATGTGTTAATCCATAACTGTGGGGCACAGTTTAAAAACAAGGAGTCTCTCATTTGAAATGGAGCTGAGGATGAGGAATTCTGTCTCTCAGATGGTCATTTTTCTTTGAAATTCTGTTCCCCAGAATGACATAAAGGCCAGATCATTGAACATATTCAAGTTAGACAGATTTTTGACTCTCAGGGGAGTTAACAGTTATGAAGGACGGGTATGAAATTTGAGGACAATATCAGATCTGCCCTGATAAGTATGTAAGTTAGCTCGCTGAGCTGGAAGATTTGTTCACAGACGTTTTGTCACCATACTAGATAAAATCATCAGTGAGCTCCAAATCTTCTCAAAAATCACACACTTGTCATGATCTTATTGAATGGTGATGCAGGCTCATTTGGCCAAAAGTGCCTACTCCTGCTCATATTTATGATGATCTTATGATCTCTCCATGTTGTTTCTAACAAAGGGCATCATTTTACACCTACCTGCAGAGATTAACTTACATATCCTCGAACCTCATTTACTGCATCCAATGCTCTCAATGTGATCACCTCTACATCAGACAGACTGAGTGCAAACTCACAGAATGGTTCAGGGAGCATCTCTAGTCCATATGCACCAACCAACTCCACCTACCTGTAGTCTTCTATTTCAACTCCTCCTCCCATATCCATTCTGGGCCTTTGACACAAAGCCACTCACAAACTGGAAGAGGAATACCTCATCTTCTGCCTTGAAAGCCTACAACCACATGACCTCAACATTCAATTCATCAGTTTTCATATCTCCCCTCCCGCCACCCCATCCCAGATCCAACCGTCTGACTAGGCACTGCCCTCTTGACCTATCTGTCATCTTGACCTACTTGTCAGCTTCCTACCCACCTATTTGCTACACACCTTCCACCGACCTATCACAATCACCTTCTACCTTTGCCCAACTGTCGTCATCCCACCTACGTTTCCCCTAGCCCCACCCTCCCTACCCATATTTATTTCTCAGTCCCCTTCCCCCTCTACAGACGTTATCAAGGGTAATGCCCAAAACATCGACTCTCTTGGCAAATAGGGTTAAGGAGAATCCAAAGGGTTTTTACAAATACATTTAAGGACAAAAGGGTAACTAGGGAGAGAATAGATCCCCTCAAAGATCAGCAAGGCAACCTTTGTGCGGAGCCGCAGGAAATGGGGTAGATATTAAAGGGCTATTTTACATCAGTGTTGACTGTTGAGAAGGACATGGAAGATATAGTATATATGGAAATGGATGGTGACATCTTGAAAAATATCCATATCACTGAGAAGGAAGTGCTGGATGTCTTGAAACATATAAAAGTGGATAAATCCCAGGACCTGATCAGGTGTACCCTAGTACTCTGTGGGAAACTCGAGAAGTGATTGCTGGGCTCCTTGCTGAGTTATTTGTATCATCGATAGTCACAGGTGAGGTGCCAGAAAACTGGAGGTTGGCTAATATGGTGCCACTATTTAAGAAAGGCAGTAAGGACAAGCCAGGGAACTATAGACTGGTGAGCCTGGCACCAGTGATGGGCAAGTTATTGGAGGGAACCCTGCGGGACAGGATTTACATGTATTTGGAAAGGCAAGGACTGATTAGGGATAGGCAACATGACTTTGTTTGTGGGAAATCATGTCTCATGAGCTTGAGTTTTTTGAAGAAGTAACAAAGAAGATTGATGAGGGCAGAGCAGCAGACGTGATCTATTTGGACTTCATTAAGGCTTTCGAAAAGGTTCCCCGTGGGAGACTGGTTAGACCTCATGGAATACAGGGAAAACGAGCCATTTGGATACAGAACTGGCTCAAAGGTAGAAGGAAGGGGATGGTAGTGGAAGGTTACGTTTCAGACTGGAGGCCTGTGACTAGTGGAGTGCCACAAGGATCGAAGCTGGTCCACTGGTTTTCATCATGTATATAAATGATTTGGATATGAGCAAGCAGGTATAGTTAGTAAGTTTGAAGATGACACCAAAATTGGAGGTGTAGTGGACAGTGAAGAAGGTTATGTCAGATTATGATGGATCTTCATCAGATAGGCCAATGGGCTGAGGAGCGGCAGGTGGAGTTTAATTTAGATAAATGTGAGGTTCTAGGGAATGGATGTAGGTTCTTCAGTGGGCCTCCAGGCGAAGCACTGTTGCTAACCCCTGCTTTCTATTTATATGTTTGGGTTTCTTTGGGTTGGTATTGTCATTTCCTGTGGCGACATCATTTCCTGTGGTGATGTCATTTACTGTTCTTTTTCTCAGGGGATGGTCGATGGGGTCTAACTCGATGTGTTTTTTATTGATACCACACCTGCGAAAAAGAACAGCAGGGGTTAGCAACAGTGCGTTGCCCGGAGGCCCACTGAAGATGTTACCTCGTAGGGTGATGAAATGTCTGGAAATGAACCTTCCAGCTCAGCGAGCAAACCTTCATCCAGAACCTCAACCTGAGCACTCAAATCTTCTCAAAACTCGCTAAGTTCTAAGGAGTGTTGCTGAACAAAGAGACCTTGTAGTGCAGGTTCATAGCTCCTTGAAAATAGAATCGCAGGGTAGATAGGATAGTGAAGAAGATCTTTGGTATGCTTTTCTTTATTGGTCAGAGTATTGAGTATAGGAGTTAGGAGGTCATGTTGCAGCTGTACAGGACATTGGTTAGGCCACTGTTGGAATATTGCATACAATTCTGGTTTTCTTCCTGTCAGAAGGATGTTGTGAAACCTGAAAGGGTTCCGAAAAGATTTACAAAGATGTTGCCAGGGTTGGAGGATTGGAGCTATAGGGAGAGTTGAATAGGCTGGAGACGTTTTCCCTGGAGCATCAGAGGCTGAGGGGTGACCTCATCGAGGTTTATAAAACCATGAGAGGCATGGATAAGATAAATAGACAAAGTCTTTTCCCTGGGTGGAGGGAGTCCAGAACTAGCTGGCATAGGTTTAAGGTGAGAGGGGAAAGATATAAAAGGGATCTAAGGAGCAACTTTTTCACGCAGAGGGTGGTACATGTATGGAATGAGCTGCCAGAGGAAGTGGTGGAGGCTGCAATATTTAAAAGGCATCTGGATGGGTATATGAATAGGAAAGGTTTGGAGGGATATGGGCCGGGTGCTGGCAGGTGGGAGTTGATTGGGTTGAAATATCTGGTCGGCATGGACATGTTGGACTGAAGGGTCTGTTTCAGTGTTGTACATCTCTATGACTCTATGACCCTTGTTCCTTGGATGCTGCCAGATGTGCTGTGATTTTTCCAGTGCCACACTTTATTGACTCTGAACATTACTTCAGCTACGCTTTTGTAGAATCCAGTAATTAATGTACCCTCTGAAGTCCACTACCAACATGCCCACTATTTACTATGTTGGAAATCAGCTTAGCTCAGTTGTCTGGATTTTTGGTTGACAGAGCAGCATGATGCCAACAGCATGGGTTCAATTCCCATTAGTGATTTGAAGTTACCATGAAGGACTCACCTTCTCAACCTCTTCTCTTGCCTGAGGTCTGGTGGCTCTCAGGTTAAATCACCACCAATCACTTCTCTCTAATGAGAGAGCAGCCCTTTGGTCTATAAGACTATTGCAACACAACATGTACTATGTTATCAAGATTTACATCATGCACCAACTTCATAAAGGCCTACTTCCCCGCTGTAGGGATTCTGTAATGTTTTAACAAGCAGCACTTAGCCACTTTTTACCTGATAAGCTATTGAAGTTCCAACAGGATCACTCCACTCTAGAGATGCCCCGACTGTGATCGTGCACTGTTCACAAAATTGTTGTAAACTAATATTTTGCAGGATCCTTCCTGTTGAACTGTTCATCCTTTCATTTTTTTTCTGTATTAGAGTCAAAACCAAAGGTGTGAAACCAAGTAATCCAAAAGCTTTCCCTGCCAAATGCTTCACTCTCATCAAACGTTGTACTTGAACTTTAACTAGTTGGTAATATGTAACAGAACAGTTGAGTAAACAAGAGAACAATCAGAACCAATGAAAATGATGAATGGGATTTAAAAAGATTGCCAATAAATATAGAGGATGATCATTAGATTGTTCCAAGATCAGTTTAGCCCTCTGTTACACTCACCTACTCAACGTAACCATATCACAAGGAGTTTTGCAATGAAATGCAGTCTCACCGTTGGCTCATTGCACACCGGTACACACCGTTAACCTTTCAGAAACTTGATGTCCTTTACAGTGTCTCAAAGCCATGCTATAATTAAAGGAGACAGCAATTCACGTGTCATCGACAACCTGCATTTATATAGCTACTCTAAAGTATTAGAATGTTCCAAGAGGCATCAGAGGCAATAGCGTGCAAAATGGCATTGAGTCATGGAAAAAGGTATTGGAATATGTGATAAAAAGATGTGTCAAAGCACTGGTTTTAAGGAGTGCATGGAGACAATCCTGCAATTCTGGCCTCTTGCAAATATCCAATTTTCCTCCAGCCTCTATTGGATAACCAGACAATTGTCCTCAGAGATAGTGGAAGAAACCTTATCTCTCTGATTGCATTATCTACTTAGTAAATGCATCATTTTCACACAAATTAACTGGACATGATCCGATATTACCAATAATGATTTCCATACATCACAAGGAAATGTATTATAAAAACTTTGGAACATATACAGGTGCAATAAAAGATTACTTTAGAATGAAAGAAGCTGGAATAATTCAGTGCAATTGCTTTCAAAACATTACTATGGAAACAAGGGCAGAAAATTTAAATTTCCTTTTTTATTCACATGTATGATTGAAAGTGAGCTGTAAATTACATGACAATGCAATTGGTGAGGCCAGCCAGAGAATATATCAACCTTTAAACTAATTTTAAATTCTCATTGTATTATCTCTCCTGTGAGAGTAATACAACAACTGCCTCTCAGTTTGATGCATTTAAGTGGAATCAAAATTATTACAAAGACACATAAAAGTGGGAAACTCAAAATTAGGCCTATCACTAGAATTTAACACAGAATGACACACCGTATACATTATGAAACAGATTATTCACCCAAGCAATCTATGCCAAGATTTGTGCTCAACTTGAACCTCTGCCCATAATTCCTCAGTGGTTAGCACTGCTTCCTTACAGCGTCAGGGATTTGGGTTCGATTCTATCCTCGGACGGATTTTTGTGTGTGTTTCCTCTGGGTGCTCTGGTTTCCTCCCACAGTCCAAAGATGTGCTGGTCAAATGGATTAGCTGTGCTAAATTGGCCATAGTATCCAAGGATGTGCAGGCCAGGTACACGAGCCATGGGAAGTGCAGGGTTACAGGGATAGGGTAGACCTGAGTGGGATGTTCTTCAAAGTGTTGGTGTGGCCTTGACAGGCTGAGTGGCCTGTTTCCACACTGTAGGGATTCTATGAGACTGTGAAGTTTCAACAAGCAGCGTTTATCCACTGATTACCTTATAAATTGTTTAGGTTCCAACAAAATCGCTCAACTCTAGACATGCCCCAGACTGCAATCGGTTTCCCCTGTGGACTGTCTACTGTGGAGGCAATGAACTGACTATGATCCACTCTCTCTCAACGGCAGGGGTGCATACCACCTGACCAAGACCACATTGACCAAATGCCTAAAACCAGACTGGTATCAGAGGCCTTCCTTTGACTTGTGGTTCTGGGATCTCCTGACTGATGGGTGCCTCTATCAGCTTCATAGAGGACTACCCTCGTGAGACTTTGAGATGTGGCTGCCTTCCTGTTGCACATGCAAGATATTGCCATAGTAAGCTGCAACATTGATGTGCAGATAACAAAATCTGTGCCCCCTCCCCCTTGCTAACTGGCACAGCAAGACAAGGCTAAATGAGTGAATACTGAAGAGTGAGCAAACAGGCCTGAAATTCAGCCTGACCCTAAAAGGTGCCTGGACCAATATGTTCCTTCTGCAGCTTTTCACTGCTATCTACCAGTGTACACTACAATGCAATTCTGCCCTTTCAGAGCACACTCTCAGTGTATCAGAAAAATGGATTATGAGGGGTTACCAGTGTCTGTGGAGGATGTGTGCATGTGGCTGGTGCCCAAGAATCATGCCCCATGCTGTGGTTTGGTTATAGTTAGCATGGAGGTCACTCAGAGCAAGCGACAAGCTGACCCTGCCAGGTACATACTCTGATCTCTATGTCAAGCTTTGTTTGGTTGTTTGATTAGATTGGAGCTGGAATAATTAGGAGGGAGGTTGCATTTTCAACAACATGTTTAACAAGAATTAATTGACGTCAATTGGCAAACTTACTGCTGCCAAGTGAAAATCTCATCATGCCATTTGTGAAGAGAATAAAAAAGGCGAGTTGCTCCCGACACTGAGATGAGCCTCACCAGTCTTCTCAACCCATTGTGCCACACATCTTGCCGTAGCTGACATCACTCAGACCGCCTTAAGGTACTGTCCAAGTATTCCAACTGAAGCTGAACTGATTTGCCTTTTTAAAAGTAGGTTTAGCCTAGTTTTGTCATTCACTCATGCAATTTGGGTATCAAGAAACTGGTAGTGAGCCACTTTCCAAAGTCACTCCAGTCTGTATGGTGAAGGTAACCCCACAGAGCCAGGAGACTGATAACTCCAGGAGCCTGAAGCAAAATAATTGAAAGAAATGGAGGCTTGTTTCCAAATCCTGTGTGATTTAGAGGTGGTGCCATACCCATGTGCTTGCTAACTTTGTCCTTGTGGGTGGTAGAAGTTATTGTTTTGAGAGGTGCTGTCAAAAAAGACTGGCTATGTCACTAGATGGTTCATACAGTAGCCAAGATGCCTTGGTGCAACAGTCAGTGAGCCTTACTTCGGTTGTGGGTAAGGTGTTGGAAAAGATTATGAAAGACAGGATTTATAATCATCTGCTGAAAATGTGTTCCTGGAAAAGCACAGCAGGTCAGGCAGCATCCAAGCAACAGGAGAATCGACGTTTCGGGCATGAGCCCTTCTTCAGGAATGAGGAGAGTGTGCCAAGCAGGCTAAGATAAAAGGTAGAGAGGAGGAACTTGGGGGAGGGGCGTTGGAAATGTGATAGGTGGAAGGAGGTTAAGATGAGGGTGACAGACCGGAGTGGGAGTGGGGGCGGAGAGGTCAGGAAGAAGATTGCAGGTTAGGAAGGTGGTGCTGAGTTCGAGGGTTGGGACTGAGACAAGGTGGGGGGAGGGGAAATGAGGAAACTGGAGAAATCTGAGTTCATCCCTTGTGGTTGGAGGGTTCCTAGGCGGAAGATGAGGCGCTCTTCCTCCAGCCATCGTGTTGCTATGGTCTGGCGATGAAGGAGTCCAAGGACCTGCATGTCCTTGGTGGAGTGGGAGGGGGAGTTGAAGTGTTGAGCCACGGGGTGGTTGGGTTGGTTGGTCCGGGGGTCCCAGAGATGTGCTCCGAAACGTTCCGTAAGTAGGCGGCCTGTCTCTCCAATATAGACGAGGCCACATTGGGTGCAGCGGATGCAGTAAATGATGTATGTGGAGGTGCAAGTGAATTTGTGGCAGATATGGAAGGATCCCTTGGGGCCTTGGAGGGAAGTAAGGGGGTAGGTGTGGGCGCAAGTTTTGCATTTCTTGCGGTTGCAGGGGAAGGTGCCGGGAGTGGAGGTTGGGTTGGTGGGGGTTGTGGACCTGACGAGGGAGTCATGGAGGGAGTGGTCTTTTCGGAACGCTGATAGGGGAGGAGAGGGAAATATATCCCTGGTGGTGGGGTCCATTTGGAGGTGGCGGAAATGACGACGGATGATACGATGTATATGGAGGTTGGTGGAGTGGTAGGTGAGGACCAGTGGGGTTCTGTCCTGGTGGCAATTGGAGAGGCGGGGCTCAAGGGCGGAGGAGCAGGAAGTGGAGGAGATGCGGTGGAGAGCATCGTCGATCATGTCTGGGGGGAAATTGCGGTCATTGAAGAAGGAGGCCATCTGGGTTGTTCGGTATTGGAACTGGTCCTCCTGGGAGCAGATGCGGCGGAGACGAAGGAATATTCTAAAGTTTTGCTGGAAAGAGTGTTACACACATCCACTGTCAGGACCATTTTAGCCTGCAAGGTCTGGGTGGGGTAGTGGAGGTGTTAGTGATAGTTGGGGACAGGGAGCTAAGTGTATGATCATGTCTGGCAGGAGAGTCAGGTGTAGGCACCTGAAAACGAATTGTGGGGGGATTCTGGGGAAGTGTGAAGCCTGTGGCATTAACAGGATGGGTGACAAGGAAGGGCACATGGATGTTGGAGGTTCACTACCAAAAGTGAGGCAGAGAATCAATGGAATAGGAGTGCTGACAGTCTGGCATCTCTCACCCTGCTAGAAATTAGAAGCACACAATGGGGAAGGAAAGGGCTGCGAACAAGCTGGGAGTGACTGGGGTAAATGACTCAACCTGGAACCACTGATCGTACGACTTTTAAGGGGAAATAATAATGGTCATATGCACAGGATTAAGACATGCTGAGTGCCTATTCCTTGGCCAGCCTACAGCATTGATCCTCCCTGTGTACTGCAATTCCCTGGCACAGCCCCCAGATGGCTTACGGACAGTGACACCTTAGTGGAAAGAGGATGGCAGACAATTTTGAACAAGGAGGGAAAAAGCTGTGTCAGCATGACCTAATGCCATTTATGTACAGATTGCTCCCTCTGCTTCCTTCAACATGGTGCAGTAGACTCTTAGTTGAGACCTCTGTCCATTGAGCCTTGTCTATGGCCAAAAAGTGATGCCAGATGGTGTAACAATGTATTTTGTTACTATTCAGAGAGACAAACAATCACATGTAGGGTTGAAGCACAAACATTTATATATTAGATGGAAGTCACCTACAAACCATGCCATTAAAGTACCTTCAATATATTTTTCTCAATAATAAGCAGCAGCAAGCCAGAACACCATCCTGGTGTCATGTCTGCAGCCACAGAAATGTCTTTCTGTTCCCTTTATAGTAAAATCCCTTCTTACCATTGCTCCTCTACTTCTGTTTTCTCCGCCCTGTACAATAGGCTTGGCTACTGGGGCATTACCCTGAGGAACCATCCAAATGTCCGAGAGAAAGATGCACCACAAGGGACTACTGCAGTACCTGCCTGGTGCTTTTACTCTACAGTCAATCATTCTCTTTCTGCCTATGGACTCTTTACCTGCAGTGTGAGCACCTCACTGTGTGTGCTACCCATTAGATTTCAGCCTTGTAGATACTCCACAGTGACTCCAACTGCTGCTCCAGATCTGGAACACAATTGCAAGTACCTGGAGGTAGGCAAACTTCCTGCACACATGCCTCCCTGGATACTGGAAGTGTGCCTGACTTCCTACATTTCACAGAAGGAATGTTTCACTAGATCGAGCTGCCTTGCCATCATCCATCCCTAAATTACTCTCTTTCTGTTTACTTCCTTGAATGTTAAATACATACCATGGACATTATGTTACTCTTTATATTTTTTTGGTTAGATTAGAGTAAATTCCCTACAGAATGGAAACAGGCCCTTTGGCCCAACAAGTCCACACCGACCCTCCGAAGAGTAACTCACCCAGATCCATTCCCCTACATTTACCTCTGACTAATGGATCTAACACTATGGGCAATTAACCATGACCAATTGACTTAACCTGCACATCTTCTGGTTTGTGGGAGGAAACTGCAGCATCCGGAGGAAACCCATGCAAACATAGGGAGAACATGCAAACTCCACACAGACAGTCGCCTGAGGTGCAAATCGAACTGTGAGGCAGCCATGCTACCACTGGGCCACCGTGTGCCCCCCCCCCCCAACACTCTTAATCTAAAGACAAATTTTTAAAAGGCTGGACAGTAGAAATACTCACCTGGTCTGGCTTACTCCACCGGTACTGGCTCCTGGTTCCTCTTGATCAGCTCATGGTTTTCCTACGATTCCTAAATATGTTGAATATTTTTGAACTCCCTCCTCTTGTGCAGCTTTGCAACTTGATCTCATTGCGGCTGTTTCCTTGTGACATCACCCTTCTGATTTTTAAATCTAGTAAATCTGAAAATATCCAGCGCTCTCTCATGCCATTTCTGAGTCTCTCTGCTCTTGTGCTCACTCTGCACTCTCCGGCTCGCTATTGCACTGTTTCAAGCTTCTCCTGTCTCATGCTGGTTTGGACCAAATCTATTATTTCGGTGTCTTCACAATGGTGAGGGTGGAAACCAACAATGGCAAATGAGCCAAGTCCAACTGACATTTTGTAACAATTTGTTGTTTTATCAAAACACGCCAATATATAAAACAACAACCACGTTTTTATACATTAAATGTTATGGAGGTGTAATTCATAGTCTAGTATACAAGTGTAAGATTCACATCTGTCCATTTTACTCAATTAAATTCCACATTAAGATTGAAAATATTCTCCAATCACAAAACAAATCCTAAACTGAAACAAAATCACTTTTATAGTTATGAGGGGAGATCTGGCTAAAATTAATCGAATAAACCAACCAACGGCAAATAAAGAATGGGAAACATTTAAAGAAATAATTCAAACGTTCAACAAAAATACATTCCTCGCTAAAACAAATATACAATGAGAAAGCTTAATTTATGGCTTCCTAAGGAGGATAAGGATAGTATAAGATTAAATGAAGAGGTTTATAAGGTTACAAAGAATGTAGTAAGTAAATTTGAGTTGTGCGAGTGTTTGAGAAATCAACAAACTACGAAAAAGATGAGAATGTCATGACTGTATAATTGTAATGTCACATATTTTATCAGTAAATCCAATTGATTTTTAAAATAGACACAAGCAGCCAAAAGCAGACAAACAGACTGTTATCATAAGAGACAATTACAAAAGGTTAGTCAATAATTTAAGAATTCCATTGAACCCTTAAAAGATGGGTATTGAACAGGAGATGGAAGAGCTATCCCAAAAAAATCCAGTAAATTGACTTTGCTTTGGTGTAACAATGCTTCACTAACATTATCATTTGGTTGAAAATCACACAACACCAGGTTATAGTCCAACAGGTTTAATTGGAAGCACACTAGCTTTTGGAGTGACACTCCTTCATCAGGTGGTATCATTTGGAGCTGTTTTGTTTTATTTTATGAAGCTGGCTGGAAACAGCTATTTTGAAGAGAATCAGCTGAACATCACGAAACAGGGAGACAGTGCTGTGGTGATACCATGAGCTACAATCTGCAGTGACAGAAAAGTATTACTTCAGTAAATTCTAGTAATGTTCACAGAATCACAAATTTCTTAAGAGTGTTATTTTGAAGATGTAACTGGTAGATTTTAGCAAGAAGTTATAGTAATTAACAAGTACAGATACAAATATTTTAACAAGTCATGACAAAAGTGACATATGAGGATGAAACAGAGATCTGTGTTTTCTACTGCTGAGAATATCCCTTGCTTGAAGATTCTCTTTCTGAAGTGAAGTGGTTGAAACTAGAAGTCAGACGCAGAAGCGCTGATGGCTTCTCTTGTTGAATAGCTGGATGTTGCTCACTCAGCTTGACTGAGCATAACAGAATCTGACAACCTACAGACCAGTGTTTTTAAATTCATTTGTGGGATGTGGGTGTTGCTGGCTGGGCCAGCATTTATTGTCCATCCTTGGCTGCCCTTGAGAAGGTGGTGAGCTGCTTTTTTGAGCTGCTGCAGTCCACCTGCAGTGCCTTGACCCACAATGCCATTAGGGAGGGAATTCCAGGATTTGGACTCAGTGATGGTGAAGGAATAGTGATATATACTCAAGTCAGGATGTTGAGTGGCTTGGAGCGGAACTTGATGGTGATGGTGTTCCCATGTATCTGCTGCCCTCATCCTTGTAGATGGAAATGGTTGTGGGTTTAGAAGATGCTAAGGATCTTTAATGAATTTCTGCAGTGCATCTTGGAGATTGTATATCCTGCTGCTACTGAGTGTCGATGGTGGGAGGACTGGATGCTTGTGGATGCAATGCCAATCAAGCGGGCTGCTTTGTCCTGGATAGCTTAGAGCTTCTTGAGTGTTGTTGGAGCAGCACTCATCCATACAAGTGGGGAGTATTCCATCACATTCCTGACTTGTGTCCATTAGGTGGTGTTCAGGAGTCACAAAGTAAGTTACTCACCGCAGTAATCCTAGCTTCTGGCCTGCTCTTGTAGCCATTGTGTTAATGTGGTGAGTCCAGTTGAGTTTCTGGTCAATGATAACCTCCAGATGTTGTTAGTGGAGGAATTCAGTGATGATTAGTTAGTCACTGATTATCAAGAAAATGCTGGGATCAATTACTAAGGAAGTCTTAACAATAGGCTTAAAGAAACATGATATGATTAGAAAAGGTCAACATTGTTTTACCAAAGGAGTTCCTGTTGGAGAAATTTCTAAAGAGGATTATTTTGAGGATGTAACTGGTAGATTAGATTAGATAAGAGTGAACCATTAGATATGGTATTTAAAAAGGAGCCACACAACAGATTAATACACTAGATAAGGAGTAATAGAGTTGGATATAATTGATGAGCATGGTTAGAGGATTTGTTAACAAACAATATTGTAACAAACAATAAATAGAGTGTTTTCAAGTTGGCAGGCTGTGATTAGTCAACTGCCATGCAGATCATTGCTGGGCTTAAAAATGTGTTGCTGGAAAAGCGCAGCAGGTCAGGCAGCATCCAAGGAGCAGGAGAATCAACGTTTCGGGCATAAGCCCTTCTTCAGGAATGAGGAGGGTGTGCCAAGCAGGCTAAGATAAAAGGTAGGGAGGAGGGACTTAGGGGAGGGGCGTTGAAAATGCGATAGGTGGAAGGAGGTTAAGGAGAGGGTGATAGGCCGGAGAGGGGATGGGGGCGGAGAGGTCGGGAAGAAGATTGCAGGTCAAGAAGGCGGTGCTGAGTCCGAGGGTTGGGACTGAGATAAGGTGGGGGGAGGGGAAATGAGAAAGCTGGAGAAATCTGCATTCATCCCTTGTGGCCGGAGGGTTCCTAGGCGGAAGATTAGGTGCTCTTCCTCCAGGCGTCGTGTTGCCATGGTCTTGCGATGGAGGAGGCCAAGGACCTGCATTTCCTTGGCGGAGTGGGAGGGGGAGTTAAAGTGTTCAGCCAAGGGCGGTTGGGTTGGTTGGTGCGGGTGTCGCAGAGGTATTCTCTGAAACGTTCCGCAAGTAGGCGGCCTGTCTCCCCAATGTAGAGGACACCACATTGGGTGCAGCGGATGCAGTAAATGATGTGAAGGGGGAGGTGTGGGCGCAAATTTTGCATTTCTTGCATTTGCAGGGGAAGGTGCCGGGATGGAGGTTGGGTTGGTGGGGGTTTACTCCCTCGTCAGGTCCACACCCCCCACCAACCCAACCTCCACTCCCGGCACCTTGCCCTGCAACCGCAAGAAATGCATAACCTGCACCCACACCTCCCCCCTCACTTCCCTCCAAGACCCCAAGGGATCCTTCCATATCCGTCACAAATTCACCTGCACCTCCATACACATCATTTACTGCACCCGCTGTGGCCTCCTCTACATTGGGGAGACAGGCCGCCTACTTGCGGAACGTTTCAGAGAACACCTCTAGGACACCTGCACCAACCAACCCAACCGCCCTTGGCTGAACACTTTAACTCCCCCTCCCACTCCGTCAAGGACATGCAGATCCTTGGCCTCCTCTATCGCCAGACCATGGCAACATGACGCCTGGAGGAACAGCACCTAATCTTCCGCCTAGGAACCCTCCGACCACAAGTGATGAATGCAGATTTCTCCAGCTTTCTCATTTCCCCTCCCCCACCTTATCTCAGTCCCAACCCTCGGACTCAGCACCGCCTTCTTGACCTGCAATCTTCTTCCTGACCTCTCCGCCCCCATCCCCTCTCCGGCCTATCACCCTCTCCTTAACCTCCTTCCACCTATCGCATTACCAACGCCCCTCCCCTAAGTCCCTCCTCCCTACCTTTTATCTTAGCCTGCTTGGCACACCCTCCTCATTCCTGAAGAAGGGCTTATGCCCGAAACGTTGATTCTCCTGCTCCTTGGATGCTGCCTGACCTGCTGCACTTTTCCAGCTACACATGTTCAGCTCTGATCTCCAGCATCTGCAGTCCTCACTTTCTCCTAGATCATTGCTGGGGTCTCAGTTATTTAAAATCTATATGAATAACTTGGATAAACAGACATTAACCAAGTTTAGACGAAAGAGATCTGACCTCATTGAAACATATAGGATTCTTAAGGGGCTTAACAGGGTAAATGCTGGGAAAATATTTCCCCTCATGGAGAATCTAGGAGCAATGAACATAGTCTCAGAATAAAGAGACGCCAACTTAGGACTGACATGAGGAGGAACTTCTTCTCTCAGAGGGTTGTGAATCTTTGGAACTCCTTGCCACAGAGAGCAGTGGAGGTTGGGTGCTTGTGTGTATTTAAAGCTGAAATTAATCGATTCTGGATCAGTACGGGAATCAAGGGTTATCGGGAAAGTGGACATGAAATATGTCGGATCATCCATGATCCTATTGAGTGGTATAGCAGCCTCAAGGAGCCAAACGTCCTCCACCTGTTCTTATTTCTTTCAGATTTATGGTTGTATGGTCAACTTCTAAATGACACAAAACTAAAGGGGAATTCAAACCGAGAGGAGGACAGAAAGAAGCCACAAAGAAAAGTAAACAGAATCATGTCTGCACCAGGCATGTCCTCTGCATGGTCCATGAGCCAACAATTTTGTATAAACGTCTTTGTAGATACTTATTACTTTTCAAGCAAAATTATTTAAGGTAAGGGTTAGTTAATTGCAAAACTACTGTTATTGTTATTCAAATAAAAATAATAAGGATATTGGCTGAAAAGATACATATGCAAAGATTAACAGTGGGTAAATATGTACCTATAGACATTAAAGTAATACCAGGAGGCATGTTACTTGGTGAAGTTTCTCTTTCTGAAGTTAACAGATTTGAACTTGTTAAACAGGGTTAAATTGGATTCAGCACATGTGACAATTTCTGTAGAATAGTTGGTGTTGCTTGTACTAATGGATCCGGTAGGTTAGCAGCATCTGTCAAAGAGAGGGAGAAAGAGAGAGAGGAGTTTCAAGTTCCTTATTATTTGTGCAGTTACAGCACTTGCAGATTGCCAGAACACTTGAGGCAAAACTACAGTGAATTTCTATGTGCCTTCCTCCTGTGTTCCCTTTGGCCAATGACCATCTCTATTGATGGTGTCTCTCTGAGTTCTTAATGGAGATTATACAAAAGTGACTTTTTATCACAACCAAAGTAAAGTGATGCTGTGTTAATTTCAAATGGGCCATTGTTCCATCAAGCTATAAAGTTACTTCCATTGAGGTTCTTTTCTGTCTCTTGTTGTCCCAGAATCTTTGAATGTTTACACTTTTAGGAGGACCCATTGTGTTGACCAAGGTTAACTTGATTTGGAGATGCCAGTGTTGGACTGGGGTGAACAAAGTTAAAAATCACACAACGCCAGGTTATAGTCCAACAGGTTTATTTGGACTAGCTTTCGGAGCGCTGCTCCTTCATCACCTGGGCAGCTAGTGCTTCCAAATAAATTAGAATAGATTAGATTACTTACAGTGTGGAAACAGGCCCTTCGGCCCAACATATATAGTGGACTATAACCTGGTGTTGTGTTATTTTTAAAGTTAACTTGGATATTAAATAACTCTCTTTGTGACTGGTGCTGAGGCAACACAATGTCTTTGAACCAACCCGGTCAGTTGTCTGCTGTGAATTCCACTTTGAAAGTCACTTTAAAACTTAAATCAAGTTGGAGAATTTAAATCAGAAAACTTCTTTTCATAGTTCTTTTTGAAAACGTCAAGAGTGCAGTCAGGCCAATAGGTTAACTGAACGGGCGATAAGATGGCAGTTGGAGTATAACATAGGAAATTGTGAGAATATTCACTTTGGACAGAAGAATAGAAATGCAGAATGGTTAAAAATATGTGAAACTTGTAAAGATTAACATTTAGGTGCACTTGTGCATCGAACACAAAAACGCAGCAAGGCATTCAGAGTAAATCTCACCTTGAGCATTTATTATAAGAGAATTGGAGTACAAGAATAAAGAAGTTTTGCTACTGGTACAAGGTTTGCACTAGGCTAAGGTGAGGCCATATCTGAAACACTGTGCAATGTTGGTCCCACTACTTACGAAAGGATGTACTTGTTTTGAAAGTGGCACAGTGAAGATACACAAGATGGGTCCCTGTGATGAGAGGGTTGTCCAGTGATGACAGGCTGAGTTAATTGGGATTGTATTCTCCGGAGTTGAGAAGAATAAGAAATGGCCTCATTAAGAGTTTGATAGGGTCGGTACTGAGAGGCCGTTTCCCCAATGGATATTCTAGAACAAGGGAGCAGAATCTTAGGACAAGGGTATAGTCACTTAAGACGACACAAAGAGAAATGTCTTCACTTGAAAGGTTGAAAATCGTTGTAATTCTCTACTCCAGCGGGTTCTGACTGTTCCAATATTGAACATATTAAGGCTGAGATTGACAGGTGTTTGGTCTCTCAAGGAATTAAGGAATTTGGGGAGTGAGTGGGAAAGTGGAGTTGAAATGCAACATCAGCTTTGATCACAACGAATGGCAGAACAGGCTGAATGAGCCATATTGGCTTCCCTTATTTTTCTTATGTTAAAGGGAAGTTGATAGAGATGTTTCAAATCATGAAGGGTACAGGTAGCACAAAAATAATGGCTGAAAAGTTGACACCAATTAGTCAATTGAATTGACGGCACGGTGGCTCGGTGGTTAGCACTGCTGCCTCACAGCGATAGGGACCCAAATTCGATTCCAGCCTCGGGTGACTGTCTGTGTTGAGTTTGCACATTCTCCTCGTGTCTGCGTGGGTTTCCTCCGGGTGCTCCGGTTTCCTCCCACAGTCCAAAGATGTGCAGGTCAGGTGGATTGGCGATGGGAAATTGTCCCATAGTGTCTAGGCACATGTAGGCTAAGTGGAATAGTCATGGGAAATGCAGGGTTACAGGGATAGGGGGTAATACTATCGTGGGGTGGGACTGGGTGGACTCTTCAGAGGGTCGGTGTGGACTCAATGGGCTGAATACTTCCCCATTGTCATCAGCATTGGCAGTCCCTTGCAGATGATGATGACTCTGTTCCACTCTCAGGAAGAGTCCATAGCTGGCTGTACTGTCTAAGTGGCTACTGCAGGCTCTGTTACTCTTGAGGCAGGTGGTGGTCAAGGGAAGGGGTGGGTGAGGTGTTGGTTTGGCAGTATGCTCCTCTCGCTATTTCCATTTGGTTTCTGCCTTTTCCTGACAGCAAATCTCAAGGTGCTTGACCACTTCCTAGATGCTCCTCCTTCACTTCGGATGGTCTTGGGCCAGTGATTCCCAGGTGTCAGTGGGAATGCAGTACTTCGCCCAGTGAGACCTCAAGGATATCCCTGAAGCACTTCCTCTGTCCACCTGGAGCTTGCCTGCTATTTCGGAGCTGGGAGTAGAGCACTTGCCTGGGGAGTCTTGTGTTGGTCATGGGGACAACCTGCCAAGCCCACCGTAGATGATCAAGGAATGTTGGTCTGGTCAGGCACGCTGGGGTTGGTGCGTCTGTCTTCTTAGTAGATTCACAGGATCTTATTCCAGCACCCAGTCCATGTCATATTGGAGGACCATATAGGAGAGCAGGAACCACAACAGCTCTGTAAGCCATGATCTTGGTGTTGGATCTGATCTTCTTGTGCTGAAATTCCTTTTTCTCAAGCAGCTGAAGGCTGTGCTAGCACACAGGAGGTGGTGCGGGATCTCTTATTCAATAGCTGCTTTGGCCGACAGGACACTCCCAAGGTCTTAGAAGTGGCCACTGCTCTCTAAGGCCTCCCCGTGGACCTTGATGATGTAGGGTTCACTCCATAATGCTGGGCCAGGTTGGTGGAGGACCTTTGTCTTGTACATGTTCAGAATTAGACCCATGCTCTCACAAAGCTACGTAAAGGTGCTGATGATGGTCTGGAGTCCATCCTCTGAGATTGCACACACACAAGCACAATCTGTGGTACTGCAGCTTGATCACACTGGTTGGGGTAACTGATTTTGATTTGAAGGTAGCGAAGGGTGAATAATTTCCCATTGGTTCTGTAGGTTAGCCCCACTCCAGCAGGGAGCTTGTCGGTGGTAAGGGGAGACATTGCAGTGAGGTAGATCGGGAACAGTGTTGGGGTGATGACGCAGCCCTGCATCTTTTTCTTTTTCCATACTGTCTGGATTCTATGATTCTACAACCTGGATAAACGCTTTGAGGACAAAGAAGTTGCAGGATATGCAGAAAGACCCAAAAAGAGACCAAATGGAATGCTTTTCAAAAGAGCTGAAGTAGACAAGCAGGAGGCTGGAAGAACACTTTTCCTGATGAAGGGCTTTTCCCCGAAACATCGATTTTCCGGCTCCTCAGATGCTGCCTGATCTGCTGTGCTTTTCCAGCACCACTTTAATCTTGACTCTAATCTCCAGCATCTGCTATACCCACTTTTGCTAGGAAAAAGGCAGCAAGCCAGGCAGGAGGTGGAGAAGTCAACGTTTTGGATGTAACCCTTCTTCAGGACTGGGGGTGGGTGTAGAGGGAGCTGCAGATAAAGGCGGTGGCGGGGGCAGGGTGGTGAAGTGGGAGAGGTGAACACAGGTGGAGGGTACAACCAGATTGGTCGATGGGAGGAATGAATCCAGTTGGTGACTGGGAAGAGTGGAAGGGAGGGGGAGGAGCTAGGAAGGGAGTCGGGGAAAGGTAGGGGAGGTTATTTGAAATTGGAGATCTCAATGTTGAGACCTCCGGGCTATAGGCTGTCCAGGCGGAAGATGAGATGTTGTTCCTCCAATTTGCGGTTTGGTTCATTTTGGCAATGGAAGAGGCCAAGGATGGACATGTCGGAAAGGGAGTGGGAAGGGGAATTAAAGTGGGCAGTGGTGTCTGCATGCCCAGCTGTAATGCTCAGTGAACCGTTCCCTAAGTATACGTTTGGTCTCCCGATGTAGAGAAGACCACATCGGGAGCACCGGATACAGTAAACGAGGTAGGAAGAGAACCTCTGTCTTACCTGGAAGGACTGTCTGGGGGCCTGGATGGAGATAAGGAGTGTGGTGTACCGGCAAGCTTTGCATCTTTTCCAGTTGCAATGGTACCTGGGCTTTCAATGGGGTTGGTGGGGAGAGTGGCGCAAACCAAGGACCGTCAAAGGGAATGGTCCTTGCAGAAGTCAGAAAGGGGTGGGGAAGGGAAGATGTTCTTGGTGGTGGGTCTAGTTTGAGTTGGCAGAAGTATTTAAGGATGATGTGTTGGATACGGAGACACGTGGGGAGGTAGATGAGAACAACGGGAACCCTGTCTTTATTGCATTTGACGTGGGGGGTTTGGAGCAGTAGAACGGGGAATGGAGGTAGTGCAGTGCAGGGCTGTCTGAATGACGAGGGGGGGAAGACCACGTTGTGGATATCTGGGAAGCTTAGGAGTGGAATATCTCCTCGTCCAAACAGATGCAGTGGAGATGGAGGAATTAGGAGAACAGGATGGAGTTCTTGCAGGATGGGAGGAACATAGAACATTACAGCCCAGTACAGGCCCTTTGGCCATCGAGGTTGAGCCAACCTTTGGAACCAATCTGAAGCCTATCTATGCTACACTATTCCATTTTCATCCATATATTTATCCAATGGCCATTTAAATGCCCTTAAACTTGGCGAGTCAAGAACTGAGTGGTGCTGGAAAAGCACAGCAGGTCAGGCAGCATCCGAGGAACAGGAAAATCGATGTTATGGGCAAAAGCCCTTCATCAGAAATGACAGGATGGGCTTTTGCCTGAAACGTCGATTTTCCTGCTCCTTGGATGCTGCCTGACCTGCTGTGCTTTTCCAGTACACTTTAATCTTGACTCTAATCTCCAGCATCTGCAGTACTCACTTCCGCCATAAACTTGGCAAGTCTATTACTGTTGCAGGCAGTGCACCGTATGCCTTCTTAACAACCTTATCAACCTGGGTGGCAACTTTCAGGGATCTATGTACCTCTGGACACCGAGATCTCTCTGTTCATCTACATTGCTATGAATCTTACCATTAGCCCAATACTCTTCATTCCTATTATTCCTTCCAAAGTGAATCACCTCACACTTTTCCACATTAAACTCCATTTGGCATCTCTCAGCCCAGCTCTGCAGCTTATCTATGTCCCTCTGAAACCTGCAACGTCCTTCAGCACTATCCACAATTCCACCGACCTTAGTGTCATGATTTGGAGGAGCTGGTGTTGGACTGGGGTGGGCAAAGTTACAAATCATACAACACCAGGTTAAAGTCAAACAGGTTTATTTGGAGGCACTAGCTTTCAGTGCGCTGCTTCTTCATTAGATGGTCTTGGTTGTGGATACTCCACAACCACCTGATGAAGGAGCAGCGCTCTGAAAGCTAGTGGTTCCAAATAAATCTGTTAGACTATAACCTGGCATTGTGTGATTTTTTTTTACCTTAGTGTCATCCGCAAATTTAGTAACCCATCCTTCTACGTCCTCATAGAACATAGAACATAGAACATAGAAACATACAGCGCAGTACAGGCCCTTTGGCCCTCGATGTTGCGCCGATCCAAGCCCACCTAACCTACACTAGCCCACTATCCTCCATATGCCTATCCAATGTCCGTTTAAATGCCCATAAAGAGGGAGAGTCCACCACTGCTACTGGCAGGGCATTCCATGAACTCACGACTCGCTGAGTAAAGAACCTACCCTAACATCTGTCCTATACCTACCACCCCTTAATTTAAAGCTATGCCCCCTCATAATAGCTGACTCCACCAAGGTCATCTATTAAAATGACAAAAAGCAGTGGCCCGAAAACAGATTCTTGCAATATACCACTAGTAACTGAACTCCAGGATGAATATTTCCCATCAACCACCACTCTGTCTTCTTTCAGCTCGCCAATTTCTGATCCAAGCTAAATCACCCTCAATCCCATGCCTCTGTATTTTGTGTAATAGCCTAGCAAGGGGAACCTTATCAAATGTCTTACTGAAATCCATATACACCACATCAACTGCTTTACCCTCATCCACCTGTTTGGTCACCTTTTCAAAGAATTCAAAAGGTTTGTAAGGTACAACCTACCCTTCACAAAAATGTGTTGACTATCCCTAATCAACTTATTCCTCTCTAGATGATTATAAATCCTATCTCTTATAACCTTTTACAACAGTTTACCCACGACCGAAGTAAGGCTGACTGGTCTATAATTACCAGGGTTGGCTGTACTCCCCTTCTTGAACAAGGGGGCAACAGTTACTATCCAGGAGGTGTAGTCTCGGTAATTATGGGAGTCTGTGGGTTTGTAGTAAATATCTGTCTGGAGACTGTCACCGGAGATGGAAATGGAGAGGTCAAGAAAGGGGAGGGAGGTATCCAAGATGAACCAAGTAAATTTGAGGGTGGTGTATAAGTTGTGGGTGAAGTTGATGAACTGCTCCAGTTCAGCCTGGGTGCAGGACACTGCACTGATGCAGTTATGTCACATGGCTATAGTAGTGAGTTTGTTTCATTGTGTGGTCAAAGAGCTGGAGGGCTGAAGAGGTCATAGTGCTGTGATAGTGAGAAATGATCTCACTGAGCGCATGTCTGGGGGAGACAGAGAACTTCTTCAAAGTGGGCATCCTTTGAAGAGATTTCGCAGTGGAACAAATTTGGTTAGAGACAAAAAAAAAGGTTGACTTCACCTCCTGATGTTGCCTGGCTTGCTGTGTTCTTCCAGTCTCCTGCCTGTCTACTTTGGATTCAAAACAGCTGAAGCAGATAGACGGGTCAAATGGCCTCATTCTGCGCGACAATAATCCATGAATTAGTAAATCGTAACAGTGGCTGATTTGGATTGAGAGCTAGTCTCGCTCAGATGGCATATAACAGGCCAAGGAGGAAGGAGTCAGCATAGAAAATATTTTTGTTTGCCACAAGGCAAGGGACAAAACCATCTCATCAATTGCTTTCCCCAGCACTGAAAGTATATTTGTTAACTCATGCAAACTATGAATGTGGGATTTCTCTCAGTTTGGCTCAGTGGTTTGTTTTACCTCCTTTGCCCTGTGCAAAACACACTATTGAAAGTTCAAGACAGCCTTGCAGTACAAGGTTGCACCACAACTGGTGCTGTTTATCTACCTTACTGTAACTTTTCAAACAACTGCAACTTTTATTCACTAACACAAGTAAAACAGGTAAACATGTCAAACACAATATAGCACGTTCAAGGGGTTTAATTGCCTACTCCATTCTTATTCGTCAAATTAGTTGGATTTTAATGCAGTGTCCAATATTAACCTCTTCAGAATCATTATCTTACACAATAAGAGAAAATTCCAGAACGTAACACAAGCTGCTAAAGGTAGGATTGATTGAATGAGTGATTGATTGATTGATTGATTGATTGTCACATGTACCTAAGTACAGTGAAAAGCTTTGTTTGTGAGCATTACAGGCAGGTCATAGTAAGCAAGGAGATACATACAGATCATACGGTGAGAAAAACTTGGACAGATTGTGACATACAGGTTACAGCACGCAGGACGTGTAAAAAGCAAGAACAACATTAACAAGATCAACATTATTTGAAGTTGGAGAGTCCATTCATCAGTCTAACAACAGCAGGGAAGAGGTTGTTCTTAAATCTGCTGGTGCATGTTCAAGCTTCTCTATCTTCTGCCTGATGGAAGAGGTTGTAGAAGAGCATTACCAGGGTGCTATAGGTCTTTGATGATATTGGCAGCCTTTCCATTGCAAAGAGACGTGTAAATGGAGTCCATGGATAGGAGGTTGGCTTTCGTGATGGTCTGGGCTGTGAACGTAACCTTTTGCAGTTTCTTACTGTCCTGAGCAGAGCAGTTGCCATACCAGGCCATTATGTACCCGGATAGAATGCTTTCCATGTTGTATCTGTAAAAGTCAGCGAAGGTCCTTATGGACATGCCAAATTTCCTGAGCCGCCTGAGGAAGAAGAGGCGCTGTTGTGTCTTCTTGACTGCCACATCTATATGGGAGGTCTCAAACAGATTGTCGGTTATTGTCACTCCAAGGAACTTGATGTTCTCGACTCTCTCCACCTCAGCTCCAATGATGTAGATGGGGCCACGTTCTCCTCCTTTCTTCCTGAAGTCAATGATCAGTTCTTTAGCTTTGCCGACATTGAAAGAGGGGTTGTTCTCATTGCACCATGTCACCGAGGCCTCTATCTTCCTTCTGTATTCTGACTCATCGTTATTTGATATCTGTGCTACCCACAGTGGTATTGTCAGCGAACGTGTAGGTGCTGTTTGCTCAGAATTTGGTCTCGTTGTGGGTATACAGGAAGGACAGTAGGGGGCTGTATCTATATCCTCCAGTGATGAAGAATGAAAGCACAGTTCTGAAAAGGTTATCAGGCTGGCAATTACAAATATAGGATGGATTGTGGATTCAGAGAAAAATCTTGATAATCCTAAAATTGAGGTGTCAGTATGGTCCCGAACACCCAGCCTCACCGTGGACTCAGACTCCCGGCCTCAGCATGGACTGGAACTCCCGGCCTCATAGTGGATTCGGACACTCGGCCGCAGTGTGGATTCTGACTCCCAGTCTCAGGGTGGATTCGGACTCCCGGCCACAGTGTGGATTCGGACTCCCGGCCTCAGCGCGGACTGGGTCACCCGGCCTCAGTGCAGACTAGGACACCCAGCCTCAGTGTGGAGTGGGACTCCCGGCCTCAGTGTGGAGTGGGACTCCCGGCCTCAGTGTGGAGTGGGACTCCCGGCCTCAGCGTGGACTGGGACTCCCAGTGTCATTGTGGATCCGGACTCCTGGCCTCAGCGTGGATTCGGTCTCCTGGCCGAAGCATGGTCTGGGACCCCGCCTTAGCATGGACCCAGACTCCCAGCTTCAGCGTGCACCTGGACTCCCAGCCTCAGTGTGGACTCAGACTTCCAGCCTCAGTGTGGACTCGGACTCCCGCCTCAGCGAGACCGGGACACCCGGCCTCAGCGTGGACTCGGACTCCCGGCCTCAGCACGGCCTGGGACTCCTGACCTCAGCACGGCCTGGGACTCTCGGCCTCAGCACGGCCTGGGACTCCTGGCCTCAGCACGGACTGGGGCTCCTGGCCTCAGCACGGCCTGGGGCTCCTGGCCTCAGCACGGCCTGGGGCTCCTGGCCTCAGCACGGCCTGGGACTCCTGGCCTCAGCACGGCCTGGGACTCTCGGCCTCAGCACGGCCTGGGACTCCTGGCCTCAGCACGGACTGGGGCTCTTGGCCTCAGCACGGCCTGGGGCTCCTGGCCTCAGCACGGCCTGGGACTCCTGGCCTCAGCACGGACTGGGACTCCTGGCCTCAGCACGGACTGGGACTCCTGGCCTCAGCACGGACTGGGACTCCCGACCTCAGCACGGACTGGGACTCCTGGCCTCAGCAAGGCCTGGGACTCCTGGCCTCAGCACGGACTGGGACTCCCGACCTCAGCACGGACTGGGACTCCTGGCCTCAGCACGGCCTGGGACTCCCGGCCTCAGCACGGTCAGGGACTCCTGGCTTCAGCACGGACTAGGACTCCCAGCCTTAGTGTGGACTCAGACTTCCAGCCTCAGTGTGGACTCGGACTCCCGCCTCAGCGAAGACCGGGACACCCAGCCTCAGCGTGGACTCGGACTCCCGGCCTCAGCACGGCCTGGGACTCTCGGCCTCAGCACGGCCTGGGACTCTCGGCCTCAGCACGGCCTGGGACTCTCAGCCTCAGCACAGCCTGGGACTCCTGGCCTCAGCATGGACTGGGGCTCTTGGCCTCAGCACGGACTGGGGCTCTTGGCCTCAGCACGGACTGGGACTCCTGGCCTCAGCACGGCCTGGGACTCCTGGCCTCAGCACGGCCTGGGACTCCTGGCCTCAGCACAGACTGGGACTCCCGACCTCAGCACGGACTGGGACTCCTGGCCTCAGCACGGCCTGGGACTCCCGGCCTCAGCACGGACTGGGACTCCTGGCCTCAGCACGGCCTGGGACTCCCGGCCTCAGCACGGACTGGGACTCCTGGCCTCAGCACGGCCTGGGACTCCTGGCCTCAGCACGGCCTGGGACTCCTGGCCTCAGCACAGACTGGGACTCCCGACCTCAGCACGGACTGGGACTCCTGGCCTCAGCACGGCCTGGGACTCCCAGCCTCAGCACGGACTGGGACTCCTGGCCTCAGCACGGCCTGGGACTCCTGGCCTCAGCACGGCCTGGGACTCCTGGCCTCAGCACAGACTGGGACTCCCGACCTCAGCACGGACTGGGACTCCTGGCCTCAGCACAGACTGGGACTCCCGACCTCAGCACGGACTGGGACTCCCGACCTCAGCACGGACTGGGACTCCCGACCTCAGCACGGACTGGGACTCCTGGCCTCAGCACGGTCAGGGACTCCTGGCTTCAGCACGGACTAGGACTCCCAGCCTCAGTGTGGACTCAGACTTCCAGCCTCAGTGTGGACTCGGACCCCCGCCTCAGCGAGGACCGGGACACCCGGCCTCAGCGTGGACTCGGACTCCCGGCCTCAGCACGGCTTGGGACTCCTGGCCTCAGCACGGCCTGGGACTCCTGGCCTCAGCACAGACTGGGGCTCTTGGCCTCAGCACGGCCTGGGACTCCTGGTCTCAGCACCGCCTGGGACTCCTGGTCTCAGCACGGCCTGGGACTCCTGGCCTCAGCACGGACTGGGACTCCCGGCCTCAGCACGGTCAGGGACTCCTGGCCTCAGCACGGCCTGGGACTCCTGGCCTCAGCACGGACTGGGACTCCCAGCCTCAGTGTGGACTCAGACTCCCGGCCTCGCCGTGGACTCGGACTCCCGGCCTCAGTGTGGACTGGGACTCCCTGCCTCAAGGTGAAGCCCAATGCAGTCTGGGATAGAAGGACTGTTTCTCTGAACTTTTATTTCTCTATTTTTCTAATTTATTGCTGGGCTTTTTATTTTTTTTTTAAAGAAACGTTTTCCCATAAGAATCTGTATTTAAGTATCTGCACCTAGGTGTCTTGGTCCCTAAGATGGTGCTGTAAGTGGCAACTTGTAAACATTTCACTGTACTCATGTGAGTACATGCACCAATAAAGCTAATTCTTCTATTCTTGAAAAGCATTTGGAATATTAACTTACCTGTTCTGGACAAAAGGTGAGAGTTAGTAACAGCATCCTTTACAATATGTTGCATTATCAACTGGACATCTGCATTGTATGAGGGTATGGGAATTGTGAACTATGTGTAATTTTTTTTTAAAAATCCTTTCTGATACACTGTCTAGTTATAGATATCAATATTTTAAAGCATAATATTACACCTCTGGAACAGATGGGACTTAGAACTACATTATTTTGTGTATGCATACAGATCTATCCTTAAAGCCAAATCACTGACTACTGCCAACTCGCAGTGTACCAAAGGAACAATGTATGGTTCCATAGCACATGCTGAGAAATGCATTCACTGTCAGCTCCAATGTCTGTCCGTGTGATTATTTCAAACTTCTGGAAGCAGTAAGGCTTTAAAATATATATGAAACAAATTAATCAAACATTAACCTCTAAAACTCAGGCAACAAACTCTCATGTCCGCTTCCCAGTAAACCTGCTTCAAATAACCAAGAACTTCAATCTCGGGGTAAGTTAGAATAGAGACAATTTGGGAAAAAAACAAGCTAGCAGACTGATCTTATGAATATTGTTTTGCAAGCTGATACTGAAAAATATGCTGCTTTTTTTTGTAACTAGTTGACTTCAAGAAGCATGCTTATGTCTGAACTAGATTTTAATATCCATCTGCATATGTTATCACAATCTTGAGAAGAAACTAAGCAAAGAACTATGACCTGTGAGAATTCATTTGCTCTATCTCTGCTGAAGGAGAACAAACTCTTCCAGTGAAAGATAATACAGTCGGGCTTTGTTAATCACCTGTTCTTTAAGGATTCCATCCACCCCTCCCCCTCTCCCCTTCCCCCATAGCTATTGTGTACCTCTGTTGAAGGTGTATCATGATGTGTTAAACTCTACTGGCTATCTCTTTCCCGGATAAATGATCAACTAAGCAAGAGGACAAGGGACCTCATTGTGATAAGGTCAGTCATTTAAAAACTAAAGTAAAAGGCTTTGTGCAAAGTGCCAATTTTGACTGTGTTCATGCCGGTGACATGTTCAAGTCTCTGTTGATTTTAAAGGACACTCCTCGCGCCTCTAAGGCCAGGGAGAGACTGAACCATCAACGGCCCTCACCACCCCCCACATGTTGCTGCATCAAACAAGATGTTCAGGATTGTTCTGCTTCATTGAGGCAGAAAGACAGCGAATTACCCTCGTCACGTAAACCTTTCTACCGCAATTCGATCCATTCTCTGTTTAAAGTCACTCGCCGTTAGAATTCCAAAATACTTTCAACTCTCATTTAAACTCTCATCACTTGCTGAGCCGGAAGTTAGGCAGAAGCTACACCAAGGAAAGAAGCACCCATCTCAAATGTAAGTGATTCAAGGCAGGAAAGTGATATTGAGTGTCTAATCTGTAATTACATCGAAAGATAAACTACAACAATTGTTTTAGGTAAAACACAAATGTTTGTATCTGTTCTGAGCAGCAGTAACTTTTCATCGTTGGTAAAAATAATGTTATACTTTTTTATGAATGAAATCCAACAGTGAAATGTAATGCAATTTGTCTTTTTTTTAAAGAAGGTGAAGATTTTCACGGAGAACAAACTTCTTAATTTATTTTTCTGGAACTAGCTGATTAGCTCAAAAAATACTTCGTGTTTTACGGAAAATACGCCTTAATTCTCCGGACGTATCTGTGTGCGCAAGATTTTGTTTTGTATCTTTGTTCTCGTGCTGCGGCCTGCACTTCTAGTTAATAAAACAATTGCAACATATGGAATCAGACTCATAGAGTCATGGAGATGTACAGCATAGAAACAGACCCTTCGGTCCAACTCGTCCATGGGACCAGATATCCCAAATTAATCTGGACCCATTTGCCAGCACTTGGCCCATATCCCTCTAACCCCTTCAAGTTTCACAACATCTTTCCTCTAACAGGGAGACCAGAATTGAATGCAGTATTCCAACAGCGGCCGAATCAATGTTCTCAAGTTTACAGAGGGCAAAGTGTACATATACCCATCCAGGATGCTGTAATTGTACCAGCATCCACCACTTCCTCTGGCAGCTCATTCCATACACATGTTGAGACCGCATGCTTGCTTTCAATTGCAATAATGCCTTCTGTCTGAATGTAAAATTAAAAATCACCAGGGAGAAGTGTGTAGTTAGAATTTATCAGATTTAATTTAAATCTCTCCGTAAACTATTATTAGCTAATAATTTCCTGATAGCCCAGCTAAAATACTGCAAATTGCACATTAGTATGGTATCACTAATCTACCCACAGCAATAATTTGTCCAATTGAGCATCTCCACAATCTTTAAAGCCACTGATTTATAATCCCAGTATCAAATTGAATTTAAATACCCTGCAGCCACTTCAATATTCTTTTGTGATTGCAATCTAAATCTCTCTGGATTAAACACCACAACTGTTTGTTCAGGTTTCGGATTTCCAACATGTTACCAAGTTTCAGTGATCCCTGTTTTGCTAAACTCCAGGCAAACATGACTTCCTGACATTTTAATCAATACTTTGTTGTGGGAAAGGACTAAAACTATAAATGGTGCATGAGAAATGATCTTGTATAAGCTTAGCATTCCTCACTGTTTGTCCTAAAACATTAGTAGGTTACAGTACAGAAAGAGGCCATTCAGCCCATCGTATCTGTACTGACCTTGACTATTATGACATACTGCTGGCTGGAATCCCACACTTTGCCCTCTGTAAACTTGAGAACATTGGTTAGGCCACTTTTGGAATACTGCGTTCAATTCTGGTCTCCCTGCTAGAGGAAACTTGAAAGGGTTCAAAAAAGGTTTACAAGGATGTTGCCTGGGTTGAAAGATTAGAGCTACAGGGAGAGACTGAATAGGCTGGGGCTGTTTTCCCTGAAGCTTTGGTGGGGGGCCTTAAAAAGGTTCATAAAATCATGAGGGGATTGGAGAGGGTAAAAAGATAAGGTCTTATCCCTGAAGTGTGGGATGCCAGAACTAGAGGGCATAGGTTTAGGGTGAAAGGGGAAAGATTTAAGAGACCTAACTGGTAACTTTTTTACGCAGATGGTGGTGCCTGTGTGGAATGAGCTGCCAGAGGAAGTGGTGGAAACTGCTATGTTTTCCAACATTTAAAAGGCATCTGGATAGGTATATGAATACAAAGGTTTGAGAGGGATATGGGCCAAATACTGACAAATGGGACCAGATTAATTTAGGATATCTGGAAAAGGATAAACCAGATCTAAAAATTGAAGTTGTAAATTGGAAAAAGGTCAATTTTGACCGTATTGAGCAAGAACTTTCAAAAGCTTATTGGGGGCAGATGTTTGCAGGTAAAGGGACGGCTGGAAAATGGGAAGCCTTCAGAAATAAGATAACAAGAATCCAGAGAAAGTATATTCCTGTCAGGGTGAAAGGGAAAGCTGGTAGGTATAGGGAATGCCGGATGACTAAAGAAATTGTGGGTTTGGTTAAGAAAAAGAAGGAAGCATATGTCAAGTATAGACTGGATAGATCGAGTGAATCCTTAGAAGAATAGAAAGGCAGTAGGAGTTTGCTTAAGAGGGAAATCAGGATGGATAAAAGGGGACATGAGATAGCTTTGGCAAATAGAGTTAAGGAGAATCCAAAGGGTTTTTACAAATACATTTAAGGACAAAAGGGTAAGTAGGGTGAGAATAGGGCCTCTCAAAGAGCAGCAAGGTAGCCTTTGTGTATAGCCAGAGGCAATGGGGAAGATATTAAATGAGTATTTTGCATCAGTATTTACTGTGGAAAAGGACATGGAAGATGTGGAATGCAGGAAAATGAATGGTGACATGTTGAAAAATGTCCATATTACAGAGGAGGAAGTGCTGGATATCTTGAAATGCATAAAGTGGACAAATACCCAGAACCTGATCAGGTGTACCCTAGGACTCCATGGGAAGTTAGGGAAGTGATTGCTGGGCTTCTTGCTGAGATATTTGTATCATCGATAGTCACAGGTGAGGTGCTGGAAGACTGGAGGTTGGCTAACATGGTGCCATTGTTTAAGAAGGGTAGTAAGGACAAGCCAGGGAACTATAGACCAGTGAGCCTGACTTTGGTCGTGGGCAAGTTGTTGGAGGGAATCCTGAGGGACGGGATGTACAGGTATTTGGAAAGGCAAGGACTGATTAGGGATAGTCAACATGGCTTTGTGCATGGGAAATCATGTCTCACAAACTTGATTGAGTTTCTTGAAGAAGTAACAAAGAGGATTGATGAGGGCAGAGCAGTAGATGTGATCTATATGGACTTCAGTAAGCCGTTCGACAAGGTTCCCATGGGAGACTAGTTAGCAAGGTTAGATCTCATGGAATACAGGGAGAACTAACCCTTTAGACACAGAACTGGCTCAAAGGTAGAAGACAGAGGGTGATGGTGGAGGGTTATCTTCCAGACAGGAGGTGTGTGACCAGTGGAGTGCCACAAGGATCAGTGCTGGGTTCACTACTTTTCATCATTTATATAAATGATTTGGATGTGAGCATAAGAGGAAGAGTTAGCAATTTTGCAGATGACACCAAAATTGGAGGTGTAGTGGACAGCGAAGGAGCTTACCTCAGATTACAACGGGATCTTGATCAGATGGGCCAATGGGCTGTGAAGGGGCAAATGAAGTTTAATTTAGATAAATGAGAGGTGCTGCATTTTGGGAAAGTAAATCTTAGCAGGACTTATACACTTAATGGTAAGGTTCTAGGGAGTGTTGCTGAACAAAGAGACCTTGGAGTGCAGGTTCATACCTCCTTGAAAGTGGAGTCGCAGGTAGGGTAGTGAAGAAGGGGTTTGGTATGTTTTCCTTTATTGATCAGAGTATTGAGTACAGGAGTTGAGAGGTCATGTTGCAGCTGTGCAGGACATTGGTTAGGCCACTGTTGAAACATTGCATGCAATTCTGGTCTCTTTCCTATCAGAAGGATGTTGTGAAACCTGAAAGGATTTAGAAAAGATTTACAAGGATGTTGCCAGGGTTGAAGGATTTGAGCTACAGGGAGTGGCTGAACAGGCTGGAGCTGTTTTCCATGGAGCATCAGAGGCTGAGGGGTGACCTTATAGAGGTTTACAAAATTGAGGGACATGGATAGGATAAAGAGACAAAGTCTTTTCCCTGGGGTATAGGTATACAACGTATTCAAGAAGAACGAATATTCAAAAAATACAGTCCGCAGATTCCTCAAGAACAAACCACGACAAGCAGACCAAACACAGCTAGAAACCCTAACCATACATCAAAGAAGTTTCAGAAATGACAGTCAGACTACTAAGACCCCTCAGAATCCTTGTAGCACACAAACCCACCAACACTCTCAAACAAAAACTAACAAACTTAAAAGACCCAGTACAACCCATGGACAAAACCAACGTCATCTACAAAATTCCATGCAAGGACTGCCACAAACACTACATAGGACAAACAGGAAGAAAGTTAGCCATCAGGATATACGAACACCAGCTAGCCACAAAAAGACACGACTCTCTCTCCCTCGTAGCCCTACACACGGATGAAAAAAAAACACCATTTCGACTGGGACAACACATCTATCCTGGGACAGGCTAAACAAAGACATGCCAGAGAATTCCTAGAGGCCTGGCACTCCAACCACAATGCCATAACAAACACATAGATCGAGATGCCATATATCAACCCCTCAGAAAACCAACAGGAAATGACATCACCACAAACCCCAGGAACCCCATCCAGGACAAACATATAAATAGAAAGCAGGAGACAACAGCTTCGCTTCACTTGGAGGTCGCACTGATGATGTTACCTAGCCAGGTAATGCAACGTCTGGATATCAAACCTACAGCTCAGTGAGCAAACCTACACCCTAAACCTCAACCTGAGCTACAAACCTTGCATAGATGACATAGGTTTGGGGTGAGAGGGGAAAGATATAAGAGACCTAAGGGACAACATTTTCATGCAGAGAGTGATGCGTGTATGGAATGTACTGCCAGAGGAAGTGGTGGAGGCTAGTACAATTGCAACATTTAAAAGATATTTGGATGGGTGTATAAATAGGAAGGTTTTGGAGGGATATGGGCCAGGTGCTGGCAGATGGGACTAGATTGGACACACCAGATGGCCTCCTTCTTTAGAGACCGCAATTTCCCTTCCCACGTGGTTAAAGATGCCCTCCAACGCATCTCGTCCACATCCCGCACCTCCGCCCTCAGACCCCACCCCTCCAACCGTAACAAGGACAGAACGCCCCTGGTGCTCACCTTCCACCCTACAAACCTCCGCATAAACCAAATCATCCGCCGACATTTCCGCCACCTCCAAAAAGACCCCACCACCAGGGATACAATTCCGTCCCCACCCCTTTCCGCCTTCCGCAAAGACCGTTCCCTCCGTGACTACCTGGTCAGGTCCACGCCCCCCTATGACCCACCCTCCCATCCTGGCACTTTCCCCTGCCACTGCAGGAACTGTAAAACCTGTGCCCACACCTCGTCCCTCACCTCTATCCAAGGCCCTAAAGGAGCCTTCCACATCCATCAAAGTTTTACCTGCACATCCACTAATATCATTTATTGTATCCTTTGTTCCCGATGCGGTCTCCTCTACATTGGGGAGACTGGGCGCCTCCTAGCAGAGCGCTTTAGGGAACATCACCGAGACACCCGCACCAATCAACCAAACCGCCCCGTGGCCCAACATTTCAACTCCCCCTCCCACTCTGCCGAGGACATGGAGGTCCTGGGCCTCCTTCACCGCCGCTCCCTCACCACCAGATGCCTGGAGGAAGAACGCCTCATCTTCCGCCTCAGAACACTTCAACCCCAGGGCATCAATGTGGACTTCAACAGCTTCCTCATTTCCCCTTCCCCCACCTCATCCTAGTTTCAAACTTTCAGCTCCACACTGTCCCCTTGACCTGTCCGGACTTGTCCGACCTGCCCAGCTCCTTTTCCACCTATCCACTCCACCCTCTCCTCCCTGACCTATCACCTTCATCTCCTCCCCCACTCACCTATTGTACTCTATGCTACTTTCTCCCCACCCCCACCCTCCTCTAGCTTATCTCTCCACGCTTCAGGCTCTCTGCCTTTATTCCTGATGACGGACTTTTGCCCGAAACGTTGACTTTGCTGCTCGTCGGATGCTGCCTGAATTGCTGTGCTCTTCCAGCACCACTGATCCAGATCCATGGACTGGGATATCTGGTTGGTATGGACAAATTGAACCGAAGGGTCTGTTTCCGTGCTGTGTATCTCTGTGACTCACTATCTGAACTCATATTAAATCATGTTCCCTCTCACCTGTATGTTCTACATTAGCTCCCAGTCAAACAATATCTTGATTTTAATCTTGTCCTTGTTTTTGAATTACTCTTTAGCTTCGTCCCCCAAACCTTCTGAGATACCAGCACTCCTGTAATTCTGACCTCTTGAACATTGCCAATTTTAATTACTCCACTGTTGGTTACCAGATCTTCAGTTAGCTCCACGCTAAGCTCTGAAATTCTCCATCCTCTGTTTATCTCTGTATCTTGTATTCCTCTTTTAAACATTAAAATGCTTAACACTCTCTTAAAACCTGCCTTATTGAGCAAGGTTTTGATAATTTTACCTAATCTCACTTTATGTTGCTTGATTTCATATCTTATTATAATGCATTTTTTAATGGTAAAAATGATAATTTAAAGGTAACTTTTAAAAACATCCTGAGACATCTTTTACCATTAAACATGCTTATTAATTATAAGATGGTCTAGCAAATTGTCTCCATGGCAATTATTCAGCTGCTCTCTGTCCTAGCAATGCACCCAAACATAATATTTGTGTTTTGTATGGTTTCATTCCCTGGATGTTGTCTTTCAATATTGGGCTGACACTGATACTTATGTTCTTGTATAGCAAGTGTGTGGTGTACACATGCCCAGAATTGCCCAAATGCAAATGCATTATAGTGCATTCCTTCACATGGACATTTTATATTAGGAGTTTGGAGTGGCCTACATTCTTGACCTATTTAACTTTCAAACAAAAGTCTTACAAATCTAGAGTTTTGGCCATTTATCTTAATTTGACAAGCTATACCCTAGATAGTATTTTGTACCTTCAGTATTGATTACAAAGAAGAACGGAACAATTTTCTCCCATAGTCACTAAATGTTGAAAGAATTTTCTCTGTTCCCTCAGATTACAAATACTGTGGTGCAATAATGAGACTTAATGGCTACATCAACAACAGAACCAACCCTGTTTCCATGGCAATTATCCAGCTGGCCCTCCTTGTTTCCACCGGCTTCAGTCAAGCACTGCATCAAACTGTGAATCCCTTGATAGAGAACTCCCCGTTCACTGCTCTGTGGAATGCACCCGTCGAACTATGTGAGAGCAAGTTTGATGTTGCGATAGATCTAAGCCTTTTTGAAGTCATCGGTAGCCCTTTAGAAACAGCGACAGGACAGCCCATCACGATATTCTACCACAATAGGCTTGGTTATTATCCATACTATGACGAGGTAACTGGAGAGTCATTCAATGGTGGTATCCCCCAGCTGGCACCCTTTGATCTTCACTATGCAAAGGCAGCTGAAGATTTTCAGTATTACATTCCTTTAAAAGAGCTTCCTGGAATTGCAATAATAAACTGGGAAAACTGGAGGCCTCAGTGGATAAGAAACTGGGACCAGAAAGATATTTACAGGACAAAATCAATCGAGTTGGTTAAGCAACGAAACCAGTTGTTAAACATGAGTGAGATAATTGCGATTGCCAAGAAGCAATTTGAAGAGCAGGCAAAGAACTTAATGTTAAAAACTTTAAAATTAGGCAAGTCATTAAGACCGAATCACTTCTGGGGATATTACTTGTACCCGGAGTGTTACAACTATAACTACAAGGACAATAATAGTAACTACTCAGGGAGTTGTCCTGATATTGAAATAGATAGAAATAATGAGCTTCTCTGGCTGTGGAATGAAAGCACAGCACTGTTTCCATCCATCTACCTGCAGACAATGCTCCGAGCTTCAGTCAATGCTGCTAAGTTTGTACGGCACCGGATTCAGGAAGCAAAGCGAGTTGCATTGCTTTCCAGTCAGGAGTATTCACCACCTTTGTACATCTACACGCGGCCCGTTTTCACCAATGCTGCCAATGAATACCTATCTGAGGTAAATTACATCAGACTAACAAGAAATAAAACTTCCATTATTTGCCAAAGTAATTTAAAAAAGATTGACAATTTCTTGCAGTTTTTGACTGTTACAATCAGAATAAAACATGAAAATTTTGGAATTGTGCAATGCAATGTCAATTGATTCTACTCATATGGAGTTATTTTCTTCAAGTTGACTGTAAAATTTATTGTTTTACTTCAAACTTTCTCCTTTGCAGATTGACCTTGTCCATACCATTGGGGAGAGTGCGGCTCTGGGAACAGCTGGGTTTGTGTTGTGGGGCAGTTTGAGTATGACTAAAACAGAGGTAAATATGTTTGATATTTACCCATTTATGTGATGAATATATTGTCATAGTGTACTTATTTGGATTTGTTGAAGCCTGCTCTCTGTACTTTTATTACCGAGTCACTGCAGTACCTGGGGTGAAACCAAGTAAGACAAAATGTTGTCGCTTCAAGTTTGATCTACAGCAATGAGATAAGTGACATTTGGCAAAGCAGAGGTGGGATGCTTTAATTGATCCTTGTTTGGATGGTGTAAAACAAATTCAGCCAAGATTTATATCAGTCTTCCTCACTGGAAGCATACACATGGTGTTGGTTTGGAAGAGGTGCAGAGATCACTTAGATTAGTTCAATGTGGTTTCTCATACCTCTTTAAAAAGCCTCATGGTTGCTTAGTAGTTAGCACTGCTGCCTTCCAGCGCCAGGTCCTGCATTCAGTTCAACCCTCAGGTGACTATCTGCATGGGCTTCCTCTGGGTGCTCTGGTTTCCTCCCACAGTCGGGAAAAGCAGGGTTAAAAGTGATGGGGTGGGCCTAAGTGGGATGCATTTCAGAGAGTCGTTGTGAACTCAATGGGCTGAGTGGCCTGCTTCCACACGGTAGGGATTCTATGAAATTACCCAAACCCTTTGTTGCTCATGCTTTAGTGATGTTCCCAACAGGCTAGACTGGGACACTGAGGTAATGAATAAAATCAAATTATGTATGATCAAACAAAACATTGCCCTTATTGAAATCTAATAGCTATGCTCAATTGAACTGATGAAAATCTGGTAGAGTGGGTTTTCCTACTCCCTCAGGATTCAAGAGTAATAGTGGGCATGATGACTCAATTAGAGTCATAGAATCCCTACAGTGTAGAAACAGGCTATTTGGCCTAACAAGTCCACACTGAGTCTCCAAAGCATGTCCCACCCAGACTCATTCCCTTACCCTATTACTTTGTGTTAGAAATTCTGGAAAGTGTGAAAATAGATAAATCCCCAGGCCAGATGGGATCTATCCTAGGATTCTCTGGGAAGTCAGGGAGGAGATTGCTGAGCCTTTGGCTTTAATCTTTATGTCATCATTGGCTACAGGAATAGTACTAGAAGACTGGAGGATAGCAAATGTTGTTCCGTTGTTCAAGAAGGGGAGTGGAGACAATCCTGGTAATTATAGACCAGCGAGCCTTACTTCAGTTATAGGTAAAGTGTTGGAAAGGGTTATAAGAGATAGGATTTATAATCATCTTGGTAGGAATAAGGATAGTCAGCATGGTTTTGTGAAGGGTAGATCGTGCCTCACAAATCTTATTGAGTTCTTTGAGAAGGTGTCCAAACAGGTGCATAAGTGTAAAGCGATTGATGTGTATATGGATTTCAGTAAGACGTTTGTTAGGTTCCCCATGGTAAGCTACTGCACAAAATACAGAGGCATGGGATTGAGGGTGATTTAGTGGTTTGGATCAGAAATTGGCTCACTCAAAGAAGACAGAGGGTAGTGGTTGATGGGAAATGTTCATCCTGGAGTTCAGCATCTGTTTTGGGTCCACTGCTGTTTGTCATTTTCATAAACTGCTTGGATGAGGGATAATTGTAAATTTGCAGATGACACTAAGGTCAGTGGAGTTGTGGATAGTGCCGAAGAATATTGTAGGTTACAGAGGGACATAGATAAGCTGCAGAGCTAGGCTGAGAGGTGGCAAATGGAGTTTAATGCAGAAAAGTGTGAGGTGATTCACTTTGGAAGGAATAACAGGAAAAAAGAGTACTGGGCGAATGGTAAGATTCTTGGTAGTGTAGATGAGCAAAGAGATCTCAGTGTCCATGTACATAGATCTCTCAAAGTTGCCACCCAGTTGATAGGGTTGTTAAGAAGGCATATGATATGTTAGCTTTCATTAGTCGAGGGATTGGGTTTCAGAACCATGAGGCCATGCTGCAGCTGTACAAAACTCTGGTGTGGCCACATTTGGAGTATTGCGTGCAGTTCTGGTCGGCACAGGATAGGAAGGATGTGAAAGCATTAGAAAGGGTGCAGAGGAGATTTACTAGGATTTTGCCTGGAATAGAGGGAAGGTCTTATGAGGAAAGGTTCAGGGACTTGAGGCTGTTTTCATTAGAGAGAAGATGATTGAGAGGTGACTTAATAGAGACATACAAGATGATCAGAGGATTAGATAGGGTGGACAGTGAGAGCCTTTTTCCTTGGATGATGATGGCTAGCATGAGGGGCCATAGCTTTAAATTGAGGTGTGATAAATATAGGACAGATATCAGAGGGAGTTTCTTTACTTAGAAAGTAGTAGAGGCATGGATCACATGGCCTACAACAGTTATAGACTCGCCAACTAAATGGTCATTGGATAGGCATATGAACAAGAATGGAACAGTGTAGGTTAGATGGGCTCCAGATTGGTTTCATAGGTTGGCGTAACATCAAGGGCCGAAGGGCCTGTACTGGTCTATGTTTACATTTCTCCTACCTAATGCACCTAACCTACAAATCTCTGCACACTATGGGCAATTTAGCATGGCCAATTCACTGACCTGCACATCTTTGGATTATGGGAGGAAACCGGAGCACCCAGAGGAAACCCATGCAGACATGGAGAGAATGTGCAAACTCCACAGAGATAGTCGCCCGAGGATGGAATTGAACCTGGGTCCCTGGCGCTGTGAGGCAGCATTGCTAGCCACTGAGCCACTGTGCTGACCATAATTGGGTAAAAGTCCAAAAATGTGAGTCTGACTGTAGCAATAAATTTTGTATTTAAGTCCTCCCTCCTTCCAAGAGGAAATTATTTCCTTGTTTTCAGGTGACAAGAAGCCTAATTGTATGCATTTGCTTTTCTTTAATTGCACGACTCTTTGGAAATTAACTTGCCTTCCCAATTAACTTCTGACCAACTTCAGAAACCTGACTGGATAGACCCAAAATGCACCTGTTGGCGTTGGCCTTCGGCTTCCAGTCCAGGACAGTCCGCAGTTTTGGCTGTATTTAATGAAACTTCAATATTCTATGTCTTCACTTTTGCTGTGACCTTGACAACTGCAATAGACAATTTGTGACAGAAAGGGCCATTTAAAACAGAAGGCAAGCAGGGAGCTTGTGATAGAGAGGGACATTTTAGTGCAGGAGGCAAGGCTCTCGCATGCGACCAAAGAAAAGAATTAAGTATCAATTTGAAAAATTGAAAGTCCATCTGGTTGAAGGACACAGTACTGCACCAATTAGGCTGGAAGAACACAGGAAATCAGGAGGTGGAGAAGTCAACATTTCAGATGTAACCCTTCTTCAGGAGTACACGGTGACTCAGTGGTTAACACTGCTGCCTCAGCACCAGGGACCCAGGTTCAATTCCATCTTCGAGCAACTATTGAGTTTGCCTGTTCTCCCTGTGTGTGGGTGGGCTTCTTCTGGGTGCTGTGGTTTTCTCCCACAGTCCAAAATGTGCAGGTTAGGTGGATCGGCCATGCTAAATTGCCCATAGTGTCCTGGGATGTGTAGGATGGGTGGATTAGCCATGGAAAGTGTACAGTTACAGGGATGGGGTTGGGTCTGGGTGGGATGCTTTTTGTTGGGTCAATATCAACATGATGGGCCAAATGGCCTGCTTCCATGCCATAGGGGTTCTATGAATTCTAAGTACGTCTGGTTGAAAGGCATAGTGCTGCATCAATGTGGGATCTGGTGCGTAAAACTGTAAATAAATACAGTACAACCACATGAAGAGCAAGGTGATTTGTGAATGGGAATCTGTAATGGGAGGAGGGTGGACTCCAGTCAGTCTATGAGCCAGGCCATTTCTAGTCCTCGGATTGGTCAGGATCAGTCAAGAGTTTGGTCTAAATCTTGGAGACCAGTTCCCTTTCAGTCACTGCAGCAAATGCAAATTCTAAAGCTCAAAGGTTTGAATTGAAAATCAATTGTAAAATGAACTTTCAATGTCAACAAAGCAGCACTCACAGTGGGAGGTGTAAATTGCTTTTGTTTTAAAGGGGTGAAGTTCATAGTTAGAATGTGAAGCAACCTAAAAAGCTTTTCCTGTAATTGAGAAATTATTCACCCCAATCACCTTGCTTTAGTTCCCACTTCATAAACTGAGACTTGCCAGCTCTGAGTATTTATGGCATTGAGTACAGGAGTTGGCAGACCACGTTGCAGCTGAACAGGACATTGGTTAGGCCACTTTTGGAATATTGTGCGCAATTCTGGTCTCCCTCCAAAAGAAGGATGTTGTGAAACTTGCAATGGGTTCAGAAAAGATTCACAAGGATGTTGCCAGGGTTGGAGGGTTTGGGTTATGGGGATAGGCTGGGGCTGTTTTCCTTGGAGAGTCAGAGGCTGAGGGGTGACCTTATACAGATTTATCAAATCATGAGGGGCATGGGTAGGATAAATAAACAAGGTCTTTTCCCTGGAATGGGGGAGTCCAGAACTAGAGGGCATAGGTTTAGGGTGAGAGGGGAAAGCTATAAAAGGGAACTAAGTGGCAACTTTTTCATGCAGAGGGTGGTGCTTGTATGGAATGAGCTGCCAGAGGAAGTGGTGGAGGCTGGTACAACTGCAACATTTAAAAGGCATCTGGATGGGTATATGATAGGAGGGGTTTAGAGGGATATGGGCCAAGTGCTGGCAAATGAGACTGGATTAATTTAGGATATCTGGTTAGCATGGACGAGTTGGACCGACGAGTCTGTTTCCGTGCTGTACATCTCTATGACTCTATGAGCTGCCTGTGCAGTGGTGGAGTTAGACTAAGTGATCCCACTGTGAGTATGAGGTACCAAAGAGAGAATGGTGCCTCTCACCTTTAAGAGAGTGTAGGAGATCACTCACTTTCTTCCTGTACTTCCTTATGTTCCCTTTTGCCTGGATCATCAACACTGATCTGCATGGTGATTTGATCCCAAGCCGATAGGTCTGTTAGGATAGTGTCCTGGTGCTGCCTGCTAGCAACAGAATGCCCCTCCTGTCAGTGATTCTATCCAAGGGCCACTGTAATGAAGCATCACTGACATTTCTGATTCTTTGGAGGTATTTCTTCTGGACTGCTTCTGGCTGGCAGTGATTGTAATGGTGTTCAGCTGGCCTTCCAATATGGCAAAAGAACCTATAACCCTGGAAGGAGCATGAACTTGCTCCTGGCCTGCTGCATGGGATTCGCCAGGTTGCTTGTGCAACATCACGCTTGCGTAGAAAATGTGGTGAAAAGTGTGTAATCGCGTGAGAAAACTTACCTCATCGTTGGCTGATATATTGCCATCTGAGATGCTTGCTACCATCCTTAACTCCAAAATGGAAAATCTCAGTGATACAAAAGGTCACACTTTTCCAATACACAGAATAGACTTTAATCTGAATTGGCTACTCCAGTATCTGGCTGGAAAATCTTTGCTTCCTCAAGATAAATCACCTCCAGTTTTGCTGCAAGCCAACCTGCAAACAGAGAGATCTGCCCCACGAATGCTCATCATGACCTAGATCCTGGGCAGTGCTACTGTCTGCAGGTTCAACTGCAGAAAATAATGGCTCCAGAATCCCTTGTACATCTGGTTTTTTGAATTAAACACCCCAACAACCACTTTGGAAGTTGCTGTTAAAGTCTTATTTGTTAATAATGTGGCTCAATTTGATACTCAATTTGATTGGATCTGTCCATGGATGCACATGCTTTAAGCAGTGGTGTGTTTTAAAATCTTACCTTTGAAATAGACTAAGCTTTTATCATCATTGTCTTTGCTTCAAGATCCAAGGCTCTTCATAACTCTCTGAAAGTGTCTTGTTCCTTTCTTTCCCATACTCTGATCCACAATCCTTCTTTAAAATACGGTAAGTTATTGTAATTAATTGAAATTATTAAAAAAAACCTTTAACTCCTGATTATTGTTTATTTTTTCAAGTTTTGCATTAGTTTTTCTAATCGCCTATCAATTGCTTGCTGGTTGCTTATTATGACACTAGTGTTAACTGTTCACTTGCGTTAACGTGGCAACACAGGGTGGCTCAGTGGTTAGCACTGTTGCCTCAAACTCCCAGGGATCTGAGTTTGATTCTCAACTCAGGAGACTGTGCAAACTCCCCACAGCCAATCTTCCCATGTCTGTGTGGGTTTCCTCCCAGAGGTGGGCAGGTTAGGTGGATTGGATATGGGAAATGCAGGGTTAGAGTGTGGGCGTGGGATGGTCTTTTGAGGGTTGGTGTGGCTTTGATGAGCTGAATGGCCAGCTTCTACATTGTCGGGATTCTATGATTCAACGCAATCTGGCTTCTTTACTTTGTCAGATGTTCAGTATAGTTATACTAAAATAGCCAATTTAACTAAACTGAACATCTAAAAAGCAGGTTTCCTTATGATGGATGATGACCGTGAAAGCTCAATAATTAAGGAAATACGAAATGAGCAAGTCACCAGTGAGCTGCCAGATTCAGTGTAACTCAAATCTATGATCGGGATTCACTTAAATTAAAATAGTTTAAAGGCAGAAGTTCATACATCTTTTATTTTGTAAGTTTTCATCAGAGTGGATTACATGTTACAGAACTTTGCCCAATTGAACCCAATTGATCTTGCAATCCATTCCATCATCTATGTCAAGGCAGTAACATTGTGATTTACCCTGCAGCCTATGTACAGAACAACACAAGGTGCTGGCTTTTTCTCTTTGTTAAATTACGTTATATAAGCTCAGCATTGGTACTTATTGATCTAGACGTGGATGTCATTAATGTTTTATTCTACCAGCATATTATATCTTGGATTTTTGTCAGAAAATAAATCTGAGTTGAGCCATTTCCTTTTACCTCTGGAAATATTGCCTCTTGAGTTTCAAGGTTCTGGGTTCAAGACCCACCTCAGAACTTGAATGCCAAAATCCAAGCAGACCCACTGTGAAGTGCTGCGCTATTAGAGGTGCCTTCCCTCACATTAGAGTGACGTCTGTCTGCTTGGGTGAATGTGCCACAAGGGGACAACCGGAATGTATTTAGTGGTATCATCATGCTGGAGGTGGCCAAAATGGTGGCATAGATGATCCTTTGAATGTGAAGACTGTTCGGGTGGAAAGTGAGGATAAGGAGAACCTTTTGTGACCATGAAAGCGAGGGAAAGGGTGAGCACAGAAGTGTGGAAAATTTTGTCGAACCTGGCTGAGGATCCTATCACCATAGTGTGGGGGAATCTTTGGTTGGGGCTAAAGGAAGACATGGCAGAAACATCATTACAAAAGGTGGCACAGATGCAGTGGAGATGGAGAAAGTAGGAAAATTAATGAAGTCCTTACAGGAAGCATGGTGTGAGGAAATGTAGTCAAGGTAGATGTGGGTGTCAGTGAGTGTACTATGGATATTAGAGGGCAACTTATTCATGGAAAAAGGAATAGAGAAGTCAAGAAAGAAAGAGTCAGAGATGGACCAGGTGAAGGTGAGAGAGGCGTGGAAATTCAAAGCAAAGTGTTTAATTATATGTTTGTTTTGGAATGTAGTTAATTCTCATGGTGAAGGAAGGTTCTTCCAGCTGTGAGGCTGTCTGCCATTTACACTAAAAAGATGCAGTTTATACACAATGAGAAATTCTGTGTGTGTTAAGAATGTACAATTACAAGAAGCAACTTCAGTGTTCATGAAAATTTTAGGTAAAGCTGAGGTCTGCATAAAATAATAATGACACTACTCGTAAACGCAAAATACAGCCTTTCAGAGAAATGTGATCGTGATATTGTGCAATATCTAATTTTAAAATGTACTTGAAACAAAAAAATCAACATTAAAATATATGTTTTGCACAATTGTTTGGATCATTATCTCCTAGCTGAATGAATCACAAAAAAATAAATTCCAATTCTAATTAATATATTCACAGAAAACCCATCAGAATATTTTTGTTCAGCTAGAATACTTTTGGGTAGGAGTTAGTCTACTGCTAGAAGTTGAAGATTAAAAAGAAGCTTTGCATAAATTACTTGAAACATATACAGAGACATAATGAGAATTTCAATAAAACCATTCATCAGATAACTTATGTTTATATCATAGGCACTGTAATATGGTTTGTGTCAAGAATGTTTTTACTTGCCCTTCATTATAGAAGCAAACCATGTTTAAAATCAAAGAAAACCTTGATTTGGAGGCAGAAATCTGCAATTTATTGATCTTAAACATCTGGGGAATTAATAAACAGCTATAAGTTAACCTTGATTCTCACATCTTTGGAAAGGTACTTTAAGGGAATAATATAGGTCAATAGATGAACCTCATAACTGGTCAGATGGCAGACTAGATGTGCAGAGTAGCAAAAGGGTATACCTGTATTTTACTAACTATTTATTGTGTATCTGTAGTATATAAATGTTAGACTTGGGAGAAGCATTTTGTAACTCTGTGGTTGTATTTTACAGAATGTGTGTTTGGAGGTTGCCAACTATGTAAAGGAAGTCTTGAATCCTTATATTCTTAACGTGACATCTGCGGCGAAGCTCTGCAGTAAAATACTGTGTCAGAAGAAAGGGCGATGTGTGCGAAAGAACTGGGACTCCCCCGATTATCTGCACTTGAACCCTGCAAGCTTCAGAATCAGTCAAAGTGACAATGGATACACAGTCATGGGACGAGCTTCCTTTGAAGATATTCTCTTCTTGGCAGAAGCGTTTACTTGCCAGTGTTACGCAGGGCAGAAATGTGAGCCTGCCAATGATATTGTGAACCATATCACTGAATTGGATACCTGTGTTAATCCTTATAATTGTATCAACTTCAATCCTTATACAAAACCATCCACCAAATCAAACATTATTGATCCAACTTCAATCCAAGCAACCTCTGCGACCTTTTCCAAAAATTCTGCTTCTTCTATGTGTGTTCCTGTATATTCCTCTTCAGCTACTATAATTTTTAGTGTACTTTACAAAATTCATCAAATGTGATTTTGTTTTTAGATGTGTGCTCAATTCTGTTCAACTTTAATTACTAAGCACCTCGAACTTGGATTCTCACATGGAATGCTCGACTGTGACCTGTTAGAATAGTTCATTTAATGTATAAATGTTAATGTTCCTGTTCTTGGATATTACAGGATATCCTGTCCTTCAAATGATTGGTCAACTTGATAACTCAGCCTTTTGAGTGTATCACTCTGAAGTAAAGTGTTGCATGTTTGTTTGCTTGTGGACCATGTCAGTCAAGATCATTGTTTTAGCTGGGTGAGTTCTGTCAGTGCACAAGGAGCACACTGAATAGATCCCTACCAAAGGGGTTATGATTCAAAAATGTGACCAATCTCTGTGGACAACGGTTTATGAACATATCTGTGATGTATCACAGAGACTAAAGTTGGCTTTTTGAGGGCACATTTATAATATGACGCAACACATTGTCTAACTGGAAATCAACTTCTGAGGACCTGTGTAATCCTAAATTCTTCTTGTACCCTCAGAGAGAGAGAGAGAGCTGCCATTCAGAGGTTGGGAGTTGCTTCATCACAAGGTAGGAAGGAAATATCCGCTTGAGTTTTACAAAGAGGGAGAAAATGTCTGGGAAAGAAAACCCCTTTACTTCTCTCTACTGACTGTAAGCCCTTCCTTCCCCAAATTGTGTTTGTTACTGTGAAATCTGTTTCTAGTTGAACAGTACATTATGCTGCAAGTATCAGCTGGTCGAAGCATGATGTACTTGTGGGTTCAAGTCCTACTCCAGAATTTGAACACATAATCTAAGATGACTTCATTGAAAAATCACTGCCCAATTTAGCTGTTAAAGGTTCTGTCTGAAGGACAAATGTTTCTACCTAAAATAACTATTCATTCAGAGTCAAAGAGATGTACAGCATGGAAACAGGCCCCTAGGTCTAATTCATCCAGATATCCAAACATAATCTAGTCCCATTGCCAGCATTTGGCCCATATCTCTCTGAACCCTTCCTATTCCTGTAACCATCCAGGATGGTTTATGCTTTTAAATGCTATAAATGGACCAGCCGCCACCACTTCCTCTGGCAGCTCATCCATACACGTACCACCTTCTGCGTGAAAAAATTGCACCTTAGGTCTCTCTTATATATTTCCCCTCTCACCCTAAACCTATGCTCTCTAATTCTGGACTCCCCACTCCAGAAAAAAGACTTTGGCTATTTATCCTATCCATGAACCTCATGATTTTATAAATCTGTATGAGGTCACCATCAGTCTCTGACGCTCCAGGGAAAACAGCCCTCAGCCTCATCCTATAGCTCAAACTCTCCAAACCTGGCAACATCCTTGTAAATCTTTTATGAACCCTTTCAAGTTTCACAACATCGTTCTGATAGGGAGGAGACCAGAAATGCACACAATATTCCAAAAGTGGCCTAATCGATGGCATGTACAGCCTCAATATGACCTCCCATTTCCTAGAATCAATGCTCTGAATCAATAAAGGAAAGCATACCAAACGCTGTCTTCATTCTCCTATCTACCTGTGACTCTACTTTCAAGGAGCTATGAACCTGTAGTCCAAGGTCTCTTTGTTCAGCAACATTCCCTAGGACCTTACCATTAAGTGTATAAGTCCTGCTAAGATTTGCTTTTCCAAAATGCAGCACCTTGCATTTATCTAAATTAAACTCCATCTGCCACTTCTCAGCCCTTTGGCCCATCTGATCTGGATCCCGTTGTACTCTCAGGCAACTTTCTTCGCTGTCCGCTACACTTCCAATCTTGGTGTCATCTGCAAACATAATAAACATACCTCCTATGTTCACATGCAAATAATTTATATAAATGATGAAATGTAGTGGACTCAACACTGATCCTTGTATCACACAACTGGTCACAGGCCTCCAGTCTGAAAAACAACCCTCCACCACCTCTTCTACCTTTGAGCCAGTTCCGTATCCAAATGGCTAGTTGTCCCTGTATTCCATGAGATCTAACCTTGATAAACGAACTCCCAAGAGGAACCTTGTTGAATGTCTTACTGAAGTCCATATAGATCACATCTACCGCTCTTCCCTCATCAATCCTCTTTGTTACTTCTTCAAAAAACTCAATCAAGTTTGTGAGACATGATTTCGATATACAATGCCATGACTACTGTCCCTAATCAGTCCTTGCCTTTTCAAATACATGTAAATCCTGTTCCTTAGGATTACCTCCAACAACTTGCCCACCACTGATGTCATTCTCACCGGTCCATAGACCCCTGGCTAAACCTTACCACCTTTCTTAAACAGTGGCACCTCATTAGCCAACCTCCAGTCTTCCAGCACCTCACCTGTGACTATCGATGATACAAATATCTCAGCAAGGGGCCCAGCATTCACTTCCCTTGTTTCCCACAGAGGTCTAGGGTATACTTGATCAGGTCCTGGGGATTTATCCACTTTTATACATTTCAAGATATCCAGCACCACCTCCTCTGTAATACAGACATTTTTCAAGATGTCTCCATCTATTCCCCACATTCTATTATCTTCCATGTCCTTCTCCATAGTAAACATTGTTGCAAACCACTTGTTTAGTATCTTCCCCATCTCCTATAGCTCCACACATCGGCTGCCTTGCTGATCTTTGAGGGGCCCTATTCTCTCACTAGCTACCTTTTTTTGTCCTTCATGTATTTATAAAAACCCTTTGGATTCTCCTTAACCTAATTTGCCAAAGCTATCTCATGTCCCCTTTTTTGCTCTCCCAATTTCCCTCTTAACTATACTCTTACTGATTTTATACTCGATGACATGTGCTTCCTTCCTTCTTTTTCTTAACCAAACCCTCAATTTCTTTAGTCATCCAGCATTCCCTACACCTACCAGCCTTTCCTTTTCAACCTTACAGGAATATACTTTCTCTGGATTCTCGTTATCTCATTTCTGAAGGTTTCCCATTTTCCAGCCGTCTCTTTACCTGTGAACATCTGCCCCCAGTCAGCTTTTGTAAGGTCTTGCCTATTACCGTCAAAATTGGCCTTTTCCCAATTTAGAACTTCAGCTTTTAGATCCAGTCTATCCACTAAAAATCACAAAACACCAGGAGAGTGTGCATGTGGGTGTGAGTGTAAAGGGGTATAAGTCTGTGAGAGTACGTGTGTGCGTGAGAGTGTGGGAGTGCGTGTGTGAGCATATGAGAGACAGCTTGTGTATGGGAGAGGGTCTGCGTGAGTCTATGGATCTGTAGGAGAGTGTGTGTGTCTGTTACCCTTTGTTGTCCAGTACTTCCCAGGAGCTGAAAAACTACACCGTGTTCTTCCCTGCAACACATTATCAATGAGGATGAGCACCTCACCAAGACCTTCCCCACGCCTCGATTTCTCACCTTTAAACAACCACCAAACCTTTAACAGATTATTGTTCGTAGCAAACTGCCTGCCTTTCAGGATAATACGATAGAACCTTGTCACGGTAGACGCTTCGAGATGTGTCAGATTGCCGACACGGATACCACCATTAGGCGTAGGGACACCTCCCACCATGTATGTGGCAGGTACTCATGCGACTCAGCCAACATTGTCTATCTCATGCACTGCAGGCAAGGATGCCCTGAGGCATGGTACATTGGTGAGACCGAGCAGAGGCTACAGCAATGGATGAATGGACACTGCACAACAATCAACAGACAGGTGTGTTCCCTCCCAGTTGGAGAACGCTTCAGTGGTCCAGGACATTGTTGCCTGTCCTGAAGTCCACCTTGGAGGACTTTGGTGACTGTCCTCCAAGGTGGACTTCAGGACTGGCAACAAAGCAAAATGGCTGAGGCGAGGCTGATAGCCAAGTTCGGTTCCCATGGGGATGGCCTCAATCGGGACCTTGGGTTCATGTCACACTATAGGTGACCCCACTGCACTACACACAGACACAGAGACACACACACACATACACAGACACAGACACACATATAGACACAGACAGACACACGTTCCTACAGACCCATACACTCACGCAGACCCTCTCTCAAAAGCTCACACATTCACATGCATACACGCACTCTCTCACAGACTTATACCCCTTTCCACTCACACACATACACACACTCTCACAAATACTCATAATCCCCCCCATACATGCACACACCCACATACACACCTATACGTTTGTGGGGTAAATTTGTACTTGCAGAATTATGTTATTTTGCTTAAACACTGCATGAATCCAGGTAAGATTCTGTAAATCCATTTTTTAGATTAGAATCCGTCTGAACATTATGGCACAGAGACAGCCTCACACAGACAGTCTCACACCTTCAATACATTATCTGGGCCGACATGACACTAATTGTTAAAGTTCACTTAAGAATATAACTTTAAAAAAGTTCTGCGATTTACATACGAAAGAACTGAAAACAACATGTTCATTCTAAAAGATGAGAGACTTAACAAACAATCCAGGTTTTTTTCAATATGTAATTTCAATTACTTCACATTATAAACTTTTGCTCTAAATTCTGAGTCTTACGATCTTATCCTCCACAACCACCTGATGAAGGAGCAGCGCTCCGAACGTTAGTGGTTCCAAATAAACCTGTTGGACTATAATCTGGTGTTGTGTGATTTTTAACTTTGTACACCCCAGTCCAACACCGGCATCTCCAAATCATTAAAACTAATAGAATTATGGTCGCTGGCCCCAAAATGCACCCCCACTGACACCTCAGTCACCTGCCCTGCCTTACTTCCCAAGAGTAGATCAGGTTTTGCACCTTCTCCAGTAGGTACATCCACATACTGAATCAGAAAATTGTCTTGTACACACTTAACAAATTCCTCTCCATCTAAATCCTTAACACTATGGCAGTCCCAGTCTATGTTTGGAAAGTTAAAATCCCCTACCATAACCACCCTATTATTCTTATTGATAACTGAAATCTCCTTACAAATTTGTTTCTTAATTTCCCGCTGATTATTAGGGGGTCTATAATACAATCCCAATAAGGTGACCATCCCTTTCTTATTTTTCAGTTCCACCCAACTAACTTCCCTGGATGTATTTGCGGGAATATCCTCCCTCAGTACAGCTCTGATGCTATCCCTTATCAAAATTGCCACACACCCTCCTTTCTTGCCCCCCTATCAATCTTTCCTGTAGCATTTATATGCTGGAACATTAAGCTCCAGTCCTGTCCATCCCTGAACCGCATTTCTGTAATTGCTATGATATCCGAGTCCCATGTCCCTAACCATACCCTGAGTTCATTTGCCTTCTCTGTTAGACCTCTTGCATTGAAGTAAATGCAGTTTACTTTATCAGTCCTAACTTGTTCTCTGCTTTGTCCCTACCTGCCCTGACTGTTTGACTCGCTCCTTTTCCCAACGGTACCAGTCTCAGATTGACCTCTTTCATCACTATTTCCCTTTCTCCCACCCCACCACCCCCCCCCCCCCCCCCCACCTTACTTGTTTAAATCCTCCCGAGCAGCTCTAGCAAATCTCCCTGCCAGTGTCTTAGTCCCCTTCCAATTAAGATGCAAGCCGTCCTTCTTGTACAGGTCACTTCTACCCCAGAAGAGATTCTAATGATCCAAAAATATGAACCCTTCTCCCCTGCACAAGCTCCTCATCCATGCGTTCATCTGCTCTGTCCTCCTATTCCTCCCCTCACTAACTCGTAGCACCGGGGGTAATCCAGCCTCAAGGACCGCCTTTTTAAATTCCAGCCTAACTTTTCATATTCTCCCTTTAGAATCTCATCCTTTTCCCTTCCTATGTCATTAGTTCCAATGTGAACACTGACCTCCTGCTGGTCACTCTCCCCTTCGAGAACATTCTGCACCTTCTCTGAGATATCCTTGATCCTGGCACCAGGGAGGCAACACACCATTCTGATTTTTGCTGCTGGCCGCAGAAATGTATGTCTGTGCCTATGACTTGAGAGTCCCCTATCACAGTTGATCACTAGACAGGAACTCAAGGTACTCCTATTATATTAGAGCCAGTCTCATTACCAGAAACTTGACTGTTCGTGCTACATTCCTCTGAGAGTCCATCACTCCCTACATTTTCCATAACAGCAAACCTGTTTGAGATGGGGATAGCCACGGGAGACTCCTGTACTACCTGCCTACACCTCCTACCTTTCCTGGAGTTAACCCATCTACTTGACTGTATCTGCGGCTTTTCTCTCTGCCTCTAACTGCCATCCACCACACCCCCTAGCCTTTGCCAATTTCTCATTGCCTCTAACTGCTGCTCCAAGTGATTTAAATGATCTGATAGGATTCGCAACCAAAGACACTTCCTGCAGGCATAATCATCAGTAACATGGAAACTCTCTCTAAACTTCCACATTCAACACAAAGAGCATACCACTCTACTAAAGGTCGTCTTTGCTCCTTCACAATCTACAAACCCGTAAAATAGCATCATCTGTTTGCTCTAAAAAAGTGCTCCAGGCTAACTTAATGCTTATGGTTTATATTTTTAAAATTTAATCGAGACAGATTTCAATAAAATAAAAAATGAAGGAAGAACCCACTCTACCTGCTACTATAGACTTACAGCAAGGTTAAAGTTAAAAACTATGCACTTATCTGTTCCTGTGCTTTGAGCTCACCCACACAGGTTCCTCCAAGGTCAGCTGTGAATTTTACTTTTTGTTATTTTTTTCTAGACACACTGTGATGTCCAGATTCACTGCTGTGTCAATTAGCAATGTACGTTTCTTTCGCTGCCTTTGTCTGTCTTTCTCCCATTTAAAAGTGCCATTGTTTTGACTTTTTTTCCCCAAAGTTCCAAAACAGTGCAACAATATATAAAACAGTAATTGCTGCTCCTGAAATTCGATGAAATCATCTCCAACACCTAACATACCTCGAATCATCAAAACCATGGAGATGCCTGTTGATCTTGAACAGTGGATTGCATTCATTGTTCAGGTAGTCAGCACGTGTCTTGTCATTGCCATGGACCAGACCAAAGCCCCTCAAGAAGGTAGCCTACACCCTAACTTTTTCTTATTTTAAAGGCATATGTGAAGTGGGTATTCCTGATGTGATGCAATGGAGATAAGGGAGGAACAGGATACTGATTAAGGATGATCAGCCATGATCATATTGAATGGTGGTGTAGGCTCTAAGGGCAGAATGGCCTACTCCTGCATCTATTGTCTATTGTAAACCACACATGCAAAACACCACAGTTGAAACATTAACAAAAGAAAGCGGAATTCAGAATAACTGAACAGTTGGAGAACTTAACCAACCCAATATGGTAACTATTGCAAATAAACAGCTCCAATACAGCAACAGCCCATAAATGCACCCCTTGGCAAAAAAACATAAATTCAATTCAAGTTCTTACAGGCAGGAGGGAACAACATCCTGAAATGTTTTGCAATAAGGTCAGAGGAATTCTTTACTGAAGTTTGCAACTCCCCTGGACTCTTACATCTTGTGACTGCTGCAGCTAAATAAAACGAGAAAAAATAACCTGAACTGGGAGAACTGGCCACTCCCCTTCCATTGTTAAACTAGACCCTTCCTAAACTCTTCAGCACCTTTGCCTGTATGACCTGGCTAAGAAAAAAAAAAACCAAGGACAAAATAACCTTTTATAAAGTGACAGCATCATCACATAAGAAATAGGAGTAGGCCAGGCAGCCCATCAGGCTTGCTCCACTTTTCAGTATGTTCATGGCTGATCTAATTCTTGTCATATTCCATTCTTCTGCCTATCCTGCTAACCCTAGATTCACTTTTAGGTCAAAAATCTGATCAATTCCGGCTTGAATCTATTCAATAATCTAATTTTTACTCTCCCTGGGATAAAGAATTTCAAAGATTACTGCGTCTCCACAGTGGATTTGCCACAGGAACTGATTGATGGTGTTGTGTTTGCTGACACTGCAACTGCAGAGGTACATGCCCTGGACCTGCAGATGCGGTGCCCAAGGAAACTCTGACAGTGACGGCTGTTCTGAGGCAGGGTCAATGGACCCAAAACTCTGCTTCCTGTCTACCAATGCTGCCAGACCAGCTGGGTTTCTCCAGCAACTTCTATTTTTGTTTCAGATTTCCAGCATCCCCAGTTGTTTGGTTTATTTTAGTGACATCCAGTTGGCTGCCTACAGCAAGGTTGATATGGGGGTTACTTGTAAATGAGGTGTGCTTGTACTTCCAAAAGGTAACTGGTAAGTTGCTACATCAAAGGTTACTTCTTGATATAAGAGTTCATGGTTCAGACATGAATCCAAAAACATAAAAAGAAGATTGATTAAGCTGTAGGAAGCAGTGAGTAGGAATAAATGAAAGCTTGCTAATGCAAAACAATGACGAGTGAAACACTACAGGGATCAGTGCTGGGGCTTCAAGTATTTATGATCTCTGTTAATCCCTTTTCTCTCTGTCAACACCATAGAGTCATAGAGATGTACAGTATGGAAACAGACCCTTCGGCCCAACCTGTCCATGCCGACCCGATATCCCAACCCAATCTAGTCCCACCTGCCAGCACTTGGCCCATATCCCTCCAAACCCTTCCTATTCATATACCCATCCAAATGCCTCTTAAATGTTGCAATTGTACCAGCCTCCACCACTTCTTCTGGCAGCTCATTCCATACACGTACCACCCTCTGTGTGAAAAAGTTGCCCCTGAGGTCTCTTTCATATCTTTCCCCTCTCACCCTAAACCTATGCCCTCTAGTTCTGGATTCCCCAATCCCAGAGAAAAGACTTTGCCTATTTATCCTCTCCATGCCCCTCATAATTTTGTAAACCTCTGTAAGGTCACCTCTCAGCCTCCAACACTCCAGGGAAAACAGCCCCAACCTGTTCAGCCTCTCCCTATAGCTCAAATCCTCCAACCCTGGCAACATCCTTGTAAATCTTTTCTGAACTCTTTCAAGTTTCACAACATCTTTCCGATAGGAAGGTGACCAGAATTGCAAGCAATATTCCAACAGTGGCCCAACCAATGTCCTGTACAGCCACAACATGACCTCCTAACTCCTGTACTCAATACTCTGACCAATAAAGGAAAAGCATACCAAACGCCTTCTTCACTATCCTAACTACCTGTGACTCCACTTTCAAGGAGCTATGAACCTGCACTCCAAGGTCTCTTTGTTCAGCAACACTCCCTCGGACCTTACCATTAAGTGTATAAGTCCTGCTAAGATTTGCTATCCCAAAATGCAGCACCTCGCATTTATCTGAATTAAACTCCAACTGCCACTTCTTAGCCCGTTGGCCCATCTGGTCCAGATCCTGTTGTCATCTGAGGTAACCTCCTTCGCTGTCCACTACACTTCCAATTCTGGTGTCATCTGCAAGCTTACTAATTGTGCCTCTTATGCTCGCATCCAAATCATTTATGTAAATGACAAAAAGTAGAGGGCCCAGAACCGATCCTTGTGGCACTCCACTGGTCTCAGGCCTCCAGTCTGAAAAACAACCCTCCACCACCACCCTCTATCTTCCACCTTTGAGCCAGTTCTGTATCCAAATGGCTCGTTCTCCCTGTATTCTATGAGATCTAACTTTGCTAACCAGTCTCCCATGGTCACTAGAGTTATTTTCTTTAAGTAGACTAATTATTTCCTTTGCTATTTGATTTGAAGCTTCTCAGTTGTTACATATTTGTACTAATTCAAATAAAAACAATGAAAATAGATATTTGTGACTTAAAATGAGGGACTAAATGTGTGGTACGTCAGTTTGCTGAAGACTTCAGCGGCTGTAGTTACGGTGATCATGCAAAGGCTAACGACTTTAAGACATTGCAGTGGAAAGTGGAATGAGCTAATGTCGGGATTCAAGAGGAACTGAAAGATAGCCTACACAACCAAAAGAGATAGTGAAGGTTTTCCACTCATGCTATATCAAGATTGGCCTGAGCAACAGACTTTCATCCTCAGTGTAAAATGAGAAAATGTTGTAAATATGTCATAGAGCAAACCTAACAGCATCTGTAGAGAGAAAATACTACTAAATCTTTAAAGATAATTAACTGCAAATGCTGAAGATCTGAATAAAAAGAAATGCAGCAAACAGAACAGATCACGTAGCATGTGTAAATAGGATAAGTTAGGCTAATGTGATGACATGTTAATTTGCTTTTCTTATGAAGCTGCCTGAGTTTTTCATTTTTGAAACTTTATTGCTGGAACAGCACAGCAGGTCAGGCAGCATCCAGGGAACAGGAGATTCGACGTTTCGGGCACAGGCCCTTCTTCAGGAATGTTCTCCTGTTCCCTGGATGCTGCCTGACCTGCTGTGCTGTTCCAGCAATAAAGTTTCAACTTTGATCTCCAGCATCTGCAGACCTCACTTTCTCCTTGAGTTTTTCATTTGTTTGTCAGATTTGTGGTGTTAATGGCTTCTCTTTATATCAACACCAGGCTTGTTTTTATTTAAGTAAATTATCTATTCTCAATACCCTACATGTGCAACTTCTCAGTTTCTATACATTTCTGTTAGTTCAAATAAAAAGAAATAATGAAAATAGACCCTAGGCCTATCAACTTTTATATTGTTACAATGATCGCAGTTTGGTGGTACCCAAATCGCCAGAACATGAAACTGGAAGAAAGCTCCTTTTGTACGACAGACCAAAAGGAGAAGTTGAGGAAAAAACAGATAAAGCCAGATATGATGAACATTTTTATAAAATGTTGCTGAAAGACATAATAATCTTTTGGCATTTAAGCAACTCTTGGATCAGCACATGGAAGATAATAGAATGAAGGGTATGTAGGTTAGTCTGATCTTAGAGTAGGATAAAAGGCCGGCACAACATCGAGGGCTGATGTTCTATGTTCTAAACCTGTCACCTAAATTTTTGAAAAGTTGGAAAGGCGGTGAATAGTTGAAATAGTTTGAGCCTCTGTTCAAGAAGGAAGCAAGATTAGGTCAGTGTGTGCTGCATCATTAAATGGATTTCATGCATTCCTGTGATAATATACGTGAAGAAAAATGATTTGATAAAGTTGATATTTGAGGGATCAAATCCCAATAAGGTTCAACAACTTCACAAAAGAAAGACAATTGAATAAAGTAAAATAGAATTTAACTGGTAAACAAAGAAGTTCTCAGCTTTTCACTGAACTACAGTTCACATGACAATAAATCAACCAATCAATCCGTCAGTGATCAAGTGTTCATTTTTATAAACTCACTCACAGAGCTTTGTTCAGCCTTTGAAAGTTGTTAAGATATTATGTCACCATATAACTCAACATACCCAGAGCATGGTTGATGACTTTTATCGCTAACTGTAACAAGGGATTGTCAGCTTTTTCATGAAATATCTGAACCTGTCGTATGACATTGTGAGCCTTATCCAGATCATTCCTGTGCCCACACACTAAAAACCACTTCCTTTGATTTTCAAAAGCGTAGCATTGCAGAAACATGATAATTCAGTCCCACACGTTTTTATTGCAGGGGGGATTACAACTCTGATGAAGAGTCATCCAGACACGAAACATTAGTTTGCTCTCTCGCCGTGGATGCTGCCTGAACTGTTGTGACATTCAGCATTTTTTGTTTTGAGTGTAGTATAAGGTAATAACTTGGAAAGGGTTAATTCTGAAATTGCATTATCTCCACCTAATCTGAAGATTGCACATAGCCTTTGAATGGAGGCAGTTGAGTTCTGCATTGAGCTTCAAAAGGAAATGTTTTCTGTACAGCTTCCAAGAGTCCTACATTATAGCACTGGACTCGTAATGCAGTTACTTTTGTCATGTAGTAAGCCACCTTGTTAACTAAGACAAGTGCCTGTTCTGTTTGGACTTACCACTGACCTATCCACGACTACACAACATAGACAAAGAGGCCCTGCCAGAGACTGACCAACACATTAAAACAACCACCTGGTGAAGGAGCACGCTCTGAAAGCTAGTGCTTCCAAATAAACCTGTTGTGTAACCTATAACCTGGTGTTGTGTGATTTTTTAATTTGTCCATCCCAGTCCAACATTAGCACCTCCAAATCATTAAAATAGTCGTTAGTTAAAAAAAGATAAAAGAGGAGTTGTGGCAGTGGACTACCTCAACAATGCCTAGCTGCTTATACTGCAGCAGTAGCTCAGGACAGATGAAGCAAAACATAGCAATACACATGTGTGCACAATTCTTGTTTAATTGTACACTATATCTGAGTGTTGTCTGAATTGGGCCTAAGCTTCTGAAGAAAAGCAAGGTCTCCATTTGCAAGTCCTGTCTTCGACCTACCTTTGAAGTATTGAAATAGATGAGAAAGTATGTTACAGAAATGAACAACCAAACTGTGAAAAAAGAGAAAATAAAGAAATGGAGCTGAAGAGAGACATGATAATTGGCATAAAGACAGGCAGCAATGACTAAAAAATTGTTTCCTTCTATTTTTAGATGCAGAGATCAAAATTTGCATGAAAACTTCATACTGCCCTCCTGACTACAATTATTGCAGCATTCAGCCAAGTGTGACTCACACTGTTGGCTGAACATTCAACAGGGGCTGAGGAACATTTTTGAATAATACACGTTCCAGTACCCTGCAACCCTTAAAGGCAACCTGCCCCTCTTAAAGGGATGCTGTACTTTTCAGATGGAAGTTATTGTTGACTGCCTGTACTGCAATTGGTTGGAAGTAGAGGATATATTAATGGGAGTATCAGAGCAGAGAGAAAGCTCTTGAGTTCACAATATAATGTTTGACCTCTATGGAGGAGAAGAGTCCCTTGTCAGAGAAGTTGGAAGGTGGGACCAGGTAGTCCTTGAGAAAGATTGACGGAAAACCAGGCAGGAGGCCGAGTAGTGCCTGACAGTCGTGCCACAAGTATTTCAGCAACCTCAGATGGATGGTGAAGGTCAGTTATTGCACCTTCAAAGGACAAACTCACCAATCCTAACCCTAAGCCAGGATGATCATTAAACCACCCCAGCATTCATCCTTCAGCAGCAAGGTAACAGATCCAACATTCAGAAGCTCCACCTCAACCTTACAGCTCACATGCCATAACCCGTTCCTCCCATTGCATCTGCCATTCAATGAGATCATGACAGATCTGAAAATCATCCAGTCCAATTTCCCAACTTTACCCATGACACTTGAATCCCTTATTGATGAAAAACCTGTCTATCTCAGTCTTGAATATACCTAATGATCCAATATTGACAGCTCACTGTGGTAGAGTTTGACAGACTCACTACCCTCTAAGAGAGGAAATTCCTGCTCATCTCTGTCCTTCCAGTGGGATCTAAGTCACGTAACTACGTGTTGCAGCCTCCACATGTAAATCACCCAAAGGCAGTCCCTTGGGATTGAGGGTGATTTGCCTCTACTCTAAGATGGCTGATGAGTGTAATGCATGAGCAGTAGATTCTGGTGTTTAGAAAGAGTTGGGTGGTGATTTATTTTCTTGGCTTTGTCTTTGAATATTTTCAACAAAGTCTCTTAACATATTTAGCATCATCCAGAATGAACCTCTATTTTGACTGATTACAAATTATGCACTCCATGAACTGGTGGGGAGGTTTGATCTCCTCAGGGATGCTTTGATAATTGGCATAAAGACAGGCAGCAATGACTAAAAAATTGTTTCCTTCTATTTTTAGATGCAGAGATCAAAATTTGCATGAATTTGCTTTGAGGTCATCTTCTGGGAGTCTCCTTCTCTGATCAAGCTTCGAGTAGAACAGTAGATTCAGGAGACTTGTCCAATGAAACTGGTTTTGAGTCACTAACATCTCCATGCCAGGCAAGTTGGTTTGTAGAAGCCTCACTGTTGGGCTGCCTTTCTTATCACAAGATTTGGAGGATTTTGCAAAATCAATCCTGGTGGGACTTCTCCACTGGGGGTAGGCATAGAGATCAGTGCTGCATGCTAACCAGTAACCTGATTCTCAGGTTTGAGAGCCTGATCTTCAAATACTCGTTTCCTCAAATGACCAGAGCCTGCAAAGGCTCATTGGAGACAATGAAGAAATTGTTGTCAATGGAGGCTCCCAAGAAATGAAAAGTTTTCACCGTTGATTGATGGGGGTGGGGTATTGAACTTTGGATTGAGAGCATAAAGTGTTGGAGAAACTCAGTAGGATTCCTGTTGAGAGAGTTAACATTTTTGAGTCCAATTTGACTCTTCAGAATGAGTTAAGTTTCATTCTGATGAAGCCGTACTGGATTCAAAACCCATTTCTCTCTTCACAGATGCTGTCAGACCTGCTGAGATTCTCTAGTGCTTTCTGTTTTTGTTTCAAATTTCTAGCATCTGCAGTATTTTAGTTTTGTTGTGTTTTGGAAACTGGTTCCAAGTGAATTTTAGTTTCAGAGAGTTCTGTGAAAGGCTCATTTTTGAGCATGCTTTACAAAAGGGGACCACAATCATCCAAACACAATGCAGCACAATCATTAATGTTCTCATCTCTATCTTACTGGACAATGGCATCTCCAAACCTTTTTATACTTCTGGAGGAGATAGTGGACCGTGTCATAGGACCAGCTATGACAGTGCCTCTTGTTGCTGTCACAAAGAATATTCTGGATTATAGTATATTCACAATCACACATCTCTGTCATCCTGTCTTTGGGCAGTAAATGCAAGCTGTGAATGATGTGATCATGAACGACTCTCTTTCTCTCTGTGGGTGGTTCAGTAGAGTCGCGTTGGCTGGAGCAGTGTCAGCAGTGACTCCTGACTCGTAGGCTCAATGAGCGGACCCTGGAATGGGACAGAGTGGGGGCTCCTGGTTGTGGTAGGTCCAGAGCGTGGATCTTGCAGAAATCCTGGAGCTGTGTTTGGGACCACAGATGATGAAGATAATCTCAATTGAAGTACTTACTTTTTATTCTTTTGTACCTCAAAATGGTGCTGGATTGTGGTGACAGAACACTTTTCACTCCGGGGGAAGGGTGCGAGCAGCACAGCATCACACCGTTGTTGTGGTTCTGTTCGCCGCTGTAATGATTACAGACATACACAACAGGCTATTGTGCGCCAAAAATCATTAATTTCAAAAACCACCAATCAGGAATGGACCCGGACCATAGAACAGGCCATCACCATAGTACAGAACAGGACCACACACCGCAAAAAAACGGCACTAAAAAAAAATGGCCAAACTAACACACAACAAAGAGGACACCACAACACACACCTGGGTTAGAAACCTCTCCCACAGACAGCTGACAGACACGGAAAGAACAATACTGGCCAAGGGACTCAACTACAACCACAGGGACGCCTAGACAGCAGACTTCCTAGGAGCACTAGAATGCACACTCAGAAACAATGGACTGACAGAAGAGACACAACAAACAGTGAGGCAAAGTATCGTACCCCTGATAACAAGGAAAAGACAAACACACAACCTCAACACCAAGGAGAGGGAAGCACTAAAAGCACTAAGAAACGATAAGAACATAATCATACCACCAGTAGACAAAGGCAGAATGACGGTCATCCTGGACAAAGCAGAGTACTTCCAAAAAGTGCAACAACTACTTGCAGATACCAACACCTACCAAAAGAGGGAGTTTGACCCTACCCCACAGCTCACCAATAGGATAAACAACACACTGAGGACCCTACAAAAAAACGGACAGATAACCAGGTTTGACCTACAGAGAATGAAACCTGAAAGCAACAACACCTCCAGATTCTATGGACTACCTAAAGTGCACAAACCAGACATCCCACTCAGACCCATAGTATCACTACCAGGGACACCATCACACAAACTGGCTGAAAAACTACAGCAGAAACTGAAACACCTGATCTGCGGATCCAGACACTCTATACAATCAACACAGGAATTCTTGGACATCATCAGAAATATACACATAGACAAGGAAGAAACTATGGTCTCATTCGATGTAACGGCACTGTTCACCTCTATTGACAAAACCCTAGCCAGAGAAACAATAGCCAACCTGCTGGACATACAGAATAGACAACAGGACGGTGAACCTATCAACAAAGACGGCATACTCAAACTACTGGACCTGTGCCTCACAACACACTTCACATTTAACAACCAAATATATGAACAAATCAACTGCACACCCATGGGCTTACCCATCTCTGGACTCATAGCAGAAGCGGTAATGCAAAGGTTAGAACAAACAGTCTTACCGCAAACTCAACCCAAACTCTGGGTCAGATATGTAGATGATACCATTGTAATAATTAAAAACACAGAAATAGAGAACACACACTGGATCATCAACGCCACACTCACAGGAATCCAATTCACGAGAGAGGAAGAAAAGGACAACCAACTCCCATTCCTAGACGTGATGGTACAGAGAACACCGAACAGAGAATTCACCACAAAGGTATACAGGAAAGCCACACACACAGACCAAGTCCTGAACTATGAAAGCAACCACCCCAACACACACAAAAGAAGTTGCATCAAGACATTGTTCAAAAGGGCCACAACACACTGCAGCACACCCGAACTGCAAAAAGAGGAAGAAGAACACTTCTACAATGTATTCGCCAAAAACGGATACCCGCACAATTTCATCACAGATGCCTAAGGAAAAGACAACGGAATGAGGACATGCCACAACCCAAAGGACTAGCCACACTACCGTACATCAAAAACATTTCTGAACTGACAGCCAGACTACTGCGACCACTAGGACTCATAACAGCACACAAACCAACAGCCACTCTCAGACAACAACTCACCAGGATGAAGGACCCGATACCCAGCATGAGCAAAACCAATGTAGTGTACAATCCCATGCAAGGACTGCACAAAACACTACATAGGACAAACAGGAAGACAGCTAACGGTCCGCATCCATGAACACCAACTAGCCACGAAACGACATGACCAGCTATCCTGAGTAGCCACACACTCAGATGACAAGCAAAATGAGTTCGACTGGGACAACACTACTATTATAGGACAAGCCAAACAGAGAACAGCCAGGGAATTCCGCGAGGCATGGCACTCATCCACAGATTCAATCAATAAGCACATCAACCTGGACCCAATATATTGGCCATGGCAGCGGACAGCTGGAACTGACAACCGGAAGTGGCAGGTACAAATCGCTATTAATGCCGGAGGAAACATCACAGAAGCGCTTCATGCGAGGCTCCCAAGTACTGAGGATGTCACCTAGACAGGGGACGAAACGTCTGCAACACAAATTCCCAGCTCGGCGAACAGAACCACAACAACGAGCACCCGGGCTACAAATCTTCTCCCAAACTTTGAACAGCATCACACCATTGGGGAAGAAGTCTCATGAGTTGCTGACACTCGAATCACCAGCTTAATTACTGGCACTGATTGTACCTTAGAAACTACTGAAGAGCTAGGTTCTGTGCCCAATGAGTCACTGGGAATTAGTGGGCAGCCAGGCCAAGGAAAAAGAAATTTGTGTACCAGCTCATCAGACACAGAGGTTGGGTGAGGTTGCACACAATTCTGCTACTGGTAACTCAGTTGAGGGATTCAGTGGGGCAGCCTATGGAAGACGGCACACTGAGGTATTTGATGTATTCACAGCCTGCCAGACAGCTATGATCTCCTTGGTGGCTCTCTGGCACTGCTCCTGGGTAAAATGGATTTAGGAAGGGGGCTCCATTGACACCTCTGGTGGTAGGACCTACTGTGGTGACCTCCATACTCCCTTCGCTCTCCATCTCCCTGTTCTGCAACAGTGCCACACCAGACTAGGCCAGACCTGACACTCCACCGAACCTGACTTGAGGTGACACCCTGCTGCCAGATCAATCCTGACCCCCATCACCTCCCTCCCCTGCCAGGACCTGAAACACCCAATACTCCAGCCAGACCTGACCTGAAATCCCCTGCCTCTGTAACCCAGTTCCCCAAATTATCCTGACCCCTACTCTCAACATTGCACTACTTAGCTTGCACCTTGGTGCTTTACCCAATTGGCTCTCTTTCCATGTGGCACCCTAACTCCCCAGCGCCCTACCCCCAACTGGCACCCTATCCAGTTGTTTCCTGCTTACCTGGCACTCTACTAACCTGATAACCTGTCCTTTTCTCCAGTACCTTATTCTCTCTGACCCATTATTTATTATTGCATATTCATAAAAATGTTTAAAATATAATGTCTCACTTACTTGTCTCACACATAATTATACATACAAACATTAGATACATTAAAACAATTACAATTGTCGGTTTCATGATTGGCCTGTAGTTTCTTAGATACATTGACACTTCAAATGAGGTAAAGGTCTTGTCAAGCAAAATATTCTCAGAAAACTGCATGCTTTCTTATAATCAAAATCAAATTTCCTGGAGGTTAGTTCTTAATTGAACATGAAGTTGGAAAAAGTTGTAGGAGGTCTTTCCTCAACTCCCAAGATATTGTTGCTTGGTTCCTTTGCAGCTGGTTTGGCGACTTTTTGATGGAACTCTGAGTGTGCAGAACAGTCTCTTGCTGTCATTGTAAAGAAAGGAAACAAAATGGCTTCTTCATCATTTGGAGATGCCGGTGTTGGACTGGGGTGTACAAAGTTAAAAATCACACAACACCAGGTTATAGTCCAACAGGTTTAATTGGAAGTGCACTAGCTTTTTGGAGCGACATCACCTGATGAAGGAGCGTCGCTCCGAAAGCTAGTGTACTTCCAATTAAACCTGTTGGACTATGACCTGGTGTTGTGTGATTTTTAACTGGCTTCTTCATCATGTGACTTGTACAATTCGATTTCCTCAAAAAGGGTCATGCATTGATTCCACATCCTGGGGTTGTGAATTGATACCTTTCAGAAATGCTCACCCAGCTTGGACATGTGAAGACCCTTATAACCCTCAAAGAATAAATGGGATTCATTCACATGTGCCTGACACACATTGAGTTTTGATGCTTCTTTTATCCGTAGTGAAACAGAAATACTGGCCATTTGGAATGCAATAGTTGTTTATGCTCCATCATTAAACAAAAGAATATGTGAATTCCGTGAACATCTATAAATGTTCATAGTTGATTCGTTCTTTGTATGATATTCAAAACTATTTGCAGCTCAGAATGCCAAAAGTCATATGGTTTGAAATGGATATTTAAACAGTGTATAATCAAAATTGTAAAGTACGGGCTGAAATTTCATAACAAGTTGAAACATGACTATAGGCTCAAACAATTTCTCAACCACAGCTGTGAGGTTAACTGATCTATAATGTATTTTTGTTTCCCTCTGTCACAAAATCTAATATAGTGGAGTGACATACACAATATTCCAATCTATACGAATAGTTCCTGATTTGAGAGAACATTGAAAGATTATAGACCGGGTGCCCACAATATGGCCTCAAAGTGCTCCCCCACTGACACTTCAGTCACCTGCCCTGCCTTATTTCCCAAGAGTAGGTCAAGTTTTGCACCTTCTCTAGTAGGTACATCCAGTACTGAATCAGAAAATTTTCTTGTACACACTTAACAAATTCCTCTCCATATAAACCTTTAACACTATGACAGTCCCAGTCTATATTTGGAAAGTTAAAATCCCCTATTATAACCAACCTGTTATTCTTCCAGACAACTGAAATCTCCTTACAAATTGTTTCTTAGTTTCCTGCTGACTACTGTGGAGCCTATAATACAATCCCAATAAGGTGATCATCCCTTTCCTATTTTTCATTTCCAACCAAATAGCTTGCCTAGATGTATTCTCAGGAATATCCTCCCTCAGTACAGCTGTAATGCTATTCCTTATCAAAAATACCACTCTCCCTCTTGCCTTCCTTTCAATCCTTCCTATAGCATTTATATCCTGGAACATTAAGCTGCCAGTCCTGTCCATCTCTGAGCCACATTTCTGTAATTGCTATGATATCCCAATCCCATGTTCCTAATGATGCCCTGAGTTCATCTGCCTTCCCTGTTAGGCCTCTTGCAATGAAATAAATGCAGTTTAATTTATCAGTCCTATCTTGATCTCTGCTTTGTTCCTGCCTGCCCTGAATGTTTGACTCACACCTTTTCCCAACTGTACCAGTCTCTTTCCTGGGTATCTCCCTGGGTCCCACCTCCCCCACCCGCTCCCCCCACCTTACTAGTTTAAATCGTCCTGAGCAGCTCTAGCAAATCTTCCTGCCAGTACATTAGTCCCCTTCCAATTTAGTTGCAATCCGTCCTTCTTGTACAGGCCACTTTTACCCCAGAAGAGATTTCAATGATCGAAAAATGTGAACCCTTCTCCCCTGCATCAGTTTCTCATCCACGCATTCATTTGTTATTTTCTCCTATTTCTTCCTTCACTATCTTGTAGCACTAGAATGCAGATATTACTAGCCTCAAGGACCTCTTTTTAAAATTCCTGCCTAACTTTCTATATTCTCCCTTCAGAATCTCATCCTTTTCCCTTCCTATGTCATTAGTTCCAATGTATACAATGACCTCCTACTGACTCCTCTCCCCTTTGAGAATGTTCTGCACACTCTCCGAGATATCTTTGATCCTGGCACCAGGGAGGCAATGCACCATTCTGATTTTTCGCTGCTGGCCACAGAAATGTCTGTCTGTGCCTCTGATTAGAGAATCCCCTATCACAACCAATCGCTTGGATCCCGATGTACCCCTCATTACAATAGAGCCATGCTTGGTACCAGAAACTTGGCTGTTCATGCTAAATTCCTCTGAGAGCCCATCACACCCTACATTTTCCATAACAGCACACTTGTTTGGAATGGGGATAGCCACAGAAGACTCCTGTACTACCTGCCTACCCCTCCTATCTTTGCTGGAGTTAACCCATCTACCTGACTGTACCTGGGAATTTTCTCCCTTACTGTAACTGCCATCCATCACACCCCTTAGCTCCCATAAATTCCTTATTGCCTCTAACTGATGCTTCAACCGACTCATTCAATCTGATAGGATTCATAACCAAAGACACTTTCTGCAGACATAATCATCAGTAACATGGAAACTCTCCCTAAACCTCCACATCCAACAGGAAGAGCATGTCACTCTACTAAGGGCCACCTTTGCATCTTAACAATCTACAGACCCAGAAAATAGCACTGTTTTATTGCTCTAAAAAAACACACTGCTCCAGGCGAACTTAATTCTTATGGCTTATATTTTTAAAATTTAATCAAGAGACAGATCTCAGGCAAAAATACAATCAAAAATACACTCTACTCACTACCATAGACTTACAGCAAGGCTACACTTAAAAACTATGCACTTACCTGTTCCTGTGCTGTGAGCTCTCCCACACAGGTTGCTCCATGGTCAGCTGTGAATTTCACTGTTTATTAATTTTTTCTAGACACACTCTGATGGCCAGAGATACATGAACTTGAACAGCAAAAACAGTAACTGTGCAGATTGTCAAACAGCAGTGTTGGTTTCTTTCTCTGACCATGTGGTCTCTGTCTTTGTCTGTCTTCCTCCTTTTCAAAGTGCTGTTGTTTTGATCTTTTGTCTCCAAAGTTACAAAACAATGCAATAGCATATACAACAATAATTTCTACTCTTGGAACTTGTGGAACTAGCCTCCAACACCTAAAATACCTCAAAAATGGAGCAGCTCTTACAGCCACAATTTTTCCCATCCTCCAGTCTTTGAGAAGGTGACCAAACAGATGGATGAGGGTAAAGTGGTTGATGTGGTGTATATGGATTTCAGTAAGATGTTTGATGAGGTTCTCCATGGTAAGCTATTGCAGAAAATAAAGAGGCATGGGATTAGACTATAAGACCATAAGAAATAGGAGTGGAAGTAAGGCCATTTGGCCCATCAAGTTCACTCCGCCATTCAATCATGGCTGATGGGCATTTCAACGTCACTTACCCACACTCTCCCTGTATCCCCTAATTCCCTCCGAGATTAAAAGTTTATCAATCTCTGCTTTGAATACATTTAACATCTCGGCTTCCACTGTGCTCCATGGCAATGAATTCCACAGGCCCACCACTCTCTGGCTGAAGAAATGTCTCCTCATTTCCATTCTAGGTTGACTCCCTCTAATTCTAAGGCTGTGCCCACGAGTCCTAGTATCCCTGCCTGACGGAAATAATTTCCCAGTGTCCACCCTTTCTAAGCCATGCATTATCTTGTAAGTTTCTATTAAATCTCCCCTCAACCTTCGAAACTCTAATGAATACAATCCCAGGATCCTCAGACCATTCATCATATGTTAGGCCGACCATTCCAGGGATCATCCGTGTGAATCTCCACTGGACACGCTCCAGTGCCAGTATGTCCTTCCTGAAGTGTGGGACCCAACACTGGACACAGTATTCTAAATGAAGCCTAACCAGAGCTTTATAAAGTCTCAGTAGCACATCACTGCTTTTACATTGAGATAAATGACAACATTACATTTGATTTCTTAACCATGGACTCAACCTGCAAGTCAACCTTCAAAGAATCCTGGACTAGCACTCCCAGATCTCTTTGTACTTTGGCTTTATGAATTTTCTCAACGTTTATAAAATAGTCTATGCCAGTGTTCTTTTTTCCAAAGTGCAGGACCTCACATTTGCTCACATTGAATTTCATCAGCCATTTTTTGGACCACTCTCCTAAACTGCCTAAATCTTTCTGCAGCCTCCCTACCTCCTCAGAACTACCTGCCTGTCCACCTAACTTTGTATTCATCGGCAAACTTCGCCAGAATGCCCCCAGTCCCTTCATCCAGATCATTTATATAGAGAGTGAACAGCTGCAGCCTCAATCATGAACGCTGCAGGACACCACTTGTCACTAGCTGCCATTCTGAAAAAGAACCTTTTATCTCAACTTTCTGCCCTCTGTCAGTCAGCCAATCCTCAATCCATGCCAGTAGCTCCCCTCGAACATCATGGGCCCTCATCTTACTCAGCAGCCTCCCATGAGGCACCTTATCAAAGGCCTTTTGGCAGTCTATGTAGATAACATCCACTGGGTTTCCCTGGTCTAACCTCCTTGTTACCTCTTCAAAGAATTCTATCAAGTTTGTCAGGCACGATCCTGCCCCCCACCCCCCTTACTAAATCCATGCTGACTTGTTCTAATTCGACCTTGCACTTCCAAGAACTTAGAAATCGTATCCTTAACAATGGGTTCTAGAATTTTACCTACAATTGAGGTTAGGCTAATCGGCCTATAATTTTCCATTTTTTTGTCTTGATCCTTTCTTGAACAAGGGGGTTACAACAGCCATTTCCAATCATCTGGGACTTTCCCTGACTTCAGTGAATTTTGAAAGATTACAACCAATGCCTCCACTATTTCTTCAGCCACCTCCCTCAGAAGTCTAGGATGGAGCCCATCAGGGCCAGGAGATTTATCAATTTTTAGACCTTTTAGCTTTTCAAGTACCTTCTCCTTTCTAATGGCCACCATACTCAACTCTGGCCCTTGAGTCCCCTTAATTGCTGGGATATTACTCATGTCTTCCACTGTGAAGACTGACACAAAGTATTTATCATGTTCTTCAGCTATTTCCTTATCTCCCATCACTAGCTTTTCTGCATCAATTTGGTGTGGCCCAATCTCTACTTTTGCCTCTTCTTCAGGAATCCTGAAGAAGGGCCTGTGCCCGAAACGTCGAATCTCCTGTTCCCTGGATGCTGCCTGACCTGCTGTGCTGTTCCAGCAATAAAGTTTCAACTTTGATCTCCAGCATCTACAGACCTCACTTTCTCCTGCCTTGAACTTAAACCCTGCACACATGCTAACCTAGTTATCTTTCTATGTGACTCCATACTTCCTGTTGCTTTCCCTTCCCCCCCCCCCCCCCCCCCACTCACAAGTTTAAAGTCCTAGTGACTACCCTATTTATCCTTTTTGCCAGAACACTGGTTCCACAGGTGGAGACCGTGCCATTGGTACAGATCTCTCCGGTTCCAAAACTGATGCCAATGTCCCATGAAAAGATTGGACACTCTGGAGGCAGGAAGCATGTTTCTGCTGATGGGTGAGTCCTGAACCAGAGGACACAGTTTAAAAATAAGGGGTAGGCCACTTAGAACAGAGTTGAGGAGAAACGTCTTCACCCAGAGAGTGGTGGGTGTATGGAATGTTCTGCCCCAGAAGGCTGTGGAGGCCAAGTCTCTGGATACTTTCAAGAAAGAATTGGATAGAGCTCTTAAGGATAGTGGAATCAAGGGTTATGGGGATAAGGCAGGAACAGGATACTGATTGAGGATGATCAGCCATGATCATAATGAATGATGGTACTGGCTCGAAGAGCAGAATGGCCTACTCCTGTACCTATTGTCTATTGAAATGTAAACCCTCTTTCCACACCAATCTCTTGGCCACATGTTTTTTTCCCTAGTTTTCTTATCCCTGTGCCAATTAGCATGTGGCTAATATGGAGATTATGACCCTTGAGGACCTGTTCTTCAATTTCCTTTCAATACTTGATAATCCCCAAGCAGGCCCTCCATCCTACCCTTGCCTATGTTGTTAGTGCCCCTTTCGCTCCAATGTCCTTTCAAGCCGTTCAGAGATGTCCTGCACCCTGGCACCGGGCAGGCAACACACCATGCGGGACTCCCAGCCTGGCTTGCATAGGTTACTATCTGTCTCCATAATTATAGATTCCCCAAAACAACTACTTGTCTTTTTGCTCCCCCTTCTTGAATGGTCTTCTGCACCATGGTGCCGTGGTCAGCTGGCTCATCCTGCCCACAGCCCTTTCCCTCATCCATACAGGGAGCAGGAATCTCATACCTGTTGGACAAGGACAAGGGCTGAGGCTCCTCCACTCCTAAACTCAGAATCCCCCGACCCCTCTCACTTACAGTCACACCCTGTTGTCCCTGATCACTGATTGAATTTGAATTACTTAATCTGCCACGTGTGACTGCCTCTTGAAACAAAGTGTCCAGGTAATTCCCCCCCTCGTGGATGTGCCGCAGAATTAGAAGCTCAGATTCCAGATCATCAATTCTGATCCAGAGTTCTTCCAGCAACCAACACTTGCTGCAGATGTAGTCACTGCCGCTCACAATGAGATCAGCCAGCTCCCACATCATACAGCTACAGCACATCACCTGTCCAGCTATCTCTACTTATTTACTTAATTTATACAAATTTATGAGTCAAACAATTGTTAGTACTTCTCTATGGTCTTATTCAACTAACCAACTAAGAGAAAAATTTTAATTAATCACACAAAACACAAGAAATATCAGTTGAAACAGGTAGTGTCTCAGGATTTGGCTGCTGCCAAAATATGTACCTTGAAACTCCCGAGGTAAGTTTACATATTTAAAAATTACCTTCCCATCATGCCAGTGGTCCTCACAGTCACTCCTCCCACAGAGAAAAATTGAGGGTAATTTAGTGGTTTGGATCAGAAATTGGCAAGCTGAAAGAAGGCAGAGGGTGGTGGTTGATGGGAAATATTCATCTTGGAGATCAATTACTAGTGGTTTACTGCAAGGATCTGTTTTGAGTCCACTGTTGTTTGTCATTTTTATGTCATTTATGTCAGTGGAGTTGTGAATAGTGACGAAAGATGTTGTAGGTTACAGAGAGATGTAGATAAATTGCAAAGCTGGGCTGAGAGGTGGCAAATGGAGTTTAATGTGGAAAAGTGTGAGGTGATTACGCTGAAAGAAATAACAGGAATAAAGAGTACTGGGCGAATGGTAAGATTCTTGGTAGTGTTGATGAGCAGAGTGATCTTGGTGTCCAGGTACATAGATCCTTAAAAGTTGCCACCCAGGTTGATAAGGGTTGTTAAGAAGGCATACGGTGTGTTAGCTTTTATTAGTAGAGGGATCAAGTTTCGGAATCATGAGATCATGTTGCAGCTGTACAAAACTCTGGTGTGGCCAGATTTGGAGTATTGCGTGCAGTTCTGGTCACCGTGTTATAAGAAGGATGTGGAAACTTTGGAAAGGATTCAGAGGAGATTTACTAGCATATTGCCTGGTATGGAAGGAAGGTCTCACAAGGAAAGGCTGAGGGACTTGAGGCTGTTTTCATTAGAGAGAAGGAGGTTGAGAGACAACTTAATTGAGACACATAAGATAATCAGAGCATTAGATAAGTTGGACAGTGAGAGCGGACATAGCTTTAAATTGAGGTGTGATAGATATGGGACAGATGTCAGAGGTAGTTTCTTTATTCAGAGAGTAGTAGGGGCATGGAACGCACTGCTTACAACAGTAGTAGACTCGCCAAATTTAAGGGCATTTAAATAGTCATTGGATAAATATAAGGATGAGAATGGTTTAGTGTAGGTTAGATGGGCTTCAGATTGGTTTCACAGGTCGGCACAACATCGAGGGCTGAAGGGCCTGTACTGCCCTGAAATGTTCTATGTTCTATCTTGGATTACCCAGAATCCATTTCTTGTTTTCTCATGTTTTTTTAATACTGACTTGATATCACTTGCAAGATTCTTTTTCACGCTCACCTGTTTTGTCCCCCTTTTCTGTTGTTTACAACTTACCCATTCACCGGGACCTTTTGCTCTTTCTTTTAGTTTTATATTGTTTTTACCTTTTTATCCCACCTCTATCCCTTGTGACAAGCAGAATTCTTGCCTATTAGTTGTATAAGTTTGTTCATGATTATATTCAATCTTTTTTTGAAGGCCTCCCATTGATTTTATCATTTTACACATGAGTAGATCTACATGATTTATTGTGGGAAGTCTCTGTCTCAACCCTCTGAAGTCAACTTGGCTGAAATCTAAAATCTTAGTAGCTGTTTCACATTTCTTCTTTTCAGATTTGATTTGATTTTTATTTTATTGTCATGTGCTATAAGTAAAAATACAATAAAATACAGTGAAAACATTTCATTTGTCACCGTAAAATGGCACTGTTTTAAATAATTTAAGAATAAGGAATAAAAGAGAGATATAGCCTGAAGAGAATCCAACAATCCTGAGCCAGCTTCTCATGTCAACAACGCCTGCGCCACCATCTCTCTGCAACCACTTTGCCACCGTCTACACCTGACCCAACCAACATTGAAGTAGCTGACCCTCAAGCACCATATTTTTCCACTGGGCCGATCTTGCTGACGTTGCCTCTGCCAACGTAGCAGCCACCGATTCCAGGTTCTGAAAAGTCAGTAGGGTCTCACTCTCCTCTGTGCTGAGCCTGCTTGAGGTCCACAGTTGGCCTGCACAAAGTCCGTGCCCTGGGCCTCCCCAAGGTCTGCGCTCTGGGTCCATACAAGGTCCACAGTCTGGGCCCGCACAAGGTCTGCACTCTGGGCCTGGCCAAGGGCTGCGCTCTGGGCCCACCCAAGGTCTGCGCTCTGGGCCCCACAAGGTTCACGCTGTGGGCCCACACAAGGTCAATGCTCTGGGCCCATACAAGGTTTGCGCTCTGGGCCTGCCCAAGGCTGCGCTCTGGGCTCACATAAGGTCCATGCTCTGGGCACACACAAGGTCTGCGCTCTGGGCCCACCCAAGGTCCACGCACTGGGTCAGCACATGGTTCTCACTTGGACCCCATCCAATGTCCAGGCGGTGGGCCTGCCCAAGATCTGTGCTCTGGATCTACCCAAGGTCTGTGCTCTGGACCTGCCCAACGCCTGCGCTGTGAGCCTGCTCAAGGTCCGTGCTCTGGGCCTCCCCAAGGTCTGCGAACTGGGCCTCCCCAAGGTGTGCGCACTGGGCTTCCCCAAGGTCTGCGCACTGGGCCTGCCCAAGGTCTGCGCACTGGGCCTGCCCAAGGTCTGCGCTCTGGGCCTGCCCAAGGTCTGCGCTCTGGGCCTCCCCAAGGTCTGCAGTAAGCCCACTCGGGTCTGAATTCTGGACCCAGCTCGGTACACGTGTTATAAAATAGAAAACTGAGGGGAAAAACGAAAGACAAAACAACTAGAGCGGATGAGCTCTGGTGGAGGACCCCTGCTCCGCTGTTATAAATGACCGATATTATGTTGAGTTTGATCGCATTTTTGCTTGCTTTTTGGTGAAATGTTCATGCATTGTTGCGTTTTTGACTAAATCTGGGTTGTCAGTCATCACTGAATCGAATATGGCCTGCCCTCTTGATCCTGCTTCAGTAATCTATGCAATATTCCTCATTCATTACCTTTTTGAAATGTCTGTTTATCAGAACTTGGCAGTTAAAACCCCACATTAAATCAGTTTGAGTGGCTCAAAATATTGGCAACAATGGTGCAATGAAGCTCAATTTCATGCCCATAAACTTCCTTTGATGTAATGTTTAGTTTCCTAATTAAAAGCAGCATGAATATTTATGCTCAATAAAACATTTCAAATTTAGAGTATTCAAAAGCTATCTTTAAGGATTAAGGATAATATCTGCACTCAATAACATACTAGAGGAAGACCTAAATTGATTTTTAATGATATTGCTTAACAATGAGCAGTTGAATTACACACAGGCAGGGAATAATATAAAAGAGGCATCATAAAATTCATGCTGTTGTTTGGGTGAATGCCCTATTGTCTGCGTGGGTGTCCTTCGGGTGCTCCGGTTTCCTCCCACAGTCCAAAAATGTGCGGGTTGGGTGAATTGGCCATGCTAAATTGCCCGTAGTGTTAGGTGAAGGGGTAAATGTAGGGGAATGGGTCTGGGTGGGTTGCGCTTCGGCGGGTCAGTGTGGACTTGTTGGGCCAAAGGGCCTGTTTCCACACTGTAATGTAATGAAAACCACCACTTCCATCTTCTCAAGAACAATTAGGGATGGAAAATTATTGTTAGCCTCGCCACCAATACCCATATGTCATAAAATAACACTTGACTTGGAGGTGCCAGTGTTGGACCAGGGTGGACAAAGTTAAAAAAAATCACACAACACCAGGTTATAGACCAACAGGTTTATTGGAACACTAGCTTTTGGAGCGCTGCTCCTTCATCAGGTGGTTAATAACTTCCAGCATGTTACACAATGAGTCTGTTCCTCTTTCTGTGGCCAAAACAAAACAATTTTTCTAATCAACCTGTTCAGAGATGTTATTACACTTGAGCCCCTGGCCTCCTGCTCAAAGAAATACTTTCGTTGCAGGTGAGTTGTATCTTGATAAGTTTAAGATTTCTTTTACATGTTCACAAAAGCCTCTCTCCCTTGAGGAGGAAAAAGATTTCTTGCTCAGAAAAAATAAATCTAACTGGCAATAATGTTGAAAAGTTCGAGAACAGATTAAAAATGAGGAACAGGAAAAGGCCATGTAGCCCTTTGAGCTACTCTTTCATTCAATATGATCATGGCTGACCCTAGTTTGCAATGTCATACTCCTGCATTCTCTCCATATCTCTTAATGCTTTTAATAACTAAAATATTTCCAACCTAGGTCCCAGTCGTTTATTTTGAATTGGTTTCATTGAACAGAATATTGTTTTGGATCAAAGAATTTGTTAAAGTGAATAATTTAACTCTCAGTAATTATTCTATTTCCATATTACATGTATGAAATAACACCTTGTAATTCACTGTATATGGATTTCAATCACATGTCATACTTGACTTTTCCAATTTTACAGGGTAAATTGCTAACAGTTGTGTTAAGACAATTTCTAGGTAGGGCAGTTTTCTGGAGAGCAGGAGAGAACTTTCCCAGAATTTCTTCTGAATAGCCTGGATGGTTCTTTGGCCTCACTGACCCCATGGGTGTCTGTAGTTAAGGGAAGTAATGGATTGCACCTTAACCAGATAGTGTGGACTGGAATGACCTGCTTATCTTTTGCCTGCCTTGTAATTGTTTCAGGGTGATACAGGAAGACACATAAAATGGGTGTAAAAATTGGAAATTACATGACAAATATGCAACGTATGGTGCCAGTTCTGGTTCATTCTTAAATGTTTATAAGGAAACATAGTAACAATTAAAAAAACAAAAAAAATACTAAATGGAATCTCAGAAAAAATGGAAGCATTATTATGTAAGCAAACATAACAAATCATTTGGATTTGTGAATTCTTGCTGTGTGCAAAGAAATCAATGGCCAGTGACACCTATTCTGGTCATGGTGGATTGAGGAAAAATGTGGCCTGGGCACCTGCTCTTTTTAAAAAAAAAACACTACAGGATTTTTTGTATCAATCTGAACCATTAGACATGGCCTTTAATGTTTTATATTACAAAATTGACTATAATCAAATGCTGTTAACCAGCTGTAAAATCCTTTTGGGATTTCTGAAGTTATAAATGAGCATGTTTGACTTTTTTTTAATCCACTCATGGATTTCAGCATCAGTAGCTTGGCCAGCATTTATTGCCATCCCTCATTACCCTCAGGACGTTAGTGGTGTTGGTGAAAATTGCCTTCTTAACTTGCCTTAGTCCATGTGGTGTAGATTCCCCATATTGTCTTTAGGCAGGGAATTCTAGGATTTTGACTCAGTTGCATAAAGGATTGGTGATTATTGTTCCAAAGTGGGATGTGGGTAGCCTGAAAGGGTGTTCCCATGTATCTGCAGGACCACAGTCCCTGTCCTTCTAGTGGGGTAGAAGTAGCAAGGTTGGAAATTGTTGTGTAAAGAGCCTTAGCGAGTTACTGCAATGTGTAAGTGGTATTGTCCTGTTGCCATTGTGCATCGGTAGTGGAAGGACTGAATGCTTAAGGTATTAGATGGCATGTGTATTAGAAAAGAGAAGAGGGATTATGAACAAAGACTCGGGCCCAATGTAAAGAGGAATTTCAAAGCTTACCGCAGTCATATAAATAGGAAAACAGTATTAAAGAAGGATTAGTAGGGACCAAAATGTGGATTCAAGAGATATGGAGTATGGCTGAAACTAAAAATGAATACCTATCATCAATTGTGACTGAGCAGTTAGATGTTACCTAAGAAACAGATAGTGGACATCCACTTTTGAATGAATCCAAAATCTGTAAGGAGGAAATGGTGGACAGAATGCTGCTACTTCAATTTGACAAGGCAACAGGACTGGATGAGTTGGATCCAAGGAATCATTGCAAGAAGTGAGAGTGTAAATTGAAGGGTTCTGTGCACAATCTTTCGGTCTTTCCAAGATTCAGGTGCTAGAGGACTCAAGAACTGTAAACCTTATGCCCTTGTTCAAACATGTTTTCAGGATACGCCCAGCAATTACAGACCAATGAGTTTAATTTCAGTCGTGGGAAAAGTTTGAAGAAACTATTCAGAATATAATGATTAGTCATGTGGGAAAAGAACATTTCATTTAGAAGAGCCAGTATGGATTTTGAATGGGAAAATCATGTTAAACTGGAGTTATTTTGAAGAGGTAACAGAGTCGACAGGGATAATACTGTTGATGTGGTGTAGAGTCACAGAGATATACAGTATGGAAACAGACTCTTCAGTCCAACCCGTCCATGCCAACCAGATATCCCAACCCAATCTAGTCCCACCTGCCTGCACCCGGCCCATATCTCTCCAAACCCTTCCTATTCATATACCCATCCAGATAACTTTTAAGTGTTGCAATTGTACCAACCTCCACCATTTCCTCTGGCAGCTCATTCCATACACGTACAACCCTCTGCGTGAAAATTTTGCCCCTTAGGGCCCTTTTATATCTGTCCCCTTTCATCCTAAACCTATGCCCTCTAGTTCTGGACTCCCCCACTCCAGGGAAAAGACTTTATCTATTTTTCCTATCCATGCCCCTCATAATTTTCTATAAGGTCACCCCTCAGCCTCCGACACTCCAGAGAAAACAGCCTCAGCCTGTTCAGCCTCTCCCCATAGCTCAAATCCTCCAACCCTGGCAACATCCTTGTAAATCTTTTCTGAACCCTTTCAAGTTTCACAATATCCTTCCGATAGGAAGGAGACCAAAATTGCAGGCAAAATTCCAACAGTGGCCAAACCAATGTCCTGTACAGCCGCAACATGACCTCCAAACTCCTGTACTCAATACTCTGACCAATAAAGGAAAGCATACCGAACGCCTTCTTCACTATCCTATCTACCTGTGACTCCACTTTCAAGGAGCTATGAACCTGCACTCCAAGGTCTCTTTGTTCAGCAACACTCCCTAGGACCTTATCATTAAGTGTATAAGTCCAGCTAAGATTTGCTTTCCCAAAATGCAACACCTTGCATTTATCTGAATTAAACTCCATCTGCCACTTCTCAGCCCATTGGCTCATCTGGTCTAGATCCTGTTGTAATCTGAGGTAACCTTCTTCGCTGTCCACTACACCTCCAATTCTGGTGTCATCTGCAAACTTACTAACTGTACCTCTTATGCTTGCATCCAAATCATTTATGTAAATGACAAAAAGTAGAGGGCCCAGCACCGATCCTTGTGGCACTCCACTGGTAACAAGCCTCCAGTCTGAAAAACAACCCTCCACCACCACCTTCTTTCTTCTACCTTTGAGCCAGTTGTGTATCCAAATGGCTAGTTCTCCCTTTATTCCGTAAGATCTAACCTTGCCAACCAGTCTCCCATGGGGAACCTTGTTGAACACCTTACTGAAGTCCTTATAGATCACATCTTCCACTCTGCCCTCATCAATCCTCTTTGTTACATCTTCAAAAAACTCAATCAAGTTTGTGTTTTCCCATGCACAAAGCCATGTTGACTATCCCTAATTAGTCCTTGCCTTTCCAAATACATGTACATCCTGTCCTTCAGGATTCCTTCCAACAATTTGCCCACCAATGACGTCAGGTTCACCGGTTAATAGTTCCCTGGCTTGTCTTTACCGCCCTTCTTAAACAGTGGCACCATGGTAGACAACCGCCAGTCTTCCGGCACCTCACCTGTGACTATCGAAGATACAAATATCTCAGCAAGAGGCCCAGCAATTACTTCCCTAGCCTCCCACAGAGTTCTCGGGTACATCTGATCAGGTCCTGGGGATTTATGCACCTTTATGCATTTCAAGACATCCAGCACTTCCTCCTCTGTAATACGGACATTTTGCAAGGTGTCACCATCTATTTCGCTACTTTGTATGTCTTCCATATCCTTTTCCACATTAAATACTGATGCAAAATACTCGTTTAGTATCTCCCCCATTTTCTGCGGCTCCACACAAAGGCCGCCTTGCTAATCTTTCCCTAGTTATCCTTTTGTCCTTAATGTACTTGTAAAAACTCTTTGGATTCTCCTAAACTCTATTTGCCAAAGCTAACTCATGTCCCCTTTTTGCCCTTCTGATTTCCCTCATGAGTATACTCCGACTGCCTTTATATTCTTCTAAGGATTCACTCGATTTATCCTGTCTATACCTGACATATGCTTCCTTCTTTTCCTTAACCAAACCCTCAATTTCTTTAGTCATCCAGCATTCCCTATACCTACCAGCCTTCCCTTTCACCCTAACAGGAATATACTTTCTCTGGATTTTCATTATCTCATCTCTGAAGGCTTCCCATTTACCAGCTGTACCTTTACCTGCGAACATCTGCCTCCAATCAGTTTTTGAAAATTCTTGCTAATACCTTCAAAATTGGCCTTTCTCCAATTTAGAACTTCAACTTTTAGATCTGGGCTATCCTTTTCCATCACTATTTTAAATCTAATAGAATTATGGTCACTGGCCCCAAAGTGCTCCCCCACTGACACCTCAGTCACTTGCCCTGCCTTATTTCCCAAGAGTAGGTCACGTTTTGCACCTTCTCCAGTAGCTGAAAATGTGTTGCTGGAAAAGCGCAGCAGGTCAGGCAGCATCCAGGGAACAGGAGAATCGACGTTTCGGGCATAAGCCCTTCTCCAGTAGGTACATCCACATACTGAATCAGAAAATTTTCTTGTACATACTTAACAAATTCCTCTCCATCTAAACCCTTAACACTATGGCAGCCCCAGTCTATGTTTGGAAAGTTAAAATCCGTAGGTGTTCAAAGTTTGGGTGAAGATTTGTAGCTCGAGTGCTCGTTGTTGTCGTTCTGTTCGCCGAGCTGGAAATTTTTGTTGCAAACGTTTCGTCCCCTGTCTAGGTGACGTCCTCAGTGCTTGGGAGCCTCCTGTGAAGCGCTTCTGTGGTGTTTCCTCTGGCATTTATAGTGGCCTGTCCCTGCCGCTTCCGGTTGTCAGTTTCAGCTGTCCGCTGTAGTGGCTGGTATATTGGGTCCAGGTCGATGTGTTTGTTGATGGAGTTTGTGGATGAGTGCCATGCTTCTAGAAATTCCCTGGCTGTTCTTTGTTTGGCTTGCCCTATAATGGTAGTCTTGTCCCAGTCGAATTCATGTTGCTTGTCGTCTGCGTGTGTGGCTACTAAGGATAGCTGGTCGTGGCGTTTCGTGGCTAGTTGATGTTCATGGATGCGGATCGTTAGCTGTCTTCCTGTTTGTCCTATATAGTGTTTGTCCTATATAAACGCCACGACCAGCTAACAGTTAAAATCCCCTACCGTAATCGCCCTATTAATATTACAGATAGCTGAGATCTCCTTACAAATTTGTTTCTCAATTTCCCTCTGACTATTAGGGAGTCTATAATAAAATCCCAATAAGGTGATATTCCCTTTCTTATTTCTCAGTTCCACCCAAATAACTTCCCTGGATGTATTTCTAGGAATATCCTCCCTCAGCACAGCTATAATGCTATCCCTTATCAAAAATGCCACTCCCCCTCCTCTCGCCTCCCTTTCTATCCTTCCTGTAGCATTTGTATCCTTGAACATTAAGCTGCCAGTCCTGCCCATCCCTGAGCCATGTTTCTGTAATTGTATGATATCCCAGTCCCAAGTTCCTAACCATGACCTGAGTTCATCTGCCTTCCCTGTTAGGCCCCTTGCATTGAAATAAATGCAGTTTAATTTATTAGTCCTTCCTTGTCCCTGCCTGCTCTGACTGTTTGACTCGCTTCTGTTCTCAACTGTACCAGTCTCAGCTTGATCTCTTTCCTCACTATCCCCCTGGATCCCAAACCCCCCCGCTCCCCCCCACCATCCCCAGCCACCTTACTAGTTTAAATCCTCCCTAGCAGCTTGAGCAAGTCTCCCTGCCAGTATATTAGTCCCCTTCCAATTTAGGTACAATCCGTCCTTCATGTTCAGGTCACTTCTACCCCAAGAGATGCGAATGGTCCAAAAATGTGAATCCTTCTCCCATACACCAGCTCCTCAGCCATGCATTCATCTGCTCTATCCTCCTATTCCTGCCTTCACTAGCTCGTAGCACCGGGAGTAATCCAGATATTACTACTCTCGAGGACCTCCTTTTTAAATTCCTGCCTAACTCTCTGTAATTTCCTTTCAGAATCTCAACCTTTTCCCTTCCTATGTCATTGGTTCCAAAGTGGACAATGACCTCTTGCTGGCCCCTCTCCCCCTTGAGAACATTCTGCACCCTCTCTGAGAGATCCTTGATCCTGGCACCAGGGAAGCAACACACCATTCTGCTTTATCGCTGCTGGCCACAGAAACATCTGTCTATACCTTGGACTAGACAGTCCCCTAACACAATTGATCTGTTGGAACCCAACATACCCCTCGTTGCATTAGAGCCAGTCTCATTACCAGAAACTTGGCTGTTCGTGCTATGTTCCCCTGAGAATCCATCACCCCTTACATTTTCCAAAACAGCATACATTTTTGAAATGGGAATAGCCACAGAGGACTCCTGTACTAGCTGCCTACTTCTCTTTCCTTTCCTGGAGTTAACCCATCTATGTGACTGTATCTGAGACTTCCACCCCTTCCTATAACTGCCATCCATCATATACTGTTGCTGTTGCAAATTCTTCATTGCTTCTAACTGTCTCTCCAACCAAACCATTCGATCTGATAAGATTCGCAACCAACAGCATTTATTGTAGATATAATCCACAGTAACCCTTGAACTCTCTTTAAACTCCCACATCTGACAAGAAGCACATATCACTATACTAAAGGCCATTTTTGCTCCTTCACAATCTACAAACCCAGAAAATAACACTGTCTTATTCCTCTACAAAACACTGCCCAGGTTAAATTAATAGTTATGGCTTATATTTTAAGTTTAATTGAGCGACATATCTCAAAACATATAATCAAGAAAGAGCCCACTCTATTCACTACTGCAAACTTCCTGTTGGTCACACTTAAAAACAATACACTTATCTGCTCCTGTGCAGTGAACTTCGCCCAACAGTTCTTCCAAAATGAGTGGTGAATTTCACTGTTTGTTAATTTTCCCAGCCGCACTCCGATGTCCAGCGATACATTAATTCAAACAGCGAAGGCAGTAACTGTGCAGGTTCATTGCTGTGTCAGTTTCTTTCTCTCTCTCTCTCCTGCACTGACCTCACCATGTGCTTCCTTTGTCTGTTCTTCTCCCTTTTAAAAGTGCTGTTGTTTTAAATTTTTTTTGACTTGGACGACATGGTGGCACAGTGGTTAGCACTGCTGCCTCACAGTCCCAGAGATCCGGGTTCAATTCCCGCCTCAGGCGACTAACTGTGTGGAGTTTGCACAGTCTCCTCATGTCTGTGTGGGTTTCCTCCAGGTGCTCCCGTTTCCTCCCACAGTCCAAAGATGTGCAGGTCAGGTGAATTGGCCATGCTAAATTGCCCATAGTGTTAGGTGAAGGGGTAAAAGTAGGGGTATGGGTGGGTTGCGCTTCGGCGGGTCGGTGTGGACTTGTTGGGCCGAAGGGCCTGTTTCCACACTGTAAGTAATCTAATCTAATGCAACACCATATAAAACAGTAATTGCTGCTCCTGGAATTTGAGGAAATCACCTCCAGCACCTAAAATACCTCAAAAAAGGAGCAGCTGTTACAGCCAGAAATGTTTCCTGTCCTCCATCTTGGATTACATAAACTTTTAAAAAGCGTTCAATACAGTGCCACTGTACAAGTGAGGAAAGTCATAGCACATGAAATAAAAGGAAAAGTACCAATGTTGATGGAAAATTGACAAAGTGATAGGAAACCCATTAATGGTGAATGGACATTTGTTCAGGCTGGAGAAAGGTTTCTAGTGAACTTCTGCATCGTAGCACTTCTGTGATTCTGGCTACACTTACACTTTGTATAACTTTGTAAAAAAGTATTTTCCCCTGATTCCCAGTGATTTCATTTTTTGGATTAGTGGTGCTGGAAGAGCAAAGCAGTTCCATTGATTTTAGTTTGACTAGAGCCCCTCAAAGCCATCCTCACCCAAATTCCTGTACAATGTGATGCTTCTGCCGAATTCTCTCCCTCACCGAATGTGCTGCATCCATTCGGTAATTTTGTGGCTTTTACAAGTCTGGTGGGTTTTTTTATCTTTCCAGGAGAAAAAAGCACAAAATGCCAAGAAAAACAACAGAACCAGAGGTAGCTGTCACAAATAGGCAATTCACAGATGCAAACAAACACGTGGTGAAAATAAGTGGCACGTTTGTGACTTTGAATCAAGTGGAGGCATAAGGAATTTGCAGATAGTTGGTAACATTATTAGAATAACCTCTGATGTACACATGCTGACTTTATTTCATCAATGATCAAACTATGCAAAGACCAAGTATATCATTTTGCCACAATTAATTCACATTGCTCTTCTCATCTCCCAAAGCCTTTATATGCAGAGAATTTGTTGGTGATTCAAAGGAAGAGTTCTCAGGGTTGTGATGTCACAGAAAATCCCTGAACTCATTCAGTAGTAGTGTAATGAAGAGGGGTTAAATAGCTCAATCCATGTTCCCGGAACCTCACTCACTCAACAGTCATGCACCAGCACAAATATTCACACTTGACTGGATCCATTTAGGTAAGTTGGTGTTTTCAACTCAGGAACAGTCAGAAACCCATGATAGCGACAGATGTGGGAGAGTCGGCACTGGGAGGGACAGTGCTCTCCAAGCTGGGATGATTGTAGAGGCACACTGGCAACTTTGTGAGGTATTGGAAGGGGAGCCACACTCAGTATGGAGAGAATGGAAGTTCCAGGTTCAAACGTATTGAATTGGTGTGTCAAATTGTGCTGGTGTCTGCCATGGAACGTCTAGACTGGCTGTTAAGGGAATCAATATAGATTATGACCATGACCATGCAGTTTGAATAGGAACAGCAGTTGGAGTGGAGCAAACCTGGGGGGTGAATAGGAGCTTCTCAGTAAAATACTGAGGGTCAAAGCCTATATTGAGCTCAGATGGAGCAAGTGATGCCAGCTCATAGCAAAGAGCTGTTTAGTTGGCAATGGGTAGGTTGTTCCAAATTGTCTTCAAAGATGCATGGAATAAAAGTTCTACCTTCTGCATTTTTTTTTAAAAAGGCAACTTAAATAATTTTCTACTCAGTTTAAATTTTGTTAGGTGTATTTTACGTAAAGGTATAGCAGGGGAACTCAGGCCCATATATTGCATGGCCTGCAGCATGTGGGAGGTCTTTGACACTCCTGGCAGCCTGGATGACTACATCTGCAGGAAGTGCCATTGTTTCTGCCAGCTTGACCACTGGGGCTTTGGAGTTTGCTCATAAGCTGGAGGCAGAGCAATGTATCCATGAGGCTGTGGTCACCTTGCAACTTAAAGAAGTACAACTAGGGATGGAATAGGTGACCACTACTCAGAAAAGAAAGGATGCAGGCAGGTAATCAGCAATGCACCAGAGCACCCCTCACTTCAAAACAGTTAATATCCATTTTAGAAATTAGTGAATGATGGCTCCTTTGGGGATTGCAGCCAGTCATGTTACATATGACAGGGGGAGGAAGAAGTGGAGGTAAGACTCTCAATAGTGAAGACAGCTCAATATTCCAAAGTAGAGAAACCTCAGGTGAGATGGTAAGTACAGGCATGTGAAAGAGGTGGTGCTGCAATTTTGATCGAGGAAGCAATTAAATGCAAGATGATATCTTAGAATGTTTCTCAATTGAGGACACATGGATAGAACTTAAAAGCAAAAATGGAGCATCCCTACTGTTGAGAGTGGACTACAGATGTCAAACATTCAGAGACGGATGTAAGGACAGGCATGGAAGCAATTCTCCAAAACCGATGATAATAATAGTAGAGGATTTCAGCTGGGAGAGACAAATTGTGAAAATCTCAGAGACCATGGAATTCTTAAAATGTATCCAGAATAGCATTTGAAGTTGGCATGTCGAAAGTCCTATGGGACAGAGAGTGGATGATGCCCTGCATAACTTATAGGGAATGAAGCCATGTAAGTGGTAAATGTCAGTGGAGGAACAGTTCAGTGACAGTGACCATAAACTCACTAAATTTTAGGCAGTTGTGGAAAAAGGACAAAAATGGACCAGAAATAGAGGTTTGGAATTGGAGAAAGGCCAATTTTAATATGCTAAGATAAAATCTGAATTAAGTTCAGGGGTCAAATTACCAGGGGTAAGCCATGGGGTTCAGGTCTCTGGCAGAGTCTGTCCCTGTTGTTCAGAAGAGAAGGGGGAAGAGGAGCAGAGCATTAGTCATTGAGGACTCCATAGTTATGGGGACAGATTGGAGATTCTGTGAGAACAAGACAGACTCGCGGTTGGTGTGTTGCCTCCCAGGTGCTAGGGTCCCTGATGTCCCGGATCATGTTTTCAAGATCCTTAAGGGGGAGGGGAAACAACCCCAAATCATGGACCACATAGGCACCAATGGACATAGGTAGGAAGAGAGATGGGGATTTAAGGCAGAAATTCAGAGAGCTAGGGCGGAAACTTCGAACTAGAGTAAACAGAGTTGTTATCTCTGGTTTGCTACTTGTGCCACATACTAGCAAGATGAGGAATAAAGAGAGAAAGCAGTTGAACATGTGGCTACAAGGATGTGCAGGAGGAAGAGAGTCAGATACTTGGACAATTGGGGTTCATTCAGGGGTAGATGGGACCTTTACAAACGGGATGGTATATACCTGAACCAGAGGGGTACCAATATCCTGAGGGGAAACTTTGTTAATGCTCTTTGGGAGGGTTTAAACTAATTCCACAGAAGAATGGGAACTTGAATTGGAGTTCCATTGTACAGGAGGTTGAGAGTAGTGAGGTTGTGAATAAGGTTTCAAGTTTGCAGGAGTGTACTGGCAGGCAGGAAGGTGGTTTGAAGTGTATCTACTTCAGCGTGAGGAACATCTGGAATAAGGTGGGTGAATTTGCAGCAAGGGTTGGTACATAGGACTTTGATGTTGTGGCCATTTCAGAGACATGGATAGAGCAGGGACAGGAATGATTGTTGCAGTTTTCAGGATTTAGATGTTTCATTAAGATCAGGAAAGGTGGTAAAAGAGGGGAAGATGTGGCATTGTTAGTCAAGGACAGTATTAAGGTGGCAGAAAGGACATTTGAGGAGGACTCGTCTACTGAGATAGTTTGGGCTGAGGTTAGAAACAGGAAAGGAGAGGTCACCCTGTTGGAAGTTTTCTATATGCCTCCAAATAGTTCCAAAGATGTAGAGGAAAGGAATGCAAAGATGATTCTGGACAGGAGCGGAAGCAAGAGGGTAGTTGCTATGGGGGATTTTGACTTTCTAAATATTGACAGGAAATGCTATAGTTTGAGTACTTTAGATGAGTTAGTTTTTGTCCAATATGTGCAGGTGCGTTTCCTGACACAGTATGTAGATGGACCAATAAGAGGCGAAGCCACATTGGGTTTGATATTTGATAATGAACCAGGTCAGGTGTTAGATTTGGAGGTAGTTGAGCACTTTGGTAATAGTGACCACAATTCAGTTACATTTACTTTAGCGATGGAAAGGGATAGGGTATATACCGCAGGGCAAGAGTAAAAGCTGGGGGAAAGGCAAGCATGAGGTGATTAGGCAAAACTTAGGATGCGTAAGATGGGGAAGGAAACTGCAGAGGATGGACAGAATTGAAATGTGGAACTTGTTCAAGGAACAGCTACTGCGTGTCCTTGATATGTATGTACTCGTCAGGCAGGGAGGAAGTGGTTTAGCGAGGGAGCCGTGGTTTACTAAAGAAGTTGAATCTCTTATCAAGAGGAAGAAGGAGGTTTTATTAAGATGAGGAGTGAAGGCTCAGCTAGGCAACTTGAGAGATAAAAGTTAGCCAGGAAGGACCTAAAGAGAGAGCTAAGAAGAGCCAGGAAGGGACTTGAGAAGTCTTTGGCAGGTAGGATCAAGGAAAACGCTAAAGCTTTCTACAGATATGTCAGGAATAAAAGAATAACTAGAGTAAGATTCGGGCCAGTCAAGAACAATAGTGGGAAGTTGTGCATGGAGTCCGAAGAGATAGGAGAGGCGCTAAATGAATATTTTTCCATCAGTATTCATACAGGTAAAAGACAATGTTGTTGAGGAGAATACTGAGGAACAGGCTACTGGCCTAGACAGGATTGAGGTGCATCAGGAGGAGGTGTTAGCAATTTTGGAAATTGTGAAAACACATTAGTCCCCTGAGCTGAATGGGATTTATCCTAGGATTCTCCAGAAAGCTTGGGAGGAGATTGCTGAGCCTTTGGCTTTGATCTTTATGTTGTTGTTGTCCACAGGAAGACTGGAGGATAGCACATATTGTCCCCTTGTTCAAGAAGGGGAATGGAGACAATCCGTATAATTATAGACCAGTCAGCCTTCGGTTGTGGGTAAAGTGATGGAAAGGATTATAAGTGATAGGATGTATAATCATCTAGAAAGGAATAATTTAATTAGGGATAGTCAACACAGTTTTGTGAAGGGTAGGTCTTGCCTAATTGACTTCTTTAAGAAGGTGACCAAACCAGTGGATGAGGGTAAAGCAGTCGATGTGGTGTATATGGATTTCAGTAAAGCATTTGATAAGGTTCCCTAAGATAGGCTACTGCAGAAGATAAAGAGGTATGGGATTGAGGGTGATTTAGTGGTTTGTATCAGAAATTGGCTAGGTGCAGGAAGACAAAGGGTGGTGGCTGATGGGAAATGTTTATTCTGGAGTTCAGTTACTAGTGGTGTACAGCAAAGATCTGTTTTGGGGCCACTGCTGTTTGTCATTTTTATAAATGATCTGGATGAAGGCATAGAAGGATAGATTAGTAAATTTGCAGATTACTTTAAGGTAGGTGGAGTTGTGCACAGTGTGAAAGGATGTTGCAGGTTACAGAGGGACACAGATAAGCTGCAGAGCTGGGCTGAGAGATGGTAAATGGTATTTAATGCAGAAAGTGTTAGCTGATTCACTTTGGAAGGAGTAACAGGAATACAGAGTACTGGGCTCATGGTAAGATTCTTGGTCGTGTGGATAAGCAGAGAGATCTCGGTGTCCATGTACATAGATCCCTGAAAGTTGCCACCCAGGTTGATAGGGTTGTTATGGTGTGTTAGGTATTATTGGTAGAGGGAGTGAGTTTCAGAGCCATGAGGTCATGTTGCAGCTGTACAAAACTCTGATGCGGCCGCACTTGGAGGATTGCGTATAGTTCTGGTTGGCGCATGATAGGAAGGATGTAGAAGTATTGGAAAAGGTGCAGAGGGAGTTTTCCTGATATGGAAGGAAGGTCTTATGAGGAAAGGCTGAGGGATTTGAGGAGATTTTCAATAGAGGGAAGATTAAGAGATGACTCAGTAGGGACATACAAGATGCTCAGAGGATTAGATAGGGTGGACAGTGAGAGCTGTTTTCCTCAGATGGTGATGGTTAGCACAAGAGGACATATCTTTAAATTGACGGGTGATAGATATAGGACAGATGTCAGAGGTAGTTTCTTTACTCAGAGAGTAGTGAGGCCGTGGAATGCCCTGCCTGCAACAGGAGTAGACTCGCCAACCTTAAGGGCATTTAAATGGTCATTGGATAAACATACAGATGATAATGGAATAGTGTCGGTAAGATGGACTTCAGATTGGTTTCACAGGTTGGCGCAACATCGAGGGCCGAAGGGCCTGTACTGCACTGTAATGTTCTATGTTCTAAGATTACTGAGAGCAGCTACTTGTAGGAATACCTCTATCATTGCAAGTTATTTAAAAGAATTCATTTTTACCATTGAGGAATGTGGGTATCATAGGGTGGGACAGCATTTATTGCACATCCCTAGTTGCTGTGGGGAAGGTAGTGAATGAGCTGCCTTTATGAACCTGACTATTCATTTGGCATTGTGTCACTATAGTCTTATCAGACCATAGAGCTGCTTTCTCTCATTCATCGGAGACAACTGGTGGTGATTTAACTTGAGGGCCACCATACCTCAGACTATGGGAGAAGTTGAGAAGAAGAGTGCTTCATGGTAATCTCAGCTGGAATTAGAATTAAACTCATGCTGTTGACATCGCACTGCTTCATAAACCAACCATCCAGCCAACTGAGCTAAACTGACCCCCTCATTTGGTATGTGTATACCCACATTGGAGGGGGAGTTCCAAGTTTTAGCTCCAGTGATACTGAAGGAATAGTGATATGTTTCCAAGTCAGGATGATGAGTGACTTGGAGGGGAACGTGCAGCTGGTGGTGTTCTCATGTATCTGCTGCCCTTGTCCTTCTAGATGGTAGTGGTTATGTTTTGAAACGTGCTGTCTAAGAAGCCTTGGTGAATTTTTGCAGTGCATCTTTTAGATGGTACACCCTGCTACTGAATGCCACTGGTAGAATGAATGTGAATATCCTTTATTGTCACTTGTACTCCAGTGTAGAAGTACAGTGAGAAATTTTTACAATGGCTGCCTTTAATGGTGCGATCTTGAGTACAAGTATCTAGGTACAAATCTTACTGAGTAAAACAAAAATTATGGTTATACAAAAGAGGATGAAAAGAAAAGCAGTAGCATTACTTATGGTGTCTAAGAATAAGTTAGAAATGTGGTAGTTAAAATTTTGTGAAAAAAATTTACATTACAGTCCAGTAAAGGATTCCAAACAGCAGCAGCTCAGCATGTAGTGCCAGGCCCCAGTCCGGTGGCTCAATGGTTAGCACTGCTGCCTTAAAGCACCAGGGAGCCAGGTTCAATTTCAACCTCGGGCGACTGACTGGGTGGAGCTTGCACATTCTCCCTGTGTCTGCGTGAGTTTCCTCTGGGTACTCCGGTTTCCTTCCACAGGCCAAAGATGTGCAGGTCAGGTGAATTGGCCAGGCTAAATTGCCCGTAGTGTTAGGTGCATTAGTCAGGGTAAATATAGGGTAGAAGAATGGTTACTGTGCGGAGGGTTGGTGTGGACATGTTGGGCTGAAGGGCCTGTTTCCACACTGTAGGGATTCTATGATTCCATGAACTGTCCCACACTAGTCCAGCCTCCAGTCCACTCCTCACTGTCACTCAGCAGCAACAAGATAAGACCTGCTGCACTGGGATTCACTTCACCTCACATCACTCCGAGACTCAGGTTTCCCCTTGTGCTGCTCCGGGATCGCTCCAGCCTCCAGTCTGCTCCTCACCGGCATTCAGCAGCAAAAAGAGTGAATGTTTATGGTTATGATGCCAACTGAGTGGACTATTACGTTCTGGATAATGAAAAGTTTCTTCAGTATTGCTGGAGGTGCACTCATCCAGGTAAGTGGGGACTATTCCGTCGGAATCCTGACTTATGCCTTGTAGATGGCACAAGTTGCTGTCATGTGAGATGCAACTTAAACAGTTACTGCCATGTGTCCTGAAACTCCGCAACAGTTTGCGGAGCAGTTTGTTACGGCTTGCCTCTCCCTCAAACTGTATTGATGTATTTACACAATACATACAAACTAAATTCAGTACAGAATATTAAAGCCGGTCTGAAATGAGGAAGGAACCAATTTGCAAGCATTCTGAAAATTAATCACTGCAAATGTGGAGAGTCATTCCTTAAGTCTTTCCCATCACTCTCTTAGTCCATGTTGGACCGGGGTATACAAAGTTAAAAATCACAGAACACCAGGTGATAGTCAAACAGGTTTATTTGGCCGTGCTCCGAAAGCTAGTGCTTCCAAATAAACCTGTTGATCTATAACCTGGTGTTGTGTGATTTTTAACTTTCTTAATTCAATTTTTTGATTCCTCTTTTTATTACTTGTTAAGTATCTGATTGGTACTGAATTTTTATATTTTAATTTGCACTTCCTTTTCTCTGTTCATTTCTTGAATTGTCAATCTGATAAAGAAGATAAAGTTGTTTTTACTGTTAACTCAGAACTTTCCTTTCTGTAATTATACCAGCTTGCATTTCAAGCAATATCCCATGCAGAAAAATGTAGAAACCTCCTTGTGCTGTTAGATGCCCTAATGCCAGAACTTTAGCACAACATTATGCCATAGAATATACTTAGGTTTAAATATCATTCATGGAATAAAAGTATATTCAGTTTAGGAAGCACATTTAAGCCAGAAGTTTATAAGAATGAATGTGGTAAGTCATACAAAGCATGCTAAAATGATGACCAAAATGAATGTCAAATTGCATGATTTAATTGGATGGTTTTATTTTCAAGTTCTTGATTATATATCACAATTGAAATTGAAGTATTAGTGACTTCTGCCTCTAAACACTTTAAGGAATACCTGCACAAAGCCTTCGGTCTTAGTCAATCTTAAAAACATCGTATTTCTTTAAAAACCTTTTTAAGTTTATAACACCCATTCACTACAAAGGCAGGAAAAGAAATAGACTTTGTTAATTAAAAAATCACCCCAAAAATTCTCCCAATACATTTTGGTTAAGCATATTTGCAATCTAAAGCAATACTTTAATTTATGTCTTTATGTCTTGAATATTAATGACATTTTGTGAACTACTTTACATATCATATTTTTGAAAACCTTTACATTTTTAGGATTTCTTCTTCTCTCTTCCTAAGCATGTTGATTCATTGTTGGAGACAGCTCTGTAGGTGTTAATTGTGCTCCAGCTCCTCACCGAGGTGAGCATTATTCAATTTTAAATAATACAATTCCAAGTTATTTTACCATACAAAAAAAATCCAAGCATGCACATCTACCGCAGAGCTTGCAGAATCCTTTCAGTGCAGAAAGCCAGGTTAAGTAAATCCCTCACCCTACTAAATCAGGACACTGAGGCCAATTCCAATATTCCAACCAATGTCTTGGCTGAGGTCTGTTAACTCACCAGAAACTGGAAACTGAGCCTTGGATCCAATGTGACCCAATTGCTCACAATTTAAACTCACTGAGCCACCACAATGTCGCAGTCATATTATGAACATCTACCTGTCTAGAATTACTACCTTGGAGTAGCAGTGATCAAGGACTATGGTCCCTGTTCACTTGTTCTATCATAACATGGTGTGGAGAACTAATGTGGGAAGAAAACATCCTTGCAGAAACTAATCTTAGAAACTAGTTCTCCCAAATTTTCTTCCTCATTAGGTAGGATTTTCAAGCAGACCCTGAATTATTCAGGAATCACCTGATTTGAAATTGACATATTGGTTGTTGCAAAGAGTGTGCTGGAGCAGATGTGATAGTTACGGTCATGTCTCTGGATGTAAAAAGTGTTCCTAGAACCAAGTCTCCCAGTTGGATCAGAGTTCACATTCGTTTGCACACATCTGATAAATCACATCTTTATTACATCATTCATGTGCACGTAGGCTTCTTCTAGTGTTGAAAATAAAAAGTTTGAAAGACCAGGTGAAAGACAACAGGAGTGGCCAATGAAAATGGTAGCAGCGGTGCTGAATTTTTTCTAACTATCGTGCTCTGGACATTTTTATCCAAAGAAGGAATCTCAAGAACAGGTACCTCGCAAGATATCCCAATCCAGCCTTCGTAACACTGACATGTGAACTTTGTTTTCATGACTTTGATATCCCTCATGTTCATTCTCCCTTTCACAGAAAATCTGGGATGCATTCCTTCAGGATTGGCTTGGATTTTGAAACTGTTTGGATCCAGGTGAAGGTAGGTTTTGGAGTTAATGTTCTGCCTCACACACCTGCCATGGTTCTTGCAAAGATGTTTGCTGCACAATTTTGCAGCAGACGTCACGTTAACAATATAATGTCCCAGGGGTCCGTCCACGTATTGTTTCACTGCTAAGCAGTGATTCTGTAAGGGAAGGTTAAGGACATTTCAATCCTAAAAATACATATATGAATGTAAATAACTGCCATCATCAAAAAATCCCAGTCTTCATTTTGATTTCCAAAACCAGCAGCCCATTGAATTGTTAATAAGACCTTACACAATGTCTTCCTGGTTATAGGTATACAAAAATCAAATGATCAAATTTTGTCAGCAGAATAGTTTCTATGCTAAGATGCTTGTTGCAAGTAAATGTGATGATTCAAAAATTGAAAAGAAATATATGAGCAACAGTAATTACTAAATCTCACTTCCTGCCTTTAATCAAGGTAAATGTTGTAGAATACAATTGTACACAGTCAGAAGCTTTTCAACAACAAGTTGATAATTGTTCTTCATGTGTTTAAATCCATTGACATTAGAGAATTGTAAAAAAGTTAGGATCATATGAGAAATATAGATCTCACTTTAAGGATAAGTAACACATGTGAAATCATAGTAGATTGTTTTCATCATTCCATGATTTTTTTTTGTTTATTTATTCACAGGATGTGGGTATCACTGGCTAGGTCAACATTTATTGCTCATCTCTGACTGTCCAGAGGGTAGTTGAGAGTCAACCATATTGCTATGGGTCTGGAGTTACTTGAAGGCCAAAATTATGAGGGGCACAGATAGGGTAAATAGGGTAAATAGGCAAAGTCTTTTCCCTGGGGTCAGGGAGTCCAGAACTAGAGGGCATAGGTTTAGGGTGAGAGGGGAAAGATATAAAAGAGACCTCAGGGGCAACTTTTCACACAGAGGGTGGTACATATATGGAATGAGCTGCCAGAGGAAGTGGTGGAGGCTTGTACAATTGCAACATTTAAGAGGCATTTGGATGGGTATATGAGTAGGAAGTGTTTGGAGGGATATGGGCTGGGTGCTGGCAGGTGGGACTAGACTGGGTTGGGATATCTAGTCGGCATGGACGGGTTGGACCGAAGGGTCTGTTTCCATGCTGTACATCTCTATGACTGTATGACTCTATGTAGCTTCCTTCCCTAAAAGATATTAGTGAACCACATGGGTTTTTCCGATAATCAACAATAGATCATGGTCATTATTAGACTGTTAATTCCAGATTTTTATTTGATTCATAATCTACACCTGCAATGGCAGGATTTGAACTCAGGTCCCCAAAACATCACCTGGGCCTCTGGGTTAACAGTCCAGTGATAATACCACTAGATCATCACCTCCCACAATGATTGCAATATGCTAAGCTAATTAATAAGAGATCATTAAACTTAAATTTAGCAAAGCTATTTTAGTTGCGTAAAAATGTCATGCAAATTCATCATATGATTACAATGATCATACTCTGGAGAAATCAATGCAATCATTGATTTTAGAAGATTTTAGGTTTCTCTGAAACAAAAACAGAAATTGCTGGAGAAACTCAATAGGTCTGGCAGCATCTGTGCATAGAAATTTATTTTATTTTAGATTTCTCTATTGGTTTCCATCTGTGGATCTGAAGAATCCATGCATTTTTACAGAAAAATCTTTAAGATGGTCTCAAGGAAAAGGGGAACAATAAGTTTCTACTTGTAATGAGGGAATGGTTGTCATTCCAGTACAAAGCTAAGTGGGAATGTGTGTTGCGAAGAAGATGTAAAGTGGATTCAGGAAGTTTTGGACAGGCTTAGTTCAGAACATGACATATGGAATATAAATGCGGAAAAATGTGAGCTTGTCCAATAGGAGAAATAAATGTGCAAAGTATTTCTTAAATGATAGCAAGTTGGAAAGTGTAGATGTACAAGAGGACCTAGGTCCTTATCAATAAGTCACTGATTGCAGCAAGGCCAGCAAGCTATCACAAATGCTAATGGAATGCTAGCCTTTATCATAAGACGATCTGAGGAGTGAAGTGTTGCTTCAGTTGAGTAGAAGTTTTGCTAGACTGTACCTGGAGTAACTGTGTACAGTTTTGATCTCCTTACCCTAGGAAAATGATTATTATTGCCATGGAGGGAGTATAACAAATGTTCACCAGACCTGACCCAGGGATGATGGGGCTTTCCTATGAAGAGAGACTCGGTAAACTGGGCATGTAGTATTTTGGAGGATGAGGTGATCTAATTGAAACCTATGAAATAGTTAAAGAGCTGCACAGAGTAGATGCAGGTAAGATGTTTCCCTTGCCTGGGGAGTCTAGACCCAGGGAGCACAACTTAAAAATAAGGGTGAGCTACTTAGAGAATTTTTTAAACTGGAATTCTCTAACAGAAGACTGTGGAGGCTCAGTCTTTAAAGGTAGGGATTGATAGATTTTCGGTTACCGGTGACATACATGGTTATGGAGATTGGGTTTTTAAAAGACATTAGAGTGTTCGTTCAGCCATGATTGTACTGAATGGTGGCGCAGGCTGGCCCACTCCTATTCCTATGTTCCATCTTATCACTGAAGGTGAACTTTACAGACTTATGAATCTCTCGTACACTATAGGTAGAGATACTTATTAGGTGATCATTCAGTCAAGGAATTGAGGGAGAAAAGAAACCATTGAACCGAAATTTGAATGTAGATGACTTGGATTTACAACACATTAAGTATGCTGAACACGGAGTCCAGGGTACACCTCAAATCTCTCAGCTAAATAAATATGAAATTGGGCTGCATTTATTGGGATGGGGAAGAATATGATTAAAATAGTTATACCTTTGATCTTGCGTAATTGATGCTTCCCCAAAGAATGATGCCAGCAGTCCCCATTGCAGCACTCTCACCAATTGTATGAACCATGTCAATCTGGAGGATGAGAAAGTATCATGTCACAGTTATACAAGCAATAAAGGAAAACCATGCTTTGTGGCAACTTTGGATTTTGTATTTAGCCGTATACATGGGTAAAGCATCCTATTGAACAACCTCCATTCACCAGAGGGGGAAATAAAACAGGCTGAAGCTGTATTTGCATTTGAGATGTTAATAATGAGTATAAGGAAGAGAGACTGTGCAATATTCCCTATTAGTTATTAGCCAGTATATACAAGGGCATTTGCACAACCTGTTGGAAGCAATTAAATATCAGCCAAACAAGTTCCACTTTCCTTATTCAGGTGACCATTTCTCAAGGGTGAATTGAAAGTGGTCGGAGATGGTCACATTTAAGCTCAATCTAGTCCTCAGCTGTCATCTACTTTCCGGTTCATCTCCAGCAATGGGGTCGTGGCTAATTTTTATCCCCCTTTAGCTCTGGGGGCAACAGGATCATTTGAGATACATCACATTCTGCCCTGACGTAGATCAGTTGCCTTAGAGCTGAATTTTCTTTCTGGCTTATGGCAAAGTATTTCAGGGTGAATTGGAATACCAGAGATTAGTCTCCAGTTTTAGGTTTTTAAAATTGAGTCTTGCCTTATACAATGCATGGCAACAAATTAAGTGTACACAGTTCATGATTTTCTTTCCCTAATAGTTGCAAAACTGGGGTGGCACGGTGGCCCAGTGGTTAACACTGCTGCCTCATAGCACCAGGGACCCAGGTTTGATTCCAGCCTCGGGCTACTGTCCATGTAAAGTTTGCACATTCCCCCCATGTCTGCGCGGGTTTCCTTCAGATGCTGCAGTTCCCTTCTACAATCCAAAGATGTGCAGGTTAAGTGAATTGTCCATGGTGTTCAGGTTAGGTGCATTAGTCAGGGGAAACATAGATTAATAGGGTAGGAGAATGGGTCTGGACGGGTTCCTGTTCAGACGGTTGGTGTGGACTTGTTGGGAGAAAGTGAGGACTGCAGATGCTGGAGATCAGAGTCGAGACTGTGGTGCTGGAAAAGCACAGCTAGTCAGGCAACATCCGAGGAACAGGGGAATTTTCAAACATAAGGTCTTCGTCAGGATTGAGGCTTATGAGCCAAGGAGGTGGAGAGATAAATGGGAGGGGGAAGGGGGTGGAAGGTAGCTGGGAATGCGATAGGTGAGGGTGAAGATGATAGATCAGAGAGGAGGGTGGAACAGATAGGTGGGAAGGAAGATGGACAGGTCAAGAGGGTGTTGCCGAATTGGAAGGTTGGATCAGGGATAAGGTTGGATCAGGGATAAGGTTGGGGGAGGGGAAATGAGAAAACTAGTGAAATCCACATTGATCCCATGTGGTTGGAGGGTCCCAAAGCGGAAAATGATGTGTTCTTCCTCCAGGTGTCGGGTGGTAAGGGTTTGGTGATGGAGGAGGCCCAGGACCTGCATGTCCTTGGGGGAGTGGGAGGCAGAGTTAAAGTGTTCGGCCACAGGGGGATGGGGTTGTTTAATAAGTGTGTCCTGGAGATGCACTCTGAAGCATTCCTCAAGTAGGCATCCTGTCTCCCCAGAGTAGAGGAGACCACATTGGGAGCAATGGATACAGTAAATGACGTGCATCAAAGTGCAGGTAAATTTCTGATGGATGGAAGGCTCCTTTGGGGCCTTGGATGGAGGTAAAGGGGGAGCTGTGGGCACAGGTTTTGCAATTCTTGCGGTGGCAGGGGAAGATGCTGAAAGCAGAGGGTGGGTTGGTGGGGTTCTTGGACCTGACAAAGGGAATGATCTTTACGGAATGCGGATAGGGGTGGGGAGGGAAATATATCCCTGGTAGTGGGGTCTGTTTGTAGGTGGTGGAAATGGTCGAGGCAACCTGTTTCCACACTGTATGGATTCTATGATTCTACTATGAGCTGCGTCTAATTCTTGCCAAATTGTACAAACAGCAGCCTTCATGCTAGGAGTAAGACATTGGGAATTGCATTTTTGTGGTCTGAGATATAAGTTTTTTTAGTTTAATGTGTGCTAATGCTATTGGATTCTTTTTAATAGAATCCCTACAGTGTGGAAACAGGCCCTTCAGCTGAACAAGCCCATACTGATTTTCCGAAGAGTAAGCCACCAAGACCCATTCCCCTACCCTATTATCCTATATTTACCCCTGACTAATGTATCTAACCCATACATCCTGAACACTATGGGCAATTTAGCATGGCCAATTCACTTAACCAGCACATCTTTGAATTGTGGGAGGAAACCGGTGCACCCAGAGGAAACCCATGTAGATACAGGGAGAACATGCAAACTTCACACAGACATTTGCCCGAGGTTGGAATTGAACCCAGGTCTCTGGTGCTGTGAGGCAGTAGTGCTAACCACTGAGCCACTGTGCTGCCATTGGTTATTTTTAGAATATGCAATAGTAATCAAAATGCTAATATTATCCAAATCTCAAATTGATGTTGGCAAACTTGAAATATTTTGATTGGAATAACTGCATAGTTTAAGGATAAATAGTTAGCTTTAAGGCATGATTTGGAGTATAACATCACAATGGTTATTAGAAAGATACCGGATTACAACGGAAACACAACAGTATGCATTTTCTACACTTAAGGAAGGCATGTACATGAGATTGATTCATTGTAACTTTTACTGTAATAATTCATTCAGTAAAAACTTTAAATCGGGATGAAGGATTCCAGCCATTTTGAAAAATTGGGTTTGTTCTGAGGCAGGTACGGATGTGGTAAAAACCTAATAGAGGTGTTCAAATTTACAAGGAATTTTCATGAAGTAAAAAGTGGGAAACTTTCCTCTGATAAATAGGTTAGGACAAGAAGACATGGATTGAAAATGCTTGGAAAAATAATTAGAAGGAAATCAGGAGGTTTTTTTTCCCCCACAAGAGAGTTACTCAGATCTGGAATACACCACCTGAAAATTTAGGAGAATCAGATTCCACGGAAAAGTTTTAAAAATTTGATCTGGGACTAAAAATTGGACAATTCTCTCAAAAGGTCAACACAGGTGGGACAGGCCAAATAACTTCCTTCTGTTCTCTAAGATTCTATGAAAGTTTGGTAACATTTAATGAAACATTAACCCAATATTTAAACAAGCTACAGCAGTGTGTTAAATCTTATTGTACGCGAGTATTGTAGCTTCACGTTTCCAAATTCATCATGTATTATTAGAAATGGTACTCCTCAAAATCTATTATTGATTTGTTAATAGCAATTTCTAAACAGGACAGTAACTGAACTGAAATGATGTGCCTGGGCTTTATTGTGCCTAAACAAAAATCACTTCTCATTTTAACTGAAATATGCATGCCAAGCACAACAGAGAAAACGTTTATTAGGTAGCAACACTAGGACTAAAGAAACCTTGAAATCAAATCAGTATTAAAGGAAGAAACACACTAATTTACTTCTGTGATCAATTTGTAGATATGACAGAATAAATACACTGAATTTTGTATGATTGCAGCAACAAAGCAGATTTCAATGTAGCTGCTGCTTGGATGGAAAAATCACCTCAGAATACATCCTCTGCAAGACTATTCAAAATAGCATTATGGCACCTAATAGCAATAAAAGCCAGGTTACTGGTTCTGAAAGAAGGGTAAACTTTAAATCATTCATTCTCAAAAGGAAGGGAACAATCTGGGTCATTGGAACAGTGAACAGAAGAGAGGGATTGTCACCCGCATTTCCAATCAAAAATACTTTAGAATGCTCTACACCTTTGTTTGAATCATGGTAAGTCACAAATTTGGGCTTGCATGTCCCTGAAGGCAACATCGACTCAATATATCTAAGTACTGTTGAGGCCCAGGAATGTCCTTTTTAACAAATGGCAGGAATCTAGCAAAGGGGTCGACATTGCAATTTCAGGTTAGCTCAGTTCTTGAAGTTGCTGCTCCTGGTCCGCTCATCCCAAGGGCCAATTAAATCCTGACTTTGTTGCTTGCAGGAATGGTAAAACAGCAGAGAACCTGCCAATAAAAATAGGCCTATCAGATCATTCAGAAATGATCTTGCAGCAGGTTTTGTTTTTAGAAACTGTAAACAACATTTTTAGCCAAAAACTACCAAATGCCAACTCACAATCTGCATGCCACTCATTTAGAGTCATACAGATCTACAGCAGAGAAAGAGGGCGTTAGGCCAATCACATCTGGGTTGGTCTAAAACAAGCACTGAACAATTCTAATCCCATTTTCCAGCACTTGGCCCACTGCCTTGTATGTCTTGACTTTGCAAGTGCACATCTAAATATTTCTTAAATATTATGAGGATTTCTGCCTTTACCATCCTAACAGGCAGTGAGGTCTAGATTCCTACCACCTTGTCCATGAAAAAGATTTTTCTCACATTTTCTCTAGAACTCCTGCCCTTTACTTTAAATCTACACCCAGGTCATTGATCCCTCCATCAAGTGGAAAAGTTTCTTCCTGTCTACTCTATTGACGTCCCTCATAATTTTGTATGTATCAATCATGTCTCCTTTCAATCTCCTCTGTCCAATCTCTCTTCACAACTGAAGTTTTCCAGCCCATGCAACATCCTGAAAAATCTCCTCTGCACTTTCCCCAGCGTTATCACACCCCTCCGATAATGTGGTTTTGGAATGTGGGGATTTAGGAACTCTTAGGGAGGATTAATAGCAGGAAAGGGTTCTGGCTGTAAACCCACTTGCCAGTTTCAAATGTTGCATTATATAAATGGAAATGACACCCATGTTCAGGCTTACCTGTAAGCAATGTGCTGATGCGATGACAAAAAACTCAGACAGCAGGAGTTGAAGAGGACTGGGTGACTACTAATAACAGTTAGTGAAGGGTAACCAATCAGCATTATGGTATTATCAAGTAAAGTGGGAAGTAAAAGCATGAAATCTTAGATGTGATTTAATAATAGTTCCCTTGTGTTTTAAAATCGTAAGACTTGTGGAACTGAAAAAAACAAAACATTTCAACTACTTGAAGTATCAGTGACCCAATAAATCAGTGAGGTTCAGTTGAGGGATCTTCCTGGGAGCTTTTCAGCAGCAGCATTTCCTAACTTATTCTAACTGATGATTTCAAGATTCCCACCCTTTGCCAAAGTGAACAATAGCAGATCCATTTTTGACCTAAGAGTAATAAAGTAACATATTCATAATCTTATTAAACGACAGGGCAGGCTCAAGGGGACAAATGGCCTACTCCAGTTATTCATATGTTCATATATTGAAGATATAGATGCATCATATGAGGGTATAATTAAGTTGTTGCCTTGCTAATTCAAAAGTGAACTTTGAGAGAATCTCTAGCCAAAACCTCTTCTTTAACGTGGTTGTGTACAATACATAATGACAAATTGTATTGTTAATAAAATAAATTATGATTTTGTATTATTTTTGTTGCGTAAATATCTTTGAGGCATAGATTCACAGGGGCATTATCGCCACACCCATTGGCCACTTGCTTTTTGTGAGCTTAATAACAATAATCGTGCTTGGGTTCAAGTCCTATGCACTCCAGAGGTGTGTGCTAACATCTCTGAACAGGTTGCTTAGAAAATATGTAGATAACGATTGTCAGTAGACTAAATAACTTTAGGAATGGCAGAACTGAACCAATCCCATCAGCATTCCCATGTTCACTGGTATCTTTCCAGCATGAATGGTTGGCTTTCTATCAGGAATGTTAACCTTGCTGGAGTAACCGAACGAGGATCTGCAAATTCATCACAAAGCTAATACAAAAGCTGGGTTTCTCATCCATTTTCAAACACAACATGTATCATTTCCTACTTACCTGAGTGAGAGGCTCAAACTCATAGGCATAAAATGGACGTCCATATGCGAAGACGGGGAGAGTGTAATCCTTTATGGCTATGGAGGCTAATCTGATAGCTTCTTTCAGTCGGTAATGGACAAATTTCAATGCATTTGGGCTTGACTTCAATTCAAGTGGTAGATAGATGGAAGGATAGAGAGCGCCACTTTCTTCCCATAACCAGAGTAACTTGTCATTACGTTTGTACTCAATTGCAGGGCACTTCCCAGTATATTTCTTTGGGTCTTTCTTATAGTGATGGTTGTAGCAATCTGGGAAGAGATAGAACCCCCAGAGGCCATGCGGTCTAATCTTCTCTGCTAACCCCAGTGTATTATTCATCAATTTCCACCCAGCATTTTCATATTCTTTCCTGGCTTCTAACTTAATTTTTTTTTCTGGCCAGTCAGGGTGAAGCTTTCTTACAATTTGAATGGATTTTTTCCGATAGATATTTTTATGACCCCAGTTTCGGACCCACAGAGGTCTCCAGTCTTCCCAGTCGATCACCCCAAGACCACTGAAGTCATCAACTGGGATGACTTTCTTAATATCAGCCCTGGCTTTCTTCAAGTGTTCCTTAAGACTGATGTTCTGGGGGATTCCTCCATTTACAGGAACTTTATTTTTGGTGAAGTAAGGATATTTGCCTAGATGATCGTGATAAAATATGGTGATGGTTGACCCACTGAGAGTCTCATTGGAGTTGGAAAATATATCAAAAACACTGAGGTCCAAATCCACCTTATACCTGAGCCTGCACTGTTCTGTTGGGGCATTCCACACAGCAATAAATGGGTTGTGTGGAAGTACTGGAGATTTTGCTTGCTTAAAATACTGGCCACTTGTCGTCTGTAATATGAATACAAACACCAGTTGTTTTGTGACCAGCTTCTTGGGAATCACTGCAACAAGCATTGCTCTCAGCTTCCAACCTCTACCTGAAACACGAGAATGATATTGACAATTACTGCAGATTGCCAAGCATTGACATATGCATTAATAGTCCATAAATATAGTAATATTTTATCATTAGCTTATTGATATAAATGATCTAGCCATATATATGAAAAATCAGAAAATCACCACTTTATGATCTTTCTACAAGCTTCCTCGTGGGTTCAAAATCCATTACAACTTTCACAGATCATAGTTTTAAAAAAGGCTGAACTTGAATTGCTGTCATTTTAAGCTTATATTAATGATTTAACTCCCTGTCTCAAAATTAAGCATAGTATTCATTATGAATTTAAGCAGGAGATTGTTCATGTTAAATAGTCAGCCATTCCAAAGGCTGAAAAGGGAGATTAGGTCATGTTAAACATTATTCCATGTTTTACAGTCAGAGATGTACAGCACGGAAACAGACCCTTCAGTCCAAACCGTCCACACGGACCAGATATCCCAACCCAATCTAGTCCAGCCTGCCAACACCCAGCCCATATCCCTCCAAACCCTTCCTATTCATCTACTTATCCAAATGCCTTTTAAATGTTGCAATTGTACCAGCCTCCACCACTTCCTCTGGTAGCTCATTCCATACACGTACCACCCTCTGTGTGAAAACGTTGCCGTGCACGTCTCTTTTATATCTTTCCCCTCTTACCATAAACCTATGCCCTCTAGTTCTGGACTACCCCACCCCAGGGAAAAGACTTTGTCTATTTATCCTATCCATGCCCTTCAATTTTGTAAACTTCTATAAGGTCACCCCTCAGCCTCCAACACTCCAGGGAAAACAGCCCCAGCCTGTTCAGCCTCACCCCATAGCTCAAATCCTCCAACCCTGGCAACATCCTTGTAAGTCTCTTCTGAACCCATTCAAGTTTCACAACATCTTTCCGATAGGAAGGAGACCAGAATTGCACGCAAAATTCCAACAGTGGCCTAACCAATGTCCTCCCAACTCCTGTACTCATTACTCTGACCAATAAAAAAAACCATACCAAACGCCTTCTTCACTATTCTATCTACCTGCGGCTCCACTTTCAAGGAGCTATGAACCTACACTCCAAGGTCTCTTCGTTCAGCAACACTCCCTAGGTCCTTACCATTAAGTGTATAAGCCCTGCTAAGATTTGCTTTCCCAAATTTATCAAAATTAAACTCCATCTGCCACTTCTCTGCCCATTGGCTCATCTGGTCAAGATCCTGTTGTAATCTGAGGTAACCTTCTTCACTGTCCACACCTCCAATTTTGGTGTCATCAGCAAACTTACTAACTGTACCTGTTATCCTCCCATCCAAATCATTGATACAAATGAAGAAAAGTAGAGGACCCAGCACCGATCTTGTAGTCACAGGCCTCCAGTCTCAAAAACAACCCTCCACCACCACCATCTGTCTTCTACCTTTGAGCAAGTTCTGTATCCAAATTGCTAGTTCTCCCTGTATTCCGTGAGATCTAACATTGCTAATCAGTCTCCCATGGGGAACCTTGTCGAACGCCTTACTGAAGTCCATATAGATCACATCTACCACTCTGCCCTCATCAATCTTCTTTGTTACTTCTTCAAAAAACTCAATCAAGTTTGTGAGACACGATTTCCCATGCACAAAGCCATGTGACTATCCCTAATCAGTCCATGCCTTTCCAAATACATGTACATCCTGTCCCTCAGGATTCTCTCCGACAACTTGCTCACCACCATCAGGCTCACTGGTCTATAGTTCCCTGGCTTGTTCTTACCACCCTTCTTAAACAGTGACACCACGTTAGCCAACCTCCAGTCTTCCGGCACCTCACCTGTGACTATCGATGATACAAATATCTCAGCAAGAGGCCCAGCAATCACTTCTCTAGTTTCCCCACAGAGTTCTAGGGTACTCCTGATCAGGTCCTGGGGATTTATCCACCTTTATGCATTTAAAACATCCAGCACTTTCTCCTCTGTAATATGGACATTTTGCAAGGTGTCACCATCTATTTCCCTACAGTCTATGTCTTCCATATCATTTTCCACAGTAAATACTGATGCAAAATACTCATTTAGTATCTCCCCCATTTTCTGTGGCTCCACACAAAGGCCACCTTGCTGATCTTTGAGGGGAGAAAGTGAAGTCTGCAGATGCTGGAGATCAAAGTTGAAACTTTATTGCTGGAACAGCACAGCAGGTCAGGCAGCATCCAGGGAACAGGAGATTCGACGTTTCGGGCACAGGCCCTTCTTCATTCCTGAAGAAGGGCCTGTGTCCGAAACGTCGAATCTCCTGTTCCCTGGATGCTGCCTGACCTGCTGTGCTGTTCCAGCAATAAAGTTTCAACTTTGATCTTTGAGGGGCCCTATTCTCTCCCTAGTTACCCTTTTGTCCTTAATGTATTTGTAAAAACCCTTTGGATTCTCCTTAATTCTATTTGCCAAAGCTACCCATGTCCCCTTTTTGCCCTCCTGATTTCCCTCTCAAGTATACTCCTACTGTCTTTATACTCTAAGGATTCACTCAATCTATCCTGTCTATACCTGACATATGCTTCCTTCTTTTTCTTAACAAAACCCTCAATTTCTTTAGTCATCCAGCATTCCCTATACCTACCAGCCTTCCCTGACAAGAATATACTTTCTCTGGATTCTCGTTATCTCATTTCTGAGGCTCCCATTTTCCAGTCATCCCTTTACCTGCGAACACTGCCCCCAATCAGTTTCCAGTCTATCTTTGGAAAGTGAAAATCCCCTACCATAACCACCCTATTATTCTTACAGATAACTGAAATCTCCTTACAAATTTGTTTATCAATTTCTCTTTGACTATTAGGGGGTCTATAATACAATCCTAAAAAGGTGATCATCCCTTTCTTATTTCTCAGTTCCACCCAAATAACTTCCCTGGATGTATTTCCGGGAATATCCTCCCTCAGCACAGCTGTAATACTATCCCTTATCAAAAATGCCACTCCCCTTCCTCTCTTGCCTCCCTTTCTATCCTTCCTGTAGCATTTGTATCCTGGAACATTAAGCTGCCAGTCCTGCCCATCCCTGAGCCATGTTTCTGTAATTGCTATGATATCCCAATCCCATGTTCCTCACCATGCCCTGAGTTCATCTGCCTTCCCCGTTAGGCCCCTTGCATTGAAATAAATGCAGTTTAATTTATTAGTCCTACCTTGTCCCTGCCTGCCCTGACTGTTTGACTTGCTTCTGTTCTCAACTGTATCAGTCTCAGATTGACCTCTTTCCTCACTATCTCCCTGGGTCCCACCGGGTCCCACCCCCCCCACCTTACTAGTTTAAATCCTCCCGAGCAGCTCCAGCAAATTTCCCTGCCAGTATATTAGTCCCCTTCCAATTTAGGTGCAATTCGTCCTTCTTGTACCTGTCACTTCTACCCCAAAAGAGATTCCAGTGATCCAAAAATGTGAATCCTTCTCCCGTACACCAGCTCCTCAGCCACGCATTCATCTGCTCTATCCTCCTATTCCTACCCTAACTAGTTTCTGAACATAGGGTCATATATAAAGAATGGGCAAAAAAAAATTAGCAGGGGTCATCAAATCCACAACCTACTCCTGATTGCTGGAGAATGATGACAAATTCCAAAATGTGCTATTTCATTCCACCTCACAGTCATTTAACCTTTCCGGGGAGGCAACAAAGAAACCGATAAAATCCCAGAAAAGAAATAAAATTTCTGGGAAATTCCTGTGTAGCCCGCAGGCAGTATGAAAATTAGTAGGACAAATGAGAACAAGTCAGGATAACTTTAAAACATAGAACACAGAACAGTCCAGCACAGGAACAGGACCTTCAGTCCACCATGTCTGCACCAACTGTGATGCCATTCTAAACAAATGCCATTTGCCTGCAGATGGTCTGTATCCCTCTATTCCTGCCTATCCCCTGTCTGTCTAAATCCTTCTGAAACGTTGTTTTGCTTCTACCACTTCCCCTGGCAGCACATTTCAGGCACCTACCGCTCTGTGTAAAAACAAAAATGCCTTGCAAACCTCCTTTAAACTTAACCCCTCTCACCTTAAACCTATGGTCCCAAATATTTGGCATTTCCATCCTGGATAAAGACCCCAACTATCCATCCCACACTCATAATTTTGTACACTTCTATCAGGTCATCCCTCAGCCTAGCGAAAACAATCCAATCTTGTCCAATCTCTACTCATACCTAATACACTTCAGTCCAGGTAACGTGCTGGTAAACCTCTTTTGCAGCAAAGCTACAAAGTGCTGATTTAGAGACACTTTCTACAAGCAAATTAGTAGGAATATTATAAATACAACTTAGAAGCTGATAAAACAGCAAGAGAACTATAGAAATATTATTATCTCAATGCTTTGGGGATGGCGGGCAGCTCAATCCCAATATACCTTTTCTCGGAGTAATCAGTTGTAATGCTGTTAGGGAGGGAGTTCCATTGATAGAGCAGCAATAATGATAAAGTTCCAAGTCAGAATGGTATGCGATTTGAAATGTAGGTAGTGGTGTTCCCATACAGTTGCTGTCTTTGTTCTCTTTGGTGGTAAAGGTTGCAGGTTTTGAAGAGTCTGTTAAAGAAGCCTTGGCAATGTTGTATGGGCATGCCCACTCACTCTGCTGCATGTGCTTCTGTCATCGTCCTTATAGGTGGAGAGAGATTTATAACACATGAGACCATTCAGCTCTCATGTCCAAACCGGTCAACAATTATCTGACTACAGTAATCCCATTTTCCAGATTTTGGCCTACAGCCTTGGAGGCTATTGCATTGCAAGGGAATGTCTATATACTTCTCAAATGATGAGAGTTTCTGATTCAGCCAACATTCAGGCAATGAATTCCAGTCACTTGCCACTTCTGGCTGAAACATTTCTCCTCAATTCTCCTCTTAACCTTCTACCTCATATCTTAAATATATGCTCCCAGGTTGTTGGACCCTCTACGAATGGAATATCTGTCCAATCTATGCCCCTCATAATCAAAGGTCCGCTTTGAACCTTTGTTGCTCCAAGGAAAACAACTCCAATGTGTGCTACAACTGCTTCTCACTTCCTGTCAGCCCAAATGCAAATGTTGTCCCAGTCTTGCTTCAAAGGGACACAAACTGCTTCACTCCAACAGAGGATAAGAGAAAGACCATTGGTCCATCAAATATGTCCCATTTTGTCATGCTGGATTAAATAAAACCCAGCAAAGATAGTGCCATTGCTACAGCATTAAATTTTATACCTTGCCTGTCTGCCAATCTGCTCCTTGGGTGGTGAGTGCTGTTGTGAAATTCTGGTTAATTTCTTTGTCTTCCTAATAGCTAATTGGAGGAAATTCCTGCACAAACAGTCTGTTAATTAAACAAACAGCAAAGGGGGTATTTGTCACACATTGCCCTTAGGGAGGGATTCCAGGATTTTGACCCAGTGACAGTGAAGGAATGGTGATATATTTCTAAGTCAGGATGGTGACAACATTCCAGTAATAGTACTGAAGACGTGTGCTCCACAATTTGCTGTTACCCTAGCCAAGCTCTTCCAGTACAGTTACAACACTGTACAGCATAGACACACGATGTGGAAAATTGCCCAGCTATGGTCTACACATGTAAAGCAGGACAAATCCAACCCAACCAATTACTAGCTCATCAATTCACTGTCAGTCATCAGTAAAGCCATGGAAGATGTCATCAACAGGGCTATCAAGCATCACCTGCTCAGCAATAACCTGTTCAGTGACACGCAGTTGCGGTTCCTGAAGAAGGGCTCATGCCCAAAACGTTGATTCTCCTGCTCCTTGGATGCTGCCTGACCTGCTGCGCTTTTCCAGCAACACATTTTCAGCTCAGTTGCGGTTCCACCAGGGTCACTCAGCTCCTGACCTCATTACGGCCTTGGTTCAGGCTTGGAGAAAAGAGCTGAATTCTAGACATGAGGCGAGACTGACATCAAGGCCGCATTCGACTGAGTCTGCCATCAGGGAGCCCTGAATAGCCTCCAAGTTTTATTTCACACTATTATCCATCTACACAGCATTAGATTTATCTTCCAAAAGGAAATAAAGTGAATTATGGTTTTCAAAACAGTGGAACAAGAGAAATCATTTAAAAGCGTCCAGATGCTTTTTCTTGGTACAGAGTTACAAAGTCGAACAGTAGTCCAGAAAAACTCTCTCACTTGATCTGTAATTAATATTAATATTTAATAATTAAAGCTTAAGTGCTAAAGTGAAAGAGAACTTGAAAATTAAATACTTCTGGCACTTTGTGCTATCTGTCACCTCTGCCTATATGTAGTTCAAATCCGGGTAGTTTGAAGTAGGTCACTGCTGTCAGTCAACCTTTGTTGAAACTTCATTTGGGACCTGTTTAATGATCAGTGGTAAAAGATATGCCACCACCGAGTCTTTCCAGAAGAGCCAGTGCTCTTCTTTAACAATTTATTTATCGCATGATTAAAAATAACTACTGCTACATTACAAATCAGACAGATTAACAGCTGTAGAGAGTATCCATTCCTTCCCAAGGTTAGTGCAGACTGTGTGTGACATCAACACAATGGGTGCAGCTCAATGTAACAACATTAGCTCCTTCAGAACAATTTCTTCAGTAACCTACACAACAGATATTTCCATATGTTAACCAACACTTTACAAAAATCAAAGATGTACAATGTATTATTGTGGCAAAGATGATACAAAGTTCTTGTGACTTCCTCCATTCTAATACATAAAGCTTTATCAAACATTCTTTGCTCTTGAGGAAGTGATTCTGTAAGACCTTTTTTAAACCCAAGCACGCTCACAACAGCTGCAAGCCGCTAAATTGATTTTGTTATTGATTGCCACGCGTGGTAATTCAGAACTGGGGAGATAATTATCGGGTCATGTTTTGCACCATTTGTCACAGATTAGATGCTTGATAATATATCATTTGAAGCAAATTCATTTCAGCTGCTGCTGAAAATTTTAGATTGATGGCACTGGCACGGATTTTACTGGCAGCATGTTTCTCACCTGAAAAATAGGAAGTTGGCTGTTTGCAATTTGCAGTAGTACAGAACCTCATTTGGTCCATTCATGTCCAAGGCTGGTTAGTTCAATTTTCAGTTAAACTTGTCTATTCCAAGTGTAAGAACTGAAAATGTGTTGCTGGAAAAGCACAGCAGGTCAGGCAGCATCCAAGGAACAGGAGAATCGACGTTTCGGGCATAAGCCCTCCTTCAGGAATGAGGAAAGTGTGTCCTGCACCTCCACGTACATTTACTGCATCCGCTGCACCCAATGTGGCCTCCTCTATGTTGGAGAGACAGGACGCCTACTTGCGGAACATTTCAGAGAACACCTCTGGGACACCCGCACCAACCAAACCAACCAGCCCGTGGCTCAACACTTCAACTCCCCCTCCCCCACTCCACCAAGGACATGCAGGTCCTTGGACTCCTTCATCGCCAGACCATGGCAACACGACGGTTGGAGGAAGAGCGCCTCATCTTTTGCCTGGGAACCCTCCAACCACAAGGGATGAACTCAGATTTCTCCTCATTTCCCCTCCCCCCACCTTGTCTCAGTCAAATCCCTTGAACTCAGCACCGCCTTCCTAACCTGCAAATCATCTTCCTGACCTCTCCACCCCCACTCCACTCCACTCCAGCCTATCACCCTCACCTTGACCTCCCTCCACCTATCACATTTCCAAAGCCCCTCCCCCTAGTCCCTCCTCCCTACCTTTTATCTTAGCCTGCTGGACACACTTTCCTCATTCCTGAAGAAGGAATGCCCGAAACGTCGATTCTCCTGTTCCTTGGATGCTGCCTGACCTGCTGTGCTTTTCCAGCAACACATTTTCAGCTCTGATCTCCAGCATCTGCAGCCCTCACTTTCTCCTATTCCAAGTGTAAGGTTGCCTAATTTTGAGATGCACTGTTCTATGTTGATTGCAAATTTCACAATCTTGTGCATCATGCACGTTTTATCTATTTCCACTAGATGTCAAGTGGCAATAATTGGATGGTAGATTATCTGGAGGCCACATGCAAAAGATTATCAACGCAACCTTTCATTTTATCTTTGTGACATCAGGAGAAGCATGACTGCTCTTCATGGGCATGTAGGTAAATTTGGATTTCCTGTGCAAGACCCTGATTGGGATCATCTCCCCGATTAGTCCAACCTGCTGCTGCTTCCTATAATCTATAAATGTTATTTCTTGATTTTATGATGATATTTTCAAGTTTTGTGCATCTTGATGCGGCTCTGGGCAGACAGATGGAAATTAAGAAATATCAGACAATAAGAATGAAGAATTGATGAGTTTAAAACAATTAAATTGTGGCAAAAGTACTGAAAATTACAAGAAGCATTCAATATACAAACCCACCCTTCCATAAGTTAGAATCTTAACATAAACTTAAAGATCACACCGGAGTTCATAATTCTGCAGCAAATATAGATTTTTATTTGTTTAGCCTGTTTCCCAGAAATATAATTCTCTTTGCTGGCACTGTGTAACAATATGCATTCCACTGTACTGCTGAAGATCAACCATTCCCATAATAAATACATGGGTAAAGTGCCTTTGGGAAATATGATGATGATTAAGTGATTTATCAGACAACCTTAACTATTTTCCTGGAGCCTTACATTTTTTGACTCTGTTAAAGGAAAGTCTATCAATCAAAAAGAAAAAAATCAATCAAAAGCAATGGAAGAGTGTAACAGTCTTGAAACCACTGTCTGGTACAGCCACCCACCTTTCCACATAATTCTTGACTCAATCTGACCACCCTTGTATAATGCTATCCAAACATCCACAGTTTTGTCTGTAATGTTTGTTACATATCCTATCAACAAAATATTAACTGACTGAACCTGAAGTTAAAGATTTTTAAAAAAAAATTAAATAAAATGTATTTCTTGCTCAACACCTGAATATGTGGCTGAATATTCCTTGCTGATTACTCAGATATTTTAGTAACCTTTAAAATGTCCTGTTTAATCACTCAAATAAATTAACTTCTCATTTTCATTTCAATCTCTGATTTGGCTTCTTTAAATTAGCCCTTTCTCATACCTCCCATCTTGATTGATTCTACTAATACATAGCTATACCAAATTATCTTATTATTTTGTTCTGTACCCATTGAACTTAAACATTAAATTTGTTTCTCTCCCCACAGGAACAGCCTGATCTGCTAACTATTTAGTACTGAAATTGCTCCTTTCATTTATCCATCCATCAAGTAAGTCTTCAATGACTTATAAATTTGATTTTAAATACTTCAAGAAATTCCATTTTAATTGAAAATGAAACTAAACTAAATATCTGCTGGCATTAATTCAAATAGTGAAAGAAAAATAAATAATAAACAGTAACTGTTTCAATGAGAAAGAGTCAAAGACAATTAAGTTGACTTTAACTTAATTGAATAAACTGATCCACAAATATAAATAAAACATGTGTGACGTGCTCAACCTGAAGACAGATCCTTGGTTCACTGTCTGCTGATCCTTCATCCCAGCTGTTTGTTTGTATCACTGTTGGTTTGCCACTGTCATTTATTTCCAAGAATGATGAGGAAGCAGATCACAAATCTGCCTCACTAAAATAGGAATCAAATCCATGCTGTTGATGTTATGCTAAACCAGATGCTTAATATATAGCCAATTACATTAGCTGGCCTGTAATCCTTTTAATTGGAATGGGATAAAAGTAATTAAAACTTGGTAATAAGGAAAAGTAATTGTTCCTCTGATGTCTAAATTTTACAAATGTAACTCACCTCTGTCACTTACCAAACACTCACCGAATAACTAACATCATCTCCTATAGGAGAGTAAGAATCAATTGCCGAGGCTAAAAATGTCTAGTGGAAGCTAAAATAACAGAACACTTCTTCCCCTTCCTCACCTCCATACCCTTGATCACTTAGCAATCTAATTTAGTTTGTTGTTTGTAATTGCTATTAAATCAAAATCTACACTTTAAACCCTTTGGTTGTCAGGCTTAAGCAGGATTTTAACGATGTTTCCACAGAGCATTTTAACTAAAGATGAGCTGAAAATTGATTCTTATTAAGTGAGTCAGATAAAGTTTTCTGTCTTGAGGCATATAAAACTAGCAAACTTAGTGCAACATGGGATTTTAGTCCAACTTACAACAGAATGCCAATGCTAAGTGACACAAGTTGCTTCACTCCAACTGAGGATAAGCGAAAGACCATTAGTCCATCAAATATTTCCCAATTTGTCATGCTGGAGTAAATAAAACAGAGCAAAAGTAGTGCTGCTGTTATAGCCTCAGGGCTGCACCACTCCGCAGTTCCACTTCATCCTCTGGCTCATTCTCCATGCTAACAAGAAACTTTTTCAGGAATCAAGGCACACAAGATGCAACAGAGAAACCCACAGCCCTCTGGAATCTTCCTCCTCTCGCCTTCCCTCTGACTCCATCCCCTCCCCCAACCCCATCTCCTTTCTCATAATCACCATCCTCCTAACCTTCTGCTCTCTGATGCCAGACATTCTGTACTCAGCAAAAGTCTTAGTTTTATCCCTCCCCACATTAATGAATTTCAGACATGACATGACATCAAACTCTTCTTCCATCGTCTTCACCTCCATGTCCATTCCTTTGGGCAAGAGTCCTCTACCCGTCCAACAGATCATTTTGCTTACCTTCAACACTCTCCCTCCACCTGGACCCTTCCCTTTGGTCTTCTACCTGTACTCGACCTGTTCGTTGAGAACTTTTGGCGTGACATTGGTGGTCTCAATTTCTCTATCCCCATCATGCATTCTAACCTATCTCCCCCCGAACTGACTGCACTCCGTGCAAGGAGATCCAACCCTGACTTTGTTATTATGACTTCCCAACTCCTGTACTCAAAGGACGGAGCAATGAAGGCAAGCATTCTAAACACCTTCTTAACCACCCTGTCTACATGTGAGGAGAAAGTGAGGACTGCAGATGCTGGAGATCAGAGCTGAAAATGTGTTGCTGGAAAAGCACAGCAGGTCAGGCAGCATCCAAGGAGCAGGAGAATCGACATTTCGGGCATGAGCCCTTCTTCAGGAATGAGGAAAGTGTGTCCAGTAGACTACGATAAAAGGTAGGGAGGAGGGACTTGGGGGAGGGGCGTTGGAAATGCAATAGGTGGAAGGAGGTCAAGGTGAGGGTGATAGGCCGGAATGGGGGTGGGGGCGGAGAGGTCAGGAAGAAGATTGCAGGTTAGGAAGGCAGTGCTGATTTCGAGGGATTTGACTGAGACAAGGTGGGGGGAGGGGAAATGAGGAAACTGGAGAAATCTGAGTTCATCCCTTGTGGTTGGAGAGTTCCTAGGCGGAAGATGAGGCGCTCTTCTTCCAACCGTCGTGTTGCTATGGTCTGGCGATGGAGGAGTCCAAGGACCTGCATGTCCTTGGTGGAGTGGGAGGGGGAGTTAAAGTGTTGGGCTGGTTGGTCCGGGTGTCCCAGAGGTGTTCTCTGAAACGTTCCACAAGTAGGCAGCCTGTCTCCCCAGTATAGAGGAGGCCACATTGGGTGCAGCGGATGCAATAAATGATGTGTGTGGAGGTGCAGGGAAGTAAGGGAGGAGGTGTAAGGATCCCCAAGGGATCCTTCCATTTCCACCACAAATTCACCTGCACCTCCACACACATCATTTATTGCATCTGCTGCACCCAATGTGGCCTCCTCTATACTGGGGAGACAGGCCGCCTACTTGCGGAACGTTTCAGAGAACACCTCTGGGACACCCGGACCAACTAACCCAACCACCCCGTAGCCCAACACTTTAACTCCCCCTCCCACTCCACCAAGGACATGCAGGTCCTTGGGCTCCTCCATCGCCAGACCATGGCAACACGACGGTTGGAGGAAGAGCGCCTCATCTTCCGCCTGGGCACCCTCCAACCACAAGGGATGAACTCAGATTTCTCCAGTTTCCTCATTTCCCCTCCCCCCCACCTTGTCTCAGTCAAATCCCTCGAACTCAGCACCGCCTTCCTAACCTGCAATCTTCTTCCTGACCTCTCCGCCCCCACTCCCGCTCCGGCCTATCATCCTCACCTTGACCTCATTCCACCTATCGCATTTCCAACGCCCCTCCTCCCTTCCTTTTATCTTAGCCTGCTGGACACACTTTCCTCATTCCTGAAGAAGGGCTCATGCCCGAAACGTCGATTCTCCTGCTCCTTGGATGCTGCCTGACCTGCTGCGCTTTTCCAGCAACACATTTTCAGCGCTGTCTACATGTGACACAACTTCAAGAACTATGTACTTGAATTCCTAGGTCCCTCTGTTCTAGAATACTACCCAGGCCCTACCATTAATTACATAAGCCCTACTCTTGTTTATTATACTAAAATGCAATATCTCACATTTATCCAGATTGAAATCCATCTGCCATTTTTCAGCTCATTGATCTATTTGATCAAGATCCCTTTGTAATCTCAACAAACCTTCAACTATATATTATGCCACGTACTTAATAATCATGCCTTCCATAATCTCATCCAAATAATTTATGTCAATGACAAACAAAAAACAACTGATCCCTGTGGAACAGATCAAAAAGCAACCCTCCACCACCACTCTCTGTCACCTACTATTAAGCCATTTATGTATTCAATTGGCAAGCTCACCCTGAATCCCTTTGTGACCTAACTTTACTAATTAGTCTACCTGTGATTCTGCCACAAATCTCATTGTAGTTCACATTGTTCAGGCTTCTATAAAGTTCCACCCCAAACTTTAAATTATTCCTATGTCTAATTGACAATTGTGCACGCAATTGTGATTTATTGGTAACAGTTTCTCTAAGTGAGGAGATTGTGGGTACAATTCTACTGCAGATAGCATATAATGCAAAGTTGGAGTGCAGCACTTTAAAGAAGCTATTTAATCAGATGAGATTATTAAGCTAATGTCCTGTCTTCCATCTAAGATGTACAAGATATTTTCATATTATTTCGAAGAAGAACATGGGTGTTCTGGCCCTTTTATTTATATCAGAGCAAAATGTACAACAGCTGCACTGCAGAAATTCACCAAAGATCTTTAGACAGCACTTTCCATACCCATGACCACTTCCATCTAGAAGGACAAGGGCAGCAAATACATGGGAACACTACCACCCACAAGTCTCCCTCCAAGCCACTCACCATGCTAACTTTCACAGTCACTGGGTCAAAATTCTGGAATTCCTACCCTCAGGGCATTGTAAGTCAACTAACAGCAAATGAACTGCAGTGGTTCAAGAAGGCAGCTCACGACCATCTTTCCAAGGGTAATCAGGGACAGGAAATATATGCTGGCCTGCAGCAATCCCCATATACATAAGTACATTAAAACAAACTATAAGTCTACAACTTATCTGCTGATTAGAACTTAGCCTTTTATGGGAGTTCGCTGCATCACATTTTCTACAATGAAGCAGAGACTACACTTCAAAATCAAATTAACTGACTATAAACTGCTTTAGGTTATGTTTCTTAAGCATATGTATGTATGCATGCAATTCTAAGAATGGTCACACAGGAGTCATCAAAAGAAAAGGGTAAAGGGAGACAGTCTTGGTCACTGGAGTAATTCCTATGCATTGTTGTTAATATACCTGTGCATCTTGTTTGTTGCTGACTCTCTGTTATGCAGGTCAATTTCCAGAAAATACTCATTAGCTACATTTTCTCTTTTTGTCTGGAGGATATTTTCCAAACCAAAAATCCCTGCCAATATGAAGGCATCATTAACTTGACTTGTGATTGCCAAATAGTAATTACCTGTTGCTGGCTCAGATTCTAACAATTACCAGAATTTAGACAACACGTGGCTTGCAGTTTTACATGCTCTGGAAGCAATGAGCCGAAAAATGTTCCAAATGCCCAATTTTATGATTCTTATATCTTAGGAACGTAAGTTTCAGAATTGAGAATTTTAAATGGAGGATAAATGATAAAAAAAACTGATCTGAGAAGATGGTTTATGTTTATTTATGAGGGCTCAATGCAAGGAATTGCAAACTAAACTAACAACCTCTCCACGCCTCTGCATGGTGACAGGATGTCTACAGTTATCTTGTTAAAGAGATTAAATTGTTCACATTTTTTCACAAAAGAATGGGAAGGTTTGGGAGATAGAGATAATAAAAGATGAATTTGTATCTCAAGTTTGTCATATTGTTATGGAAATAGGTGATGTAGGACATTAACTTTACCTCTTTGATTTCTTGTTCCGTTGACAATAGGAAGATGCTGGGACCAGAAGGTAGAAGGCTACAAGCACTTGGTGCTTTATACCAGCTTGAATGTAGCAAAGGGTAGCAGGAACCAAGGGAGTTCCTGATTTGAAGTCACTAACCAGGAATGCAGTGAGGTGCATGTTTGAGTTGGGGAGTCCACAGTCAAAAAGTCTTTGAAGAAAAGTTAGAAAATTCATCCAAGTCATTGCACATAATCACAGTTTTATTAGCTGGATGTTAGCAAAAGGACCCCAAGATACCTCATATCTTGGAGAATAGCTGGAATACTGAAGAGAATCAAAGGATGAAATCTCCCCAGTCCCTGAATGATGTGGACCATGGCAAGAAGTTTGGGAAAACTCTGGTGAGATGTCAAGACCAAAAGTCAAATTTTCCCACAAAGTCCTGGACATCAAAAAGAGATTCTTGCCAGTGAGCAGTAAAAGGCCTACCATAGATTATTGCTCATTATCACCGTCATTATTACCATTTCTCATCTCAGCAATAAGCAGGTTCCTATGCTCCCACTAGCAAGATAGAAACTGGATGCTGAGAATTTCCAACATGAAAGTCTGAGGGGTTATCTGGCAACTGGACCTCCATCATGGCCAGTCATCATCAACATCTCATGGCACACTCCACAGGCTGCCTACACTTGACATTCCCAGACATTGACATAACAATCTCACTGTATCATCATAGCACATGTACAATCCTTTTCTACTTCTACTGTACTACAATGCTGCACTTTGGAATGCACTGGCACCTTTCATTGCAATGCTGCTGCAAAGAAACTATGTGCACAGGAACAGGCATTGCATATGAACCATCCAAATAGCCCTGGACCAAAACTGACGGAAAGTAGTTACCAGTCAACACAAGGGGTGGCACGGTGGCTCAGTGGTTAGCACTGCTGCCTCACAGTGCCAGGGTGCTGGGTTTGATTCCCGCCTGTCTGTGTGGAGTTTGCACATTCTCCCTGTGTCTGCGTGGGTTTCCTCCCACAATCCAAAGATGTGCAGGTCAGGTGAATTGGCCATGCTAAATTGCCCACAGTGTTAGGTGCATTAGTCAGAGGGAAATATAGGGTAGGGGAATGGGTTTGGGTGGGTTTCTCTTCGGAGGGGCGGTGTGAACTTGTTGGGCCAAAGGGCCTGTTTCCACACTGTAGATAATCTAATACAATCTAATCTAAGGGGCTTGTTCCATCTGAAAAATGTGTTGCTGGAAAAGCGCAGCAGGTCAGGCAGCATCCAAGGAGAAGGAGAATCGACATTTTGGGCATAAACCCTTCTTCAGGAATGAGGAGGGTGTGCCAAGCAGGCTAAGATAAAAAGTAGGGAGGAGAGACTTGGGGGAAGGGCGTTGGGAATGCGATAGGTGGAAGGAGGTTAAGGTGAGGGTGATAGGCCGGAGAGGGGGTGGGGGAGGAGAGGTCGGGAAGAAGATTGCAGGTCAAGAAGGCGGTGCTGAGTCCGAGGGTTGGGACTGAGATAAGGTGGGGGAGGGGAAATAAGAAAGCTGAAGAATTCTGCATTCATCCCTTTGGTTGAAAGGTTCCTAGGCGGAAGATGAGGCGCTCTTCCTCCAACCGTTGTGTTGCCATGGTCTGGCGATGGAGGATGCCAAGGACCTGCATGTCCTTGGCAGAGTGGGAGGGGGAGTTAAAGTGTTCAGCCACGGGGTGATTGGGTTGGTTAGTCCGGGTGTCCCAGAGGTGTTCTCTAAAATGTTCCGCAAGTAGGCGGCCTGTCTCCCCAATGTAGAGAAGGCCACATCGGCTGCAGCAGATGCAGTAAATGATGTGTGTGGAGGTGCAGGTGAATTTGTGATGGATATGGAAGGATCCCTTGGAGCCTTGGAGGGAAGTGAGGGGGGAGGTGTGTGCATTTCTTGCGGTTTCAGGGGAAGGTGCCGGGAGTGGAGGTTGGGTTGGTGGGGGGTGCGGACCTGACAAGGGAGTTGCGGAGGGAGTGGTCTTTCTGGAACGCTGATAGGGGAGGGAAGGGAAATATATCCTTGGTGCTGGGGTGTGTTTGGAGGTGGCGGAAATGACGAAGGATGAGACAATGCGACGATGCATCTGGAGGTTGGTGGTGTGTTAGGTGAGGACCAGTGGGGTTCTGTCCTGGTGGCGATTGGAGGGGCGGGGTTCAAGGGCAGAGGAGCAGGAAGTGGATCTGGCATGGGAGCCCAACACAGTCAGTGAAGGGCAATTCGGGGGCCTGGATATAGTTAGGTGTCCATTTGGGATGATCATGGTCAGGGGCTCTGACTCACTACATTTAAGAGAGTGCACTATGATCAGTCCAGCAGGCCCAATGTAGGCTGTTGGAGATCTGAATGGAGACCAGTCAGGATCCTGTTTAGTCAGTGGTTAGGGCTGTCCATCCAAGTCAGGGGGATTGATTATGATGGAATTGGATGGAAGAGCAGTTAAAAATGACACAGGAGATGATGTGAGGTGTCCCCAGTGCATGAGCAGAATGAGCAGAGGGCAGGATGGTGTACTGTTACAGGAGACCGAGATGGCTGACAGTCACTGATGGTCATATTGCATGCAATAGTGAGAGTTGGGAAAATGTAAGCACAATGGCAGACTTACAGGGAATGGTGGCTTTTTAAGTATAAGTTCGCATAGAGAGGATGGTGGCACTTATTTGATGGGGCACAGAGATCATTGACCTTCTTCCTGCTTTGCAGGGCATTCCTTTCAACTCAGCATATTGAAAGAGGATTCTGGGTAATCCAAGATGGAGGACAGGAAAACTTTCTGGCTGTAACAGCTGTTCCTTTATTGAGGTATTTTAGATGCTGGAGGTGATTTCCTCGAATTCCAGGAGCAGCAATTACTGTTTTATATGCTGTTGCATTCGTTTGGAACGTTGGGAAAAAAAAGCCAAAACAACAGCAGTTTTAAAAGGGAGAAGAACAGATAAAGGAAGCACATGGTGAGGTCAGTGCAGGAGAGAGAGAGAGAGAGAAAGAAAGAAAAAAACAAACTGACACTGCCTTTGCTGTTTGAATTCATGTATTGCTGGACATCGGAGTGCATCTGGAAAATTAACAAACAGTGAAATTCACAACTGATCTTGGAGAAACTGTTGGGCGAAGATTACAGCACAAATTCAGATAAGTTAATTGTTTTAAATGGACTACAGAAAGTCTGCAGTAGTGAGTAGAGTGGGTTCATTCTTGAATAATAGATTTTGGAGATATGTCTCTTGATTAAACTTAAAATGTAAGCCATAACTATTAATTTAACCTGGGGCAGTGTTTGTGGCGGAATAAGACGGTGATATATTTTGGGTCTGTAGATTGCGAAGGAACAAAAATGGCCTTTAGTAGAGTGATATGTGCTTCTTGTCAGATGTGGGAGTTTAAAGAGAGTTCAAGGGTTACTGCGGATTATATCTGCCATAAATGCTGTTGGTTGCGAATCTTATCAGATCGAGTGGATCGGTTGGAGAGACAGTTAGAAGCAATGAGGAATTTGCAACAGCAACAGTATGTGATGGATGGCAGTTATAGGAAAGGGAGAAAGTCTCATATATAGTCACACAGATGGGTTAACTCCAGGAAAGATAATGCAGGAGTCTTTTGTGGCTATACCCATTTCAAACAGGTATGCTGTTTTGGAAAATGTAGTGGGTGATGGATTCTCAGGGGCATGGATTGGGTAAATAGACAAAGTCTTTTCCCTGGGGTCAGGGAGTCCAGAACTAGAGGGCATGGGTTTAGGGTGAGAGGGGAAAGATATAAAAAGACACCTAAGGGTCAACCTTTTCATACAGAGGCTGGTACATGCAAAAATGAGCTGCCACAGGAAGTGGTGGAGGCTGGTACAATTGCAACATTTAAGAGGATGAGTATATGAATAGGAAGGGTTTGGAGGGATATGGACCACGTGCTGGCAGGTGGGACTAGGTTGGGTTGGGATATCTGGTCGGGATGGACGGATTGGACCGAAGAGTCTGTTTCCATGCTCTACATCTCTATGACTCTATGACTCTGTAACTGACCCAGGCTCCAAGCTGGGTCCAGGTTGGCTGTTTCCTAATTGGCACTGCCCTAATCTCCACCATATCATCCCACAGAATCTCCAGGCTTCTGTTCATGAAGTGGGGAGCAAGCTTTTTTTTCTGGTCTCTGTCTTCAGTGATAATGGTTCAGTCACTTTTGGAATACTGCATGAAATTCTGGTCTCCCTGCTATAGGAAGGATATTGTGAAACCTGTAATGGTTCAGAAAAGATTTACAAGGATATTGCCAGGGTTTGAGGATTTGAGCTATACAGAGAGGCTGCATAGGCTGGAGCTGTTTTCCCTGGAGTGTCGGAGGTTAAGGGGTGACCTTATAGACATTTATAAAACCATGAGGACATAGATAGGGTAAATAGACAAAGTCTTTTCCCTGGGGTGAGGGAGTCCAGAACTAGAGTGCATAGGTTTAAGATGAGAGGGGAGAGATTTAAAAGAAGTCTATGGGGCAACTTTTTTATACAGAGGGTAGTCCATGTATGGAATGAGTTGCCAGAGGAAGTGGTGGACACAAAAACTGCAGATGCTGGAATCCAAGGTAGACAAGCAGGAGGCTGGAAGAGCACAGCAGGTCAGGCAGCATCAGGAGGTGGAGAAGTTAACGTTTCAGATGTAATCCTTCTTCAGGATTAGGAGTGGGTGTAAAAGGAGCTGCAGATAAAGGGGGTGAGCAGGGCACGGTGGTGATGTGAGGAGAGGTGAAGACAGGTAGAGGGTACAACCTGGTTGGTCAATGGGAGGAATGAATCCAGTTGGTGGCTAGAAGGAAGAGTCGATGAGAGGAATGGAATGGAGCTTGAGGGGCTGGGAAGGGAGTCAAGTGATGGGAAGGGAGGTTATTTGAAATTTGAGAACTCAGTGTTGAGTCCTCCTGGCTGTAGGCTGCTCAGGCGGACCATGAGGTGTTCCTCCTCCAATTTACGATCTGATTTGTTGTGGTAATGGAGGAGGCCGATGATGGTCATGTCAGAAAGGGAGTGGGAGGGGAAATTAAAATAGCTGGTGACTGGGAGGTCAGGCCGGCCCCTGTGGGCCCAGCTGAGATGCTCAACGAAATGTTTCCTAAGTTTACGTTTGGTCTCCCCAATGGAAAGACCACATCGGGAGCATCAGATGCAGTAGACTAGGTTGGACGAGAGGCAAGTGAACCTCTGGCTCACCTGGAAAGATTGTTTGGGGCCCTGGATGGAGGTGAGGGCGGTGGTGTGCTGGCAGGTTTTGCATCTTTTTGGTTGCAGGGGAAGGTAGCTGGGGGTTCAGTGGCGGCAGGGGGGCCTTATGGAGTTGTGGTGAAAGTGGTACGAATATAGAACATAGAATGTTATAGTGCAGTACAGGCCCCTTGGCCCTCGATGTTGCACGAATCTGTGAAATTAATCTGTTATCCATCCAACCTACACCATTCCATTATTATCCATTTGTATATCCAATGCCCATTTAATTGCCCTTAACATCAGCGAGTCTACTACTGTTGCAGGCAGGCCATTCTACGCCCCTACTGCTCTTAACAACTCTATCAACCTGGGTGGAAACTTTCAGGGATTTATGCACCTGGACACCGAGATCTCTCTGTTCATTTACATTGCCAAGAATTTTACCATTAGCCCAGTACTCTGCATTCCTGTTACTTCTTCCGAAGTGAACCACCTCACACTCTTCTGCATTAAACTCCATTTGCCCCTTCTCAGCCCAGTTCTGCATCTTATCTATGTCCCTCTGTAACCCACAACAACCTTCAGCACTATCCACAACTCTGCCTATAGTGTCATCTGCAAATTTACTAACCCATCCTTCCATGCCCACATACAGATCACTTATAAAAATAACAAAAAGCAGTGGCCCCAAAACAGATCCTTGCGGCACACCACTGGTAACCAAGCTCTAGGTTAAACATTTCCCGTCAACCATCACCCTCTGTCTTCTTTCAACTAGCCAATTTCTGATCCAAACAGCCAAATCACCTTCAATCCTGAAACTCTATTTTGTGCAATAGCCTACCGTGGGGAACCTTATCAAACACCTTACTGAAATCCATTGGCACCACATCATCATCACCTGTTTTGTCACCCTCTCGAAGAACTCAATAAGATTAATGAGGCATGACCTATCCTTTACAAAACCATGTTGACTATCCCTACTCAAATTATTCCTTTCCAGATGATTATAAATCCTATCTCTTATAACCTTTTCCAACACCTTACCCAGTAAGGCTCACTGGCCTATAATTACCAAGGTTGTCCCAATTCCCCATCTTAAACAAGAGAACAACATTTGTTATCCTCCAGTCTTCTGGGACTACTCCTGTTGACAATGATGACATAAACATCAAAGCCAAAGGTACTGCAATTTCCTCCATGGCTTCCCAGAGAATGGGAGGATAAATCCCACCCTGCCCAGGAGTGTTATCTATCTTCCAAAGTTGTTAAAACCTCCTCTTTGTCAAACGCAATTCCATTTAATCTAGCAGCCTACATCTCGTTAGTCTCAATAACATTGCCCTTTTCCAATGTGAATACTGATGAAAAGTATTCGTTAAGCACTCCCCTATGTCCTCAGATTCCAGGCACAACTTCCCACTACTATCTTTGATTGGCCCTAATCTTACTATACTCATTCTTTTATTCATGATAAACCTATAGAAGGCCTTAAGGTTTTCCTTGATCCTATCCGCCAACAATTTCTCATGTCCCCTCCTGACTCTTCTTAGCCCTCTTTTTAGATCTTTTCTGGCTAAATTATAACTCTCAAGCTCTCTAATTAAGCCTTCACACCTCATCCTCACATAAGCCTTCTTCTTCCTCTGGACAAGAGCTTCAACTTCTTTAGTAAACCATGGCTCCCTCTCTCGACAACTACCTCCCTGCTTGTTGGGAATATACTTATCAAGGACCCGCAGTTGCTGTTCCTTGAATAAACTCCACATTTCAAGTGTCCATCTCCTGCAGTTTCCTTCCTCATCCTATGCATCCTAAACCAGGCCTAATCGCATCATAATTGCCTTTCCCCCAGTTATACATCTTTCCCTGCAGAATATACCTATCTCTGCCCATTGCTATTGAAAACATAACCGAATTGTGGTCACTATTGCCAAAGTGCTCACCTACCTCTGGCCGGGTTCATTCCCTAGTACGAAATGCAATATGGCATCACCCCTTGTTGGCCTGTCTGCATACTGTCTAGATTAGAGTGGTGCTGAAAAGTACAGCAGGTCAGGCAGCATCCGAGGAGCAGGAAAATCGATGTTTCGGGCAAAAGCCCTTCATCAGGAATGAAGGCAGGGAGCCTCCAAGGTGGAGAGATAAATGGGAAGGGGTGGGGCTGGGGAGAAGATAGCAAAGAGTACAATAGGTGGATGGGGGTGGGCATGAAGGCGATAGGACGGAGAGGAGGATGGAGCGGATAGGTGGGATGGAAGGTTAGCAGGTAGGACAGGTCATGAGGATGGTGCAGAGCTGGAAGGATGGAACTGGGGTAAGGTGGGGGGAGGGGAAATGAGGAAACTGGTGAAGTCCATATTGATGCCCTGGGGTTGAAGTGTTCCGAGACGGAAGATGAGGCGATCTTCCTCCAGGCATCGGGTGGTGAGGGAGCGGCAGTGGAGGAGGCCCAGGACCTGCATGTGAGAGAGGGCATTGAAATGTTGGGCCACGGGGTGGTGGGGTTGATAGGTGCGGGTGTCCCGGAGATGTTCCCTAAAGCGCTCTGCGAGAAGGCGTCCAGTCTCCCCAATATAGAGGAGACCTCATCGGGTGCAACGGGTACACCTGCCTGGTAGTTGTAAGTTGGCGGAAGTGTTTAAGGATGACGGATTGGATGCGGAGACTGGTGGAGCGGTAGATGAAGACAAGGGGGACCCGTCTTTATTGCATTTGGGGGGAGAGGGTTAGAGCAGTGGAATGGGGAATGGAGGTGGTGTAGTGGAGGGCTGTCTGGATGACAGAGGGGAGGAAAGCACACTGTTCAAAATAGGAGGAAAACCGGGAAGCTTAGGAGTGGAATGTCTCCTCATCTGAGCAGATGCAATGGAAGCGGAGGAATTGGGAGAATGGGATGGAGTTCTTGAAGGATACTGGTGCAAGGAGGTCTAATCCAGGTAGGTGAGTCTGTGGGTTTGTAATAAACATCCATCTGGAGACTGTTGCCGGAGATCGAAATGGAGAGATCAAGAAAGGGGACAGAGGTCTGGAGATGGACCAAGTGAATTTGAGGGCAGAGTGAAAGTTGTGGACGAAGTCGATGAACTGCTCCAGTTTAGCCTGAGTGCAGGATGCTGCACTGATGTAGTCATCGACGTAATGGTGGAAGAGTTGGGGCACAGTGCCTGTGTAGGTACTGAAGACAGACTGTTTGACGTAGCCGACAAAGAGACAGGCATAGCTGGGGCCCATCTGAGTGCCTCTGGCCACCGCCTGGTGGAGTCTGGTACAATTACAACATTTTGAAATATGAATTTTGTGTATATGAATAGGAAGGGTTTAGAGGGAAATGAGCCAAATTCTGGCAAACGAGACTAGATTTATTTAGAATATCTGATCGGCACGAACAAGTTGGACTGAAGGGTCTGTTTCCATGCTGTACAGCGCTGACTTTATAACACTAAATGACAGGTAGTTCTTGCTTTGCAGTAGCATCCAATTGTATGGCAAATATGGTGTCAGTGGCTAGAATGTCAAAGTCCCCGCAGTAGGGAACACTTCCATGCTTTCCGTTGCACAAATTTAAATAAAAAGCACCAAAGAGCCCATTTGGATAACGAATGTGGTGAAAAAAGAAGTTTGCATTTGAAAACTTGCTGCAAGCAATGGCAAACTGGGAGCTATGTAACTCACTTGACAAAACACTAACTGAAAATAGGACAATTTGATTCTATTAGTTCATAGAATACCAAAGGATGCTGCAAATGGATACAATTAGATGGGGGCAAGGCAGTGGTGGAGTAAAATGTAGGAAATGGAGATCAATGCCAGCATAATGTGATAGAATAAAATTACTGTTCTTTTTTTTAACAAAATCCACTAAAATAAACTTGGTGTAGTGAAAGAGCAGTACAGGAAGTATAGTAAAGTTTTACAATAGGGTCAGGTTTCATTACCATGATATATGCAATAAGGATATAGAAATGAGAAGACAGCCTTGTAAATCTGTGATGTTTTCTTTACTGGGACAGAGTGCATGGAACTAGATTGGTTTTGGTTGTTGAAGCGCCATAGGAAGAAGAATAAAAATAAGAGATTTATAATCTAGAGATGAGAGAATATTTTCACACAGAAAGTTATGAGGCTGCAGAACTCAATTCTAGTATGTATCTAAAGCAAAATCAAATCCAATGATCAGGATTTTTTATTGTTTCACAAGACATAAAGATTTCAGGTCAGGTTAGCATTTATTACGCATTCCTAATTTTCCTTAAAAAGGTGTTGATGAGCCATCAAATTAAAAACAATTGAATGGTTGGTTTGTTACGAAATTTCAGAGGGCACTTAATATTCAAGTATGTTGCTGTGGATCTTCAGGATTTAGTTGGATAGATTAATTAAACTAAATTAAATAACTGCAAGAGGTAACAGAGCGGGTAAATTTAATTAGGAGTATTTGCTTGCATGAAAAGCCTGTACCAACATGGACTGGTCAGGCTGAATGGCCTGTTTCCATACTGACCTGAGGCAAATATACATTTTAACATTTTGGCCACTTCTGAGCACTGGAATCCATGAGCACTACTATTACTTTTGCCTCTTCATATATAGCTTGAATGGGCATGGGGTATAACATTTCCGAGAGCTATGAGTTGGGGCTTTGAAGACAAAGCCAACAATATTGCTCATCTCAACTGCTTTGGAGGAGGTGGTTGAGCCACGTTCTTGAGTGTTGCAATCCATAAATGTATCTAAGAGTTCAAACGTACCTGAATGTCCAACGAAATAATTACACTTTTTGAAATTGAACATATACTTACAATGAGTAATATTTTAACTGTTAAATAAACCTGTACAATTTTACTGGTCAAGACCACTGGTATACCACAATGACTGGGTCCACTGCATTTCATCATTTATACAAATGATTTGAATCTGAACATAGGAGGTATTGTTAGTAAGTTTGCAGATGACACCGAAATTGGAGGTATAGTGGACAGCGAAGAAGGTTACCTCAGAGCACAATGGGATCTTGATCAGATGGGCCAATAGCCGAGGAGTGACAGATGGAGTTGAATTTGGATTAATGTGAGGGGGTGCTGCATTTTGGAAAGGCATATCAGGACAGGAGGTATACGCTTAATGGTAAGGTAGTGGGAAGTGTTGCTGAACAAAGAGACCTTGGAGTGCAGGTTCATTGTTCCTTTAAAATGGAGTCACAAGTAGATAGGATAGTGAAGAAGGTATTCGGTATGCCTTCCTTTATTGGTCAGAGCATTGAGTAAAGGAGTTGGGAGGTCATGTTGTGGCTGTACAGGACATTAGTTCAGCCACTTTTGAAGTACTGCGTGCAATTCTGATCTCCTTGCAATAGGAAGGATGTTGTGAAACTTGAAAAGGTTCAGAAAAGATTTACAAGGATGTTGGCATAGTTGGAGGATTTGAGCTACAGGGAAAGGCTGAATAGCCTGGAGCTGTTTTCCCTGGAGCATCGGAGATGGGTGAGTGACCTTATAGAGGTTTATAAAATCAAGATGCATATGGACAGGGTAAATAGACAAAGTCTTTTCCCTGGGATAGGGGAATCCAGAATTAGAGGGCATAAGGAATCCAGAACTAGAGGGCATAGATTGAGGATGAGAGGGGTAAGATTTAAAAGGGACCTAACGGGCAACCTTTTCACGCAAAAGGTAGTGCGAGCTTGGAATGAGCTGCCAGAAGTGGTGGAGATTCGTACAATTGCAACATTTAAAAGACATCTGGATGGACATATAAATAGGAAGGGTTTAAAGGGTTATGAGCCAAGTACTAACAAGTGGGACTAGGTTTGTTTAGGATATCTGGTCAGCATGGACGGGTTGAACCGCAGGGTCTGTTTCTGTGCTGTACATTTCTATGATTCTGTGTACATATCCAGGTTTAGTTCCTGAATATTACAGTTACACTAAAAACTCTACCAATTTTTTAAAAAATTGTTTTTAATGGATAGCCACTTGGCTCTGTTGTAGCATTACAATGATAAGGATTGGTTTTATAATGTTTGAAATTACCTTGTAGTTAACACAAACCTCTACTACTTGATCTCACCATCAAAACCAAATTTGAAACTAATGTCAATTCAAACGGAGGTACGATGAACATTTTACAGAAAATGAAAACAAAACCACTTGACAATGCAAAATTTGCTTTTCTGTATGGTATGTTGATTAAGTCAAGATCACAGATTAAGTCTAAATCTATACTAATACAACTCAAAAGTTTTAAGATCTTACCTTTGTTTTCAAACAACCAAAGTTGAGGGGTTATTCTCTTAAAGGAGAATTCCTGAAGATCTGCTCAGAGACTTCCTTGTTTTCCCTGACAAATTGATTTAAAAAATGCATTTAGATAAAAACTCAAAGGAATGTAATTAAGCCAACCCAGTGAATCATTTATTTACTTCAAATAAAATATTCCCATAACAAACTATAAAATGATAGCTTCCTTATCTATAATTTTATAATCCTGTTGTGGGAATGCTTTATGTGAAATAAATAAATGACTCACTGGATTGGCTTAACTTCACTCCTGAAGGGCTTTTTTTTAAAATGCAAATTTTATTAATTTGTTAACTGGAAAACAGAAAATCTATGATTAGACAACTATTTAACAGTGCATTCCATGACAATTTGACTATAGTTAAATTGAATGCTTTGCAGTAATGAAAGTAAAATCAATTCATAAAAATTCAAAACGTGCTGTCTGTTCTACAAGTCTTATATACTTTTCTGTATAATTTGTTGAACAAAAGGAGAGCAATCACAATCTAACCTTATTGTCTAAATTGAGTTTAATAGAAACAATGCAAAGATTTACAGACCTTACTTTTGTCTTCAGACAGCAGCTAGGGGCTCTTCTCTGAAAGAAATGTTCGTGCAAGTCTGAGGCTGTTGCTTCAATACATTGTTACACTCCACCTTATTTATGGGAGTGTTTTACGTGGAGTAAGTGGACGGCATAAAGGTTTACATAACTGCATTCCCCCAAGGGCTTTTAAAAGTAAATGAGACTGTTTTGTCAACTGTAAGACATTGTAGTTAAAAATACAACGAATAGATGGTCATTTGTTTCAAAGCCTAGGGAGTTTGGATTTATAGTTGATGGCCCGCAGTGAGAATGATATTTTACTGGAGAGGCAACAAAAACCACATCCAAATAAACTCTACATGGAGGGAGGGAAAATAATATCAGGAACCATTCCAACATAACTGATGACTATCATCTGGCTCAAGGACAGCATGCCTGAACTGAGCCATTTCACTGCCACTCGGTTAGTAGTACATGTTCCAAAGACAATTAAAGAACCTCAAGTGGTGAGGTCAGTGAAACTAAAACAGAGGAAACATAAATGCCACTTTTTAAGTAATGGCACAGGCACAAATGGAGTTTATAAAGGTAAGGTGACAAAATGAACAAAAACACAAATCATAGTTATTTATTGAAAAATGCTCATCAATAACCCAGTTGCTTCTGTGCGTGAAGCAAGCTGCACTTCATCTGATTTGGATCTCTCGGTCAATGAGAAAACAGATATTCTAACCAGAAAGCCCAAAATCTTTTTCTTCTCAACCATCCAGCCTATTGTGGTTTCCAAACTAGAATATATCATATTTAAAATTTTAAAAATGAAACAAATAGAAAGTACTAGAGAATCTCACCAGGTCTGGCAGCATTTGTGGAGGGAAAACAGAGTTAATGATTCAGGTCTGGTGATTCTTTTTTAGCACTGAAGAACTTCTTTGTTTTATTTAAATATTAGAATGCTTCAGTTCAAACAGCAACAGGGAAGAAAATTACTTGAAGTGAAGTCTCTTTTCTTAGCTTGTGCTGACCTGTTCTCCAGTTCCAATACTCTCTTTTGACTTTTTTTTTCAATATTTGTTCTCTCCTATTTTTAATTCTGTTTTAAAACATTGTGCTTCTCTACATTTGAATCTCGCTCTCCCTCATTATACATCATATGACGTTTTTTTCGGTTAGCTTGTCAAATACATTGATTTTCACAAAGGTTTCACAATAATCGTATTTTTAAGAAACTAAAATTACAATTCCATGCTCAATACTCTGAATTAGGTACTATATAAGATAATGGTCAGCATTAGTTATTTTCTCCTGCAATCATTCCATGTAAGAAAGACAGCAAACAGAAGACAAATACTTAAATCAGGTAAAGAAGAAAGAAAATTGCTTTTATTTAATTTCAAAAATGTACTTTATTCATTAAAAAAGTCTTTATATATTATACACACATAGTCACAAACGTAGTTCTGTTCTATACAGTAGATGGAAATGTGTTGCTGGAAAAGCGCAGCAGGTCAGGCAGCATCTAGGGAACAGGAGAATCGACGTTTCGGGCATTAGCCCTTCTTCTTCCTGAAGAAGGGCTAATGCCCGAAACGTCGATTCTCCTGTTCCCTAGATGCTGCCTGACCTGCTGCGCTTTTCCAGCAACACATTTCCATCTCTGATCTCCAGCATCTGCAGACCTCACTTTCTCCTGTTCTATACAGTAGCATATTGAGGAAACAAACAATGCAGTTTGACTCTATCCAAACAAATCAAAGACATCTCTTACTTATACAATAGAGTCGTAGAGATGTACAGCGTGGAAACAGACCCTTTGGTCCAACTCGTCCATGCTGACCAGCTATCCCAACCCAATCTAGTCCCACCTTCCAGCACCTGGCCCATATCCCTCCAAATCCTTCCTAATCATATACCCATCCAGACGCCTTTTAAATGTTGCAAATGTACTAGCCTCCAGCACTTCCTCTGGCAGCCCACTCCATACATGCACCACCCTCTGTGTGAAAAAAATGCCCCTTAGTCTCCTTTATATCTTTCCCCCCTCACCATAAATCTATGCCCTCTAGTTCTGGACTCCCCCACGCCAGGTCTATTTACCCTATTGATGCCCCTCATGAATTCATAAACCTCTATCAGGTTACCCCCCCAGTCTCCGACACTCCAAGGAAAATAGCCCTAGCCTATTCAACATCTCCCTACAGCTCAAATCCGCCAACCCTGGCAACAGTTTGTAAATCTTTTCTGAACCCTTTCAAGTTTCACAACATCTTTCCAATAGGCCTAACCAATGTCCTGTACAGCTGCAACATGACCTCCCAACTCCTGTACTCAATACTCTGACCAATAAAGGAAACCATACCAAACACCTTCTTCACTATCCTATCTACCTGCCACTCTACTTTCAAGGAGCTATGAACCTGCACTCTGAGGTCTCTTTGTTCAGCAACATTCCTAGAATCTTACCAATAAGTGTGTAAGTCCTGCTCTGTTTGGTTTTCCAAAATGCAGCACCTCACATTTATCTAAAGTAAACTCCATCTGCCACTCCTCAGTCCATTGGCTCATCTGATCAAGATCCTGTTGTAATCCAAGGTAACCTTCTTCGCTGTCCACTATGCATCCAATTTTGATGTCATCTGCAAACTTACTTATTATACTTCTTAAGCTCACATCCAAATCATTTATATAAATGATGAAAAGTAGTGGACCCAGCACCGATCTTTGTGGCACTCCAATGGTCACAGGCACCGATCCTTGTGGCAATCCATTGGTCACAGGCCTCCAATCCGAAAAACAACCCTCCACCACCACCCTCTGTCTTGTACCTTTGAGCCAGTTTGGAGACCACTGCTGCAGAATATCTATGGAAGAGCCATATTCTTAAATAACAAGAAGGTTTACTGCATGGGATAATTAGGGAGTTCTGTATCCAAATGGCTAGTTCTCTCTGTATTCCATGAGATCTAACCTTGCTAACCAGTTTCTCATGGGGAACCTTGTCGAATGCCTTACTGAAGTCCATATAGATCATGTCTACCGCTCTGCCCTCATCAATCCTCTTTGCTCCTTCTCAGATTATATTCATATGTGTTTGAGGAAGGTCCGATAACTGAACGGACCCCCAATTTAACTTTGGCAGAAAGACCTCAGATCTTTTCCCACTGCCCCTTAATGTCAGCTGCTCCAAACTTTAGTGCATCCCTCAGGGAAAACTACTGCCAGTTGCACCAAAAAACAGGTAAGAACAAGTCCTGAAGAAGTGCTGCTTGTTCTCCATGTCCCTTGAATAGAGAATATTGTGTAAGTCCATTGGATTAAAAAATTAAAAACAGAAGAACAGAATAATTATTGTGTTTTTACATCAATTCTGGGTCTTGCTAGGGTAATCTTACAAAGTGCATAAAATAATAAATCAAACGGCATCTTGAGTAAGTTAATGAATTTGAAGGGGTTAATGCATGGTACATTGGTTCTTCTCATTCTGCTGACGTTATATACAGTTGAGTTGAATATAAAGGGTTTTAGGAAACAGAGAGGTCTACAGATGCTGGACATCAGAGTTGAGAGTGTGTTGCTGGAAAACACAGCAGGTCAGGCATTTTCTGAGGAGCAGGAAAATTGACATTTTTGGCCAGAGCCCTTCATCAGGCCCGAAACGTCAAATTTCCCGCTCCTCGGATACTGCCTGACCTGCTGTGCTTTTCCAGCAACACACTCACAACTATAAGGGGTTTTAACCGACTTTGAGAGGGAACAGATGTATCTTACTAGCTCCCTAATTATCCCATGCAGTAAACCTTCTTGTTATTTAAGAATATGGCTCTTCCATAGATATTCTGCAGCAGTGGTCTCCAAACTGTCTAACTAAGCACTTTTTGAATTTAAATATCACCTAGAATCTGCACCTAAAGAAATATAGAAGAAACAGTTTATTTTTAGTTTTATATAAATGTAAAATCTAGTATATATAAATATTGATTTTTGTCCTTTACTTGCCAAGCCTCAGTGAGATACCTGCAACTGCACATTATCTGCAAGTGCCTTGAAGTCTGAGTAATAGTTTGAGACTGTTGGTCACATACAGTCCACCAAATGAGTACCTGTGAGGGCGCCATGAAACTTGGACTTGGTTATCTTAATTTGTTGGGAGTGCACTGTCTCACAGAGGTATGAGAAGTCAAAGTAAGCTCTCCATTTAAAAGCACAGTACGATAGAATTTTTGTCTCTGTTTATGAATTTCCAAAAATCACTACCCTTCGGTGTGAGTTGCAGCTCAACATCAACTTGCAGAGTAATTATTGCTATATGACGCCATCAGATTGCAAATCAAATACCTGATGGAATTTGGATTGAGAGTGTGGTGCTGGAAAAGCACAGCCAGTCAGGCGGAAACCGCGGACCAGAAGAATCGATGTTTCAGGCATAAGCCTTTCATCAGGAATCATGTCATTCCTAATGAAGGGCTTACGCCCGAAATGTCGATTCTCCTGCTCCTCAGATGCTGCCTGACCAGCTGTGCTTTTCCAACACTACACTCTCGAACCTGATGGAATTTGGTAGCCAATGACCTACTTGAAGTAATGGATTTGAGACAACGATGAAGATTTGTTCCATCACATCTAATTCCTGAAGTCGCTTGTTGAATTCCTTTGCTAACTTCCTTATGTTTGTATAAGTGCTTTCTAGGTGGAATCATTTTTCTTTATCTTTGACATTTTTCGAGTATTTTCTCCTGACTTGAGAAATACTGCAGCTTTTTTTTTTAACTGGAGGGACCACAGACCAATGTTTCAATTTGAAGCATTCAAATATCTACTAAGTCTCTGTCTTTTCCCTGTAACTCACAGTTCAGCTTGTTCAGTTTTGACACTAGTTCTGTGTGGAACCTGAAGCCAAGCCACAAACCCTCCAAAAATCACAAAGCAAATCAGACTTAGCCAAAAAAATGCAAGATTCAGCCCATAGACTCTGTGATTGATCTGTCTAACATGATCAAAGGATTGGAGACTTTGGTTCTGCAATCATTTATTATTTACCAATAATCACTAGGTAGGATCAAGGCAAAGTAAGGACAAACGAGCATTGATGGAAAAGAACTACTTAAACAAAAAGAAAATAAAGGCATTTTAATTTATGGATTCAGCTGATAGGAGGACAAAAGAAAAAACTGCTTAAGCAATCCCTAACAAGTACATTCATGGTAGCAGTGGAAAATACCTCAAGGTACTAGAAGTAGACAGTTGGGGAAATACTAATGTTAAAGAGAAAACATCTTACAGGTTGGAAGAAATATTTACTGGTGGTAAATTGAAGTGTTGATTTTAAGGATGTAACATGCCCAGGCAAGATCTAGAAAGAAGAAAATCAGTAAAATGAGAGAAGGTGAAAGACAACGTGCTTTAGGTTGGAGGCTCCTTTGAAGATGATAGCTTTCACCTGCTTGTAAAAGCAATACATTCCTGTGTTCAATTATTGCAGTAAAAAAAATCGTGGAATGTTGGTTGAAAAGGCAGATGGTGGGTGTTTCGAGCTATTCTGAGCAAATCTAGTAGCAAAACCTTGCAAGTAAGAAAGTGTCAATATAAATATTTTGGGAGAAGGGTTAGAGTTTAACATTAAGGAACGTACACAGCATTCTACACTACAGTAATATTGAAAGTGCACTTCCTTATTATTCTGTTTGACCTGCCACAGCTTGAGGAAAAGTAATAGTGCAAAGAATTATTTTGTCTAGCAGTAGTAAAGTCACCATTACCTTAGCAGACCATAAATCTGCTCTCTCATTAGAGGGAGACGACTAGCAGAGGTTTAACCTGAGGGTCACCTCAGGCGAGAGGAGAGGTTGAGAAAGAGGGACCTGCATAAGACCATAAGACCAAGGAGCATAATTAGGCCATTCAGCCCATCAGGTCTACTTTGCCACTCAATCAGAGCTGATATACTTCTCAACCCCAATTATTCTGCCTTCTCCCCGTAATACTTGATTCCATTCCCAGTCAAGAACCTATCTAACTCTGTCCTCCACAGTAACCTCAGCCAGTATCAGGAATTGAACCCACACTGTTAGTGTCACTGTGGGGCGACCTCAACATTGGTGGTGCAGCACAGGTGGAGGTCTCTCTTGAGGGTAGGTGCTGGCATGGATGGGGTCAGAAACACTGATATTCTGAACCTTTTATTTCTTTGTTTTTCTAATTCATTCCTATCACCCATAATGCTGGACTATTTTTCTAATGTTTTTGTTTTCTACAAATTTGATCTTAAGTATCTGTACCTAAGCACCTAATATCTAAGATGTTGCTGTTAACTTTTCACTGTACATATGACAATGAAGCTAATTGAATTCAACTCTGCATTTGCAAACCACCCAACCAGCCAACTGAGCTATCCATGTAATTGCTAAGCAAGGGAGTGCTAAGTGAGCAGCCCATTCTTATCTTTGCAATCACAGAGATCACAATTCAATCAGTTTTGACTTGCTTCTTTCCTTTTGAAAGGTTTAGAAAGGTTTGAAATTTGCTTTATACCTTTTGGTGTAACACTCTGTGATACTCTCTTTCTACGGAAAGCCACTTAATTTACACCTGTAGCCATTTTTGTCTGTATCAGCCTTCTCTTAGAAAATATGTTTTGGAATTACAAGTTAAAATCCTATGACACCATAGTGATGAGAAGCTGGAGGCAATTGTAAGCAACTGAAATATGTAATTGATGAATGAAATTTCTTGGTTTTATGCATATAGTGTAGAAATAACATTAATAACAGTGCATTGTAGGCTAAACAGACAACTTTCCTAATGAATAGCTCTGCAGTGCAAGTTGCCGATGGAGGTGAGTTGCAGGCACCACTGTTGATACAATATACTCAGCAACGAACTATAATAATTGTAATGATGAGCCCAACCTAACCATACCATCTTGCAATGCTGTATAAGGAGAAGTAAAAGCCTCCTCAACATGGGTGAATGCTTTATTCTTTGAAAAAATAATGCTATTCAAGACCATATATCTTGCAACATAGGAACAATACTCATTTTGCTGGTTTTCTGCTGGAGACCCACTGGCCTAATGTTCCAGTGCTAGACTGCTAAACGTTTTGATATGAAGATCATGCAATCAGTTATCGTCTATTAGCTGCCTGAAGGATTATTACAGGAAGAGAACAGCAGATACCTATATTGTTCTGCCTTAAGGCCTTTAAATGTCAGCATTAGATTAAGATTTTTGCTTACCCTTTTAATATCTTCTTGTTGACTCATCAGTATCCACTAGTGCCTAAGTAACATTCTCTACAGTGTGGAAACAGGACATTCATCCCAACAAGTTCACACCAACCCTCTGAAGAGCATTTCACTCAGTAACCCAACATTTCCAATGGCTAATCCACCTGAACTACACAGCACCTAATCTACACATACCTTCACTATGGGGCAATTTAGCACAGCCAATCCACCTAATTCGCACATCTTTAGACCATCTAGAAGAAACCAGAACACCTTGTGGAAACCCATGCAGACATGGGGGGAATGTGCAAACTCCACAAAGACAACTGCCCAAGAGAATTGAATCCCTGGCGCTGCGGGGCCACAGTGCTAACTACTGAGCCACTGTGCAACACCATTGGATACTTCCCAACATTAAAAGTGCTAAATCAATGTATGTTAAAGAGTCACAGAGTCATACAACATAGAAACAGACCAGTGAAGAGAAATCAATGTTAATGTTTTGGATTCGGTGACCCATCCTCAGAATCAGCCGAAATATTAACTTTGGTTTCTCTTCACAGATGCTGCCAGAGCTTTTCCAGTAACTTCTGTTTTTGTTTCTGATTTACAGCAGCTGCAGTTCTTTCAGGTTTTGTTGAAACAGACCCTTCAGCCCAACCAGTCCATGCCAATTTTGTTCCCAAACTAAACTGGGTTCACCTGCCCACATATGGCATATCCCTTTCATATCCATTTCTTCCATATCCCTCCAAACCTTTCCTTTCCATGAAAATATCCATTAAACATTGTAACTGTATCCACATCCATCACTTTCTCTGGCAGTTCATTCCACACATTAACCACTTTCTGTGAAAAAAGTTGCCTTCAAGTCCTTTTTCAAATCTTGCCCCTCTCATCTTAAAAATATGTTCCCTAGTTTTGAACGTCCCCACCCTAGGAAAAAGACCCTTGTCATTCATCTTATCTATGCTCCTCATGATTTTATAAACCTCATTAAGGTCATCCCTCAACCTCTTATGCTCCAGTGAAAAACATCCCAGCCTTTCCAGTCTTTTTTCATATTTCAAACCATCCACTCCCAACAACATCATGGTAAATCTCTTCTGAACCCTCTCCAATTTAATAAGATCCTTCCTAAAACAGGGCAATCAGAACTGAACACAGTACTCCAGAAGGGCCTCACCAATGTCCTGTACAACATCAACACGGCATCCCAACTCCTATACTCAAAGATCCAAGCCATGAAGACATGTATGCTGAATGTTTTCTTAACCACCCTGTCAACCTGTGATGCAGATTTCAAAGAATTATATACTTGAAACCCTAGGTCTCTCTGTTCTACAATACTACCCAGGGCTCTACCATTAATTGTCTACGTCCTGTCCTTGTTTGGAACATAGAACATAGAACAATATAGCACAGTAATATTGTACTGACCTTTTATCCTACTCTAAGATCAAACTAATTGACATATCGTACATTTTACTATCATCCATGTGCCTATTCAAGAGTTGTTTAAATGTCTCTAAAGTATCTGCCTCTACTACCACCACTGGCAGCTCCCCTAAACATTCCTGCAATCACCTTAAAATTGTGTCCCCTTGTTATAGCCATTTTGGCTCTGGGAAAATGTCTCTGACTATTCACTCTATCTATGCCTCTCATCTTGTACACTTCTATCAATCTGCCTTTCACCCTTCTTCGCTCCAATGAGAAAAGCCTTAGCTCCCTCAATCTTTCTTCATAAGACATGCCCTCCAGTCCAGGCAGTATCCTGATAAATCTCCTCTGCACCCTCTCTAAACTTCCACATCCTTCCTATATATAATGAGGCGACCAGAACTGAATACAATATCCTAAGTGTGGTCTAATCAGTGCTCTAGAGAGCTGGAGTGTAATCTCACAGCTCTTAAACTCAATCCCCCTGCTAATGAAAGCCAACACACCATACACTTTCTTAACATCCCTATCAACCTGGTTGGTAACTTTGAAGGATCTATGGACATGGACCCCAAAATCCCTCTGTTCCTCCACAGTGCCAAGAATTCTGCCTTTAACCTTGTATTTTGCATTCAAACTCAACTTTCCAAAATTAATCACAAGGAGCAGAGGTCCCAGAACAGATCCCTGCAGAACACCACTGGTCACCGAGCTCCAGGATAAATATTTTCCATCTACTACCACCATTAATGGGCCAGCCAATTCTATATCCAGACAGAAAAAAAATCCATGTAACCCATACCTCCTTATTTTCTGAATGAGTCTACCATGGGGAACCTTATCAAACGACTTGCTAAAATCCATGTACACCATATCCACTGCTCTACCTTTATTATATCCTCAAATAATTCAATAAGGTTTGTGAGGCATGACCTGCCCCACAGAAAGCCATGCTGACTTTCTCAAATCAAACTATAGTTTTCCATGTACACAATATCCACTGCTATACCTTCATCCATGTGTTTTGTCACATCCTCAAAGAATTCAATAAGGCTTGTGAGGCATGACCTGTCCCTTGCAAAGCCATGCTGACTATCACCAATTTGTATTACCAAATGCAATACCTCACATTTATTCAAATTACACTCCATCTGTCATGCCTCAACCTACTGAGCCAATTGATCAAAATCCCTTTGTAATCTTAGATAACCTTCTTCACTCTACACTATACCACCAATTTTGGTGTCATCTGCAAATTTACTAACCATGCCTTCTATATTCATCTATATTATATATAAATGACAAACAAAAGTGTACCCAGCACTGATCCCTGTGGAACACTGCTGGAGACAGGTCGCCAGTCTGAAAAGCAATCCTCCGCCACTACCCTCTGTCTCCTAACATAAAGCCAATTTTCTTATTTTAGACTTTTCAAATACTGAAAGTTATCTTTCAGCACTGTAATGCTGGATTACCCATGGCTAATCCACCTTGCCTGCACATCCGTGGATACTATGGGCAATTTAACATTGCAAATCCACCTAACCTGCACATCTTTGTACTGTGGGAGGAAACTGGAGCACCTGGAGAAACCCATGCAGATACAGGGAGGATGTGCAAACACCAGACAGACAGTCACCTGAGGGGGATATTGTAAATTACGAGTTCCAAACTCCCTCAAATATCTTGGTGTCACCAATGAGCAGGATCATTTATCTTACATCTTTATTCAGATTACTAATATAGATTCTAAAGAGTATTGACATGATATTCTGAGAGACCGAACGAGCGACCATTCTCTCCTCAAGCCACTGCCGTAACTATGCAAGCAAATGTAACCAATTTTCTATCCAACCCAAGATTTTTACTTAGCTCACTTTAATCACTTTGATGGTTGGAATATTTAACTTCAGTAATTCCCTCATCTAACCAGGCAGGATATTACTGGCCTGTGATATCACTGACTCTATCTACACATGTGTAGAATGTGGTAGCTAGTATTGTGGTGTCAATCGATGCAGACCAAATGTTGTAGCAATGTCAGCTAATTAGTTTCTTGTGATAAATGTCTGGGAACATAAAACATGAGTGCAAATCATCACTGCTCATGCCTTGTGAATGAACCTTCTTTCTTTCATCATAGAACACAGAACAGTACAGCACAATCAAGACCCTTCGGTCCTCAATTCCGTGCCAACCTTCTATCCTACAAGATCAGACTAACCTAATACCCTTTATTGTACTAACTTCCATGTGCCTATCCAAGAATCACTTAAATGTCCCTAATGTATCTGACTCTACTACCACTGCTGGCAGTGTAGTTTGTGCACCCACCACTCTCTGGCATCCCCCCAAACCTTCCTCTAATTACTTTAAAATTATGCCCTCACGTGATAGACATTTCCGCCATGGGAAAATGTTCTGGCTATTCATGCTATCTATGGTTCTCAACAGTTTGTATACCTCTATCAAGTCACCTTTCATCTTCCAATGAGAAAAGCCCTCATTCCCTCAACCTTTCCTCATAAGACATGCCCTCCAGTTCAGGCAGCACCCTGGCAAATCTCCTCTGCATCCTCTCTAAAGCTTCCATACCTTTCCTATAATGAGACAGAGGAGCTGGTGTATGGGAGAAGGATTCACATTTTTGGAACATTGGAAGCTGTTTCGGGGTAGAAGTGACATGTACAAGAAGGATGGATTGCACCTAAATTGGAAGGGAACTAATATACTGGCAGGGAAATTTGCTAGAGCTGCTCAGTAGGATTTAAACTAGTAAGGTTGCGGGGCAGGGGGAGGAGGGAGTGGGGCATGGACCCAGGGAGATAGTGAGGAAAGATTTCAATCTGACACTGGTATAACTGAGAACAAAGGCAAGTCAAACAGTCAGGGCAAGCAGGGACAAAGCAGAGAACAAGATTGAGCTGATAAATTAAACTGTATTTATTTCAATGCAAGAGGCCTAACAGGGAAGACAGATGAACTCAGGGCATGGTTAGGAACATGGGACAGGCATATCATAGCAATTACAGAGATGTGGCTCAGGGATGGACACGACTGGCAGTTTAATGTTCCAGGACACAAATGCTACAGGAAGACCAGAAAGGGAGGCAAGAGAGGAGGGGAGTGGAATTTTTGATAAGGGACAGCATTACAGCTGTACTAAGGGAGGGTATTCTCGGAAATACATCCAGGGAAGTTATTTGGATGGAACTGAGAAATAAGAAAGGGAATATCACCTTATTGGGATTGTATTACAGACTCCCTAATAGTCAGAGGGAAATTGATAAACAAATTTGTAAGGAGATCTCAGTTATCTGTAAGAATAATAGATTGGTTATGGTAGGGGATTTTAACTTTCCAAACATAGACTGGGACAGCCATAGGCTTAAGGGTTTGGATGGACAGGAATTTGTTAAGTGTGTACAAGAAAATTTTCTGATTCAGTATGTGGATGTACCTACTCTAGGGAAATAAGGCAGGACAGGTGACTGAGATGTCAGTGGGGGAACACTTTGGGGCCAGCGACCATAATTATATTAGTGTTAAAATAGTGATGGAAAAGGATAGACAAGATCTAAAAGTTGAAGTTCTAAATTGGAGGAAGGCCAATTTTGGTGGGATTAGGCAAGAACTTTCAAAAGTTGATTGGGCACAGATGTTCGCAGGTAAAGAGATGCCTGGAAAATGGGAAGCCTTCAGAAATGAGATAACTAGAGTCCAGAGAAAGCATATTGCTGTTAGGGTGAAAGGAAAGGCTGGTAGGTATAGGGAATGCTGGATGACTAAAGAAATTGAGGGTTTGGTTCAGAAAAGGAAGGAAGCATATGTCAGGTATAGACAGGATAGATCGAGTGAATCCTTAGAAGACTATAAAGGCAGTGGGAGTATACTTAAGAGAGAAATCAGGAGTGCAAAAAGGTGACATGAGATAGCTTTGGCAAATAGAGTTAAGGAGAATCCAAAAGGTCTTTACAAATGCATGAAGGTCAAAAGGGTGACGAGGGAGAGAATAGGGCCCCTCAAAGATTAATAAGGCGACCTTTGTGTGGAACCACAGTAGATGGGGAAGATACTAAGTTAGTATTTTGCATGTGTATTTACCGTGGAAAAGGTCATGGAAGATATGGAATGTAGGGAAATAGATGGTGACATCTTGAAAAATGTCCATATTACAGAGGAGGAAGTGTTGGATGTCTTGAAAAACACAAAAATGGATAAATCCCCAGGACCTGATCAGGTGTATCCTAGTACTCTGTGGGATGCTAGGTAAGTGATTGCTGGGCCTCTTACTGAGATATTTGTATCATCGATAGTCACAGGTGAGGTGCTGGAAGACTGGAGGTTGGCTAAAGTGTTGCCACTGTTTAAGGAAGGTGGTAAGGACAAGCCAGGGAACTATAGACCAGTGAGCCTGATGTTGGTGGTGGGCAAGTTGTTGGTGGGAATCCTGAGGGACAGAATGTACATGTATTTGGAAGGGCAAGGACTGATTAGGAATAGTCAACATGGCTTTATGCGTGGGAAATCATGTCTCACAAACTTTATGGAGTTTTTTGAAGAAGTAACAAAGTGGATTGATGAGGGCAGAGTGGTAGATGTGATCTACATGGACTTCAGTAAAGCATTTGACAAGGTTCCCCATGAGAGACTGGCTAGCAAGGTTAGATCTCATGGAATACAAGGAGAACTCGCCATTTGGATGCAGAACTGGCTCAAAGGTAGAACACAGAGGGTGATGTTGGAGGGTTGTTTTTCAGACTGGGGGCCCGTGACCAGTGAAGTGCCACAAGGATCGGTGCTGGGTCCACTACTTTTTGTCATTTATATAAATGATTTGGATGGGAGCATAACAGGTATTGTTAGTAAATTTACTGATGATACCAAAAGTGGAGGTGTAGTGGACAGCAAAGAAGGTTACCTCAGATTACAACAGGATCTTGATCAGATGGGCCAATGAGCTGAGACAAGGCAGATGGAGTTTAATTTAGAAAAATGTGAGGTGCTGCATTTTGAGAAAGCAAATCTTAGCAGGACATAATGGTAAGGTCCTAGGGAGTGTTGCTCAACAAAGAGACCTTGGAGTGCAGGTTCATAGCTCCTTGAAAGTGGAGTTGCGGGTAGATAGGATAGTGAAGGCGGCATTTGGTATGCTTTCCTTTATTGGTCAGAGTATTGATTACAGAAATTGGGAGGTCATGTTGGAACATTGCATGCAATTCTGATCTCCTTCCTATCACAAAGATGTTCTGAAATTTGAAAGGGTTCAGAAAAGATTTACAAGGATGTTGCCAGGGTTGGAGCATTTGAGCTATAGGGAGAGGTTGAATAGGTTAGCGCTGTTTTCCCTGGAGCATCGGAGGATGAAGGGTGACCTTATAGAGGTTTATAAAATCATGAGGGGCATGGATAGGATAAATAGACAAAGTCTTTTTCCTGGGGTGGGAGTCCAGAACTAGAGGGCATAGGTTTAGGGTGAGAGGGGAAAGATATAAAAGAGACCTGAGGGGCACATTTTTCACTCAGAGGATGGTACCTGTATGGAATGAGCTTCCAGAGAAAGTGGTGGAGGCTGGTACAATTACAACATTTAAAAGGCATCTGGATGGGTATATGAATAGGAAGGGCTTGGAGGGATTTGGGGCAGGTGCTGGCAGTTGGGAATAGATTGGTTTGGGATATCTGGTCACTATGCACGAGTTGGGTCGAAGGGTCTGTTTCCACGCTGTACATCTCTATGACTCTATGAGGCGATAAGAATGGAACACAATATTCCAAATCAATCTCACCAGGACTCTATACAGCTGCAGCATAACCTTGTGGTTGTTAATCTCAATCCCCCTGCTTATGAAAGCTAACACACAATACGCCCTCTTAACAACCCTATCAAACTGGATGGCAACTTTGAGGGATCTATGGACTTGGACCCCAAGAATCCTCTATTCCTCCACACTGCCAAGAATCCTAACTTTAATCCTGTATTCTGCAATCAAATTCAACTTTCCAAAGCGAATGACTTCATACTTTTCCAGATTGAACTCCATCTGCCACTTATCAGGCCTGTTCTGCATTTTGTCAATGCGACCTATAACAACCATCCATACCATCCACAATTCCACCAAACTTCGTGTCATCAGCGAACTTACTAACTACCCTTCCACTTCCTCATCTAAGTAATTTATAAAAAGCAAGAGACAAGACCTGCCCGTCATAAATCCTGTCTCTCAGAATCCTTTCCAATATTTTGCACACCACAGACGTAAGATTGACTGGTCTGAAAAATCCCAGGATTATCTCTATTCCCTTTCTTGAAAAAAGGAATAACATTTACCACTGGATAAAAGCAAATTACTGCGGATGCTGGAATCTGAAACCAAAAGAGAAAATGTTGGAAAATCTCAGCAGGTCAGGCAGCATTTGTAAGGAGAGAAAAGAGCTGATGTTTCGAGTCTAACTGACCCTTTGTCAAAGCATTGACAAAGGGTCAGTTAGACTTGAAATATCAGCTCTTTGCTCTCCTTACAGATGCTGCCAGACCTGCTGAGATTTTCCAACGTTTTCTCTTTTGATAACATTTACCAACCTCCATTCACCTGGTACCACTCCAGTGGACAGTGAGGATGCAAAGATCATCACCAAAGGCGTAGCAATCTCTTTCTTCACTTCCTGTAGTAACAAAGGGTATATCCCATCTGGCCCGGGGATTTCTCCAATTTTATTATTTTCAAAATTTTCAGCACATCCTCCTTCCTAATATCAACCTGTTCTAGCATATCAGTCTGTTTCATGTTGTCTTTAGAAATGTCAATTCCTGAAGAAGAGCTTATGCCCGAAACGTCGATTCTCCTGTTCCTTAGATGCTGCCTGACCTGCTGCGCTTTTCCAGCAACACATTTTCAATTTAGAAATGTCAATGTCTCTCTCAATAGAGTCATAGAGATGTACAGCATGGAAACAGACTCTTCAGTCCAGCCTGTCCATGCCGACCAGATATCCCAACCCAACCTAGTCCCACCTGCTAGCACCCGGCCCATATCCCTCCAAACCCTTCCTAATCATATACCCATCCAAATGCCTCTTAAATGTTGCAATTGTACCAGCCTCCAACCCTGGCAACATCCTTGTAAATCTTTTCTGAAACCTTTCAAGTTTCACAACATCTTTCCGATAGGAAGGAGATCAGAATTGCACGCAGTATTCCAACAGTGGCCTAACCAATGTCCTGTACAGCCGCAACATGACCTCCCAACTCCTGTACTCAGTACTCTGACAAATAAAGGAAAGCATACCAAACGCCTTCTGCACTATCCTATCTACCTGCGACTCCACTTTCAAGGAGCTATGAACCTGCACTCCAAGGTCTCTTTGTTCAGCAACACTCCCTTGGACCTTACCATTATGTGTATAAGTCCTGCTAAGATTTGCTTTCCCAAAATTCAGCACCTCGCATTTATCTGAATTAAACTCCATCTGCCATTTCTCTGCCCATTGGCCCATCTGGTCAAGAACCTGTTGTAATCTGAGGTAACCCTCTTCGCTGTCCACTACACGTCCAATTCTGGTGTCACTTGCAAACTTACTAACTGTACCTCTTATGCTCGCATGCAATCATTTATGTAAATGACAAAAAGTAGAGGGCCCAGCATCGATCCCTGTGGCACTCCACTGGTCACAGGCCTCCAGTCTCAAAAACAACCCTCCACTACCACCCTCTGTCTTCTATCTTTGAGCCAATTCTGTATTCAAATGGCTAGCTCTCCCTGTATTCCATGAGATCTAACCTTGCTAATCAGTCTCCCATGGGGAACCTTGTCGAGCGCCTAACTGAAGTCCATATAGATCACATCTACGGCTCTGCCCTCATTAATCTTCTTTGTTACTTCTTCAAAAAACTCAATCAAGTTTGTGAGACATGATTTCCTGAATACTGAATAGCGAAGCAAAGTATTCATTAATGACCTCCCCACTTCCTCCGACTCCAGGCACAAGTTTCCTGCAATATCCCTGTGAGGCTCTACCCTCACTTTGGCCATGCTCTTGTTGTTCACATAAGTGTAGAAAGCCTTACAGTTTTCCTGAATGTTGCTTGTTAAATCTTTTTAATACTCCCTTCTAGCTCTCCTAAGTCCATTCTTCAGTTTCTTTATGGCTATCTTGTAACCCTCTAGGGCCTGTCTGATTCCTGGCTTCTCAACCTTAACTAAGCTTCCTTCTTCTCCTTCCTTCCACATCCCTTGTCTCCCAAGGTTCTTTCAACCTACCATCCCTTCTTTGCCTCAATGGGACAAATCTGTTCAGCATTATCAGCAGGTGCTTCCTAAACAACCTCTACATTTCTGTTGGGCAATTCTTTGAGAGCATCTGTTCCCAATCTAGGTGCCCCAATTTCTGCCTAATAGTATTGTAATTCCCTCTCCCCCAATTAAATACTTTCTCATAGCATCTGCTCCTATCCCTGTCCATGACTATAGTAAAATTCTTGGAGTTGTGATCACTATCGCCAAAATGCTCTCTCACCGAGACATCTGACACCAGACCTAGTTCGTTGCCAAGCATCAAATCCAATATGGCCTCCCTCTCTTCGGCCTATCTACATATAGCATCAGGAATCTTTCCTGGATACACCTGACAAAAACTGCTCCATCCAAACTATTTGAACTAAATAAGTTCCAAATAATATTAGGGAAATTAAATAACGTGACTGCTCCTTTCCTGTTACTGGCTTCCACTCATACTGACTCCATAGACAAACCCTCCTCGACAATCTCCCTTTCTGCGGCTGTTTTACTATCCCTGATTAGCAATGCCACTCTTCCACATATTTTATCTTCCCCCCTATTCCTTTTGAAACATCTAAACGTTGGAACATCCAACAACCATTCCTGCCCATAATATCCAAATCTCTGTAATGGTCACAACACCATAGTTCCAAGTACTGATCCATGCTCTGAGTTTATCACCCTTATTCCTAATGCTTCTTGCATTAAAGTAGACACAGTTCAACTCATCACACTGACTGCACCTTTGCCCTATCAAGTGCCTCTGCATTCTGTATCTGGCTGTTCACTACTTATACCATCATCTGATGCATAGCACAGGTTCCCACGTCCTGCCAATCTAGGTTATACCCTCCCAAAGAACTCTAGCAAATCTCCCACCCAGGATATTGGTTTCCATCCAGGTCAGGTGCAACCTGTCCTTCTTTTACAGGTCCCACCTTCCCCAGAAGGTATCCCAATGATCCAAATATCTGAAGCCCTTCCTGCTATACCAGCCCTGCAGCCATGTGTTCATATGCACTTGTTCTCTATTCCTAGCCTCACTAGCACGTGGCACCAGTAGCAATCCTGAGATTACTACTCTGCTCGTCCTGCCTTCTAGCTTCCAAACTACCTCCGTATATTCTCTTTTCAGGTCCTCCTCCCTTTGCCTACCTATGTCATTGGAACTGATGTGTACCACGATTTCTGCCAGCTCTCCCTTCACCTTAAGAATCCTGTAGATGCAGTAAAAGACATCCCTGACTCTGGCACCCAGGAGGCAACACACCATCGCTCACGACTACAGAATTTCCTGTCTGTTCCTCTCCTATCACTATTGCTCTCCTATTCACCGCCCTTCCCTTCTGAGCCACAAAGCCAGACTCCGTGCCAGAAACCTGCCCACTGTGGCTTTCCCCTGGTAGGTTCCACCCCCCAATAGTATCCAATTATTATTGAGGAGAATGGCCACAGGGGCTCCCTGCACTGTCTGTCTATTCCCTTTCGCTCTCCTGACGGTCACCCAGCTACCTTTGTCCTGCAACTTAGGTGTGACTATCTCCTTATAACTCCTCCCAATCATCCCCTCAGCCTCCCAAATGATCCAAAGTTCACTCAGTTCCCTAACGCAGTCTGTGCACTTCTCGCAGGTGAAGTCCGCAGGAACACAAATGGTGACCCTTATCTCCCACACCCTGCAAGAGGAGCATGCAACTGTTCTTATACTTTATTTTTATCTAGTGTATCTGAATCCAATCAGAATTGAGGCTTCAAAAACCAACTGGTATGAGACCCTCTTCAAGAGGGCATTGCAGATACTGTGGAGGTTAACGGCATCTGATGTAAATTTTGAGAATTGCCCAAGCAGCGTGTTTGACCTCCTGGGAGCTTTAAAATTTACAAGACACTTATGTGTCATTATCCTGACATTAAAAGGTAGTTGCTGGGATTCATAGCATTTGAAACATGCATGGAAAAGGCCCAAATCTCAGGGCACTTTGATTAGTATACAAAATAATATGGGTCTTCTGATTATGTATTACCGATAAGCTTGCTAGTTAAGTCTGCAATACCTGTATAGGTAAATTTGCAAATAATACGGAGGTGCTTTAAGTTCTGTTGTTTTTAGGTTGAGAAACAGTGATGGAAATAAGAGCATATAGTTGTGCAAACGTTGATATACAAATGCTCATTACATCCAGTCAGTATCTAAAATGCAAAGAATCCTATTTCCCAAAATAAACAATTGTCTAAGGTGACAATTTGTCCAAAAAATACAAAACCAAAAAATTGTCTGACACTTTAGTTTGAAGGAAAGTAATCACTTGAGACATTAATCTGTGCTTAAGTGAAAATAAAAGGTTGCTGAAATCCTACAAAAGTACATAAAGATGTACAGAAGAAATTAGTTTGTAAAATTAACAAAGAAAGAGATTGATAATTCAGCATGTCCCAGATAATTTTTGAAGTAATGAATGCTAAAAAAAATCCAAATGTTCATGCTGAAAAGCTTGAAGAAATCTCACAGCAAAATGATGAAACCAAATGATGACTATATTTATATTAGTTTTAAAGTATATTTTCCCACACATGGACTATAATCATAAATAAACACTGTAGTCTACTATGAGTTGCTGTCAAAAGTGGAAACCTTGCTATGCTGACCAAAGATCATGTTTTATTATGAACAAAAAAAATTTTCCCGACGTAATAAAGCAAGATTCTGACATAGAGGACCTGATAATTGGCTGACTGAAACCAGTTTTCTGGAACAATATTGACTGGCTCCTTGTTTCCCACACAGTAGGAGAGATGGCTATTTGGGAATAAAAAGACATTGAAGTATGGCAGTCGCTTCGGTTTGTCAACCCCTAGGCCAAATGTAATAAAAATATTCCCTTCCCATGCCTCCAACAAAACACTTGGATCATGTACACAAATCTTTAGTTGCAAAAGTTTTGTACTCATAAAAAATGTCAATATTGTCTTAGGATATTGGGAGGGACTTTCCAGTCCCTAACATGACAAGAAAATGCTAGATAGGACAACTATGGACAAAAGACAAAATATTAGATTCTCACCATTGAGATGAACCTCAGTGCTCAAGTTCTGACCCTACAAGAGGGCAGATCAAGTAAGAATAGGCACAGTATCTGTGATCCCATCAACAGATAATGTAGGTGAAAACTCATTAACCATGGAGCTGATTTAATGCTTTTACTCTGGAATATTCCTAGGAAATGGGTCTTTCAAAGACTGTACCATTACAATGGCTGTACATCCTCAGCGAATGAGTTTCCATTCTATTTTGCAAAATGCTAACACTTCCCAATGATTGCCAACTAAGGGATGGTAAGACTCACTTCTCAGGTCTGCATTTGCCTGGTATACTGAGCCATGTATAGTGAGATTGCCTGGCCATGGAAATCCCAGCCAGGGAAAAGCCCTTTGCATCCTGCACCCTGTAGATGCCATCACTTTGCTGAATTGCCATTTTGTGACTTACAATGCGACATCCTAGGGCCAACATCCTGCCATTGATGGGACAAGGTATGTGTCCCTGATTGCTAGCTACCTCTGTAACCTTGACTGAGCTTATGAAAGGGAGCACAGGCATATGCAATACTGATGCAGTGAGATATTCAAAGATGTTCCAACAGAAGAGCATCTCTATACAATAGGGACTGATGGTCTAGTGTTTTCACTTCAGACACATGTAACTGCATAGAGGGGCAAGTACAGCAAATGCTAATACATGTAAGTGATTATATATTTATAAGTTTTCTATATATTAATGAAATACACATAGTATTGAGATGCCCTCAAAAGAGTTTCTCCTTCCTGTGCTTACTATTACCTTGAGGTGCAGGCCGGACCTCCGCATGCTGGAGTCACTATAATAGGCAGCAGGTGGATGGACTTCTCCCTCATATCAAGTGAGGAACTGTTCAATGTTCTCCTCCTTTCTCTGCACTTTGACCATATCAGTTATAGCAAGTCAACAGGCAAGTCTGTGCTTCGAGTGAAGCAGGTGCCTGGTATCTGGAGGTCCTTAGTTGGTGCAGGTGTGAGAGGCACTGGTATCACTGAGCTAGCAATCCAGAGTCCAGTCTAATGTTCTGCAGACATGTGTTCGACTTGCACCACAGCAGATGGTGAAATTTGAACTCACCGAAAAGAACCTGGAATTAAAAGCGAATTTATTAGCAACCATGTAACCACTATCAATTGTCATAAATATCCATTTAGTTCATTTATGTTCTTTAAGGAATGGAATATGCCATCCTTATCTGGTCTGGGTTACATGTATTTCCAACCACACCATTGTAACTGACTCTTAATTGCCTTTTGAAATGGCCTAGCAAGCCACTCTGATCAACACCAATTTGGGATAGACAATAAGTAAGTACCCTGTAACATCCCATCAATGAATAGAAAAAAAAACACAATGTAAAGGAATATGTGAGAGTGGCTGCACGTCTGAAAAGAGCAGACTGCAATGTTCCTCACTGGCTTCTGCTGTCATGCCATTCTCTAATCATTCCGGAGGGCACCAGTTTAGTCCTTACCCATTAGCCTGACTACATCTTCCTCAAAGAGGCTGAGGATGCAGAGTTCAGGAAGACCGTCACCAATCTGGCCCTTCTTTTTTATTATATACCAGCATGTCCTGCAATGAGGGAAAGAAAAGAATTGAATATGATCGAAATGAATACAAGAACACTTGATGTGCATGCAGAGTCAGTGGTGACACCCCAGCCTCCACCAGTTAGTAAGAAGCACAGTAAGTGTTAGAGGATTGGTAGCTTGAGATAAGTATGAACCCTGAAGCATAAATCATCCATGTGAGAGTGAAATGGGCATGCTTATGTGACATGCCTATGCAGTGGTAGGGTTAGATTGAATGATGACAATATGAACATTTGCTTGCAGTGAGAAGATAGGAGCACTTACTCTGACTATGCTCAAATTTAAAATACGCATTCTTGCTTTACAAATTTCTCCATGTTTTCTAACTCCATTTATCTGTAACCTCTTCTAGCTCTATAACCTTCCAATATCTCTGCTCCTTTCCAATTCTGGCCACTTTAACTGCTATCAATTGCAGTTACCACAACTTCAGCAGCACAGGCCCTAAGCTTGAGAATTGCCTAAACCTCCCCATCTCTCATTTCCTTCCTCAGTTCTTATAATTTGTTGATCAAACTTTTGGTCAACTGACGTCACTTCCACCCCTGTGGACACTGCCACAAGCCCCACTTGTGCCCCCTTTGTGAGCATCACTTCTGTTGGTGATGTCACTCCTGACCCTATAATTACGCCCATTCAAGCAACTGTCTCCGCCATAACCTCCAGCTCCAGCTCCACTCCAGGCCCAAGCTCCCAGCCCTACTGTGTGTTCACCATTCTCCCAGACCTCCCCCTCACAGAGGATGAACCTTAAGTCCTCAGCAAAGGCCTCACGTTTATCCCTGTACGCTCCCAGATTAATGAATTCGACACACGCTGTGACCTCGAACATTTCTTCCGCAGCCTCCGCCTCCGAGCCCACTTTTTCAACCAATACACCCGCCCACCCACCGAGGGCCCCTTCTCCTGCCTCCAACACACCCCATCCACCTGGACACCCCATGCCGGCCTGTTACCTGCTCATGGCCCCTTCATTTCAAACAGTCACCGTGACATCAACCGCCTCAACCTGTCTACCCCCCTCACGCACTCCAACCTCCTACCCGCACAACGTGCAGCTCTCCACTCCCTCCGCTACAACCCCAACCTTACCATCAAACCCACAGACAAGAGGGGGTGCAATAGTAGTGTGGCGCACCAACCTCTACACCACTGAAGCCAGGCACCAACTCGCAGACGCCTCTTCCAACTGCCCCCTTGATTATGACCTCACCTCCCATCACCAAACCATCATCTCCCAGACCATCAACAACCTCACAGCCTCCAACCTTATTGTCCAATTCTACCTCCTACCGAAGATTCACAAACCTGACTGTCCCACTCGACCCATTGTCTCAGCCTGCGCCTGTCCCACTGAACTCATCTCTTCCTACCTCAACACCGTCCTGTCCCCCATAGTCCAGGAATTCCCCACCTACGTTTGTGACACCACCCACGCCCTTCACCTCCTCCAAGATTTTTGTTTCCCCAGCCCCTAACACCTCATCTTCACCATGGACATTCAGTCCCTGTACATATCGATCCGCCATGACGAAGGTCTCCAAGCCCTCCATTTCTCCCTCTCACACTGTCCCAACCAGTACCCTTCTACTGACACCCTATCTGCCTTGCTGAACTGGTCCTCACCCTCAACAACCTCTCCTTCCAATCCTCCCACTTCCTCCAAACTAAACAGGTAGCCATGGGCACCCGCACGGGACCCAGCTATATCTGCCTGTTTGTCGGGTATGTGGAACAGTCCATCTTCTGCAGTTACACCAGCACCACATGTTCCTCCACTACATTGTTGACTGTATCAATGCCAACTCGCACTCCCACGAGGAGATTGAACAGTTCACCAACTTTACCAACACCTTCCAACCCACCTCAAATTCATCTGGACCATCTCAGACACCTCCCTCCCCTTCCTGGACTTCTCTATCACCATCTCCAGCGACCGACTAACCACAGATTGCTATTACAAGCCCACCAACTCCCACAGCTACCTAGATGACACCTCCTCCCACCCTACCTCATGTAAAGATGCCATCCCTTATTCCCAGCTCCTCCGCCTCCACCGCATCTGTTCCCAGAATGATCAATTCCACCTCAGAAAATCCCAGATGGCCTCCTTCTTCCAAGATCGCAACTTCCCTTCCCACATGGTTGACAAAGTCCTCCAGCACATGTCCTCCACTTCATGCACCACCACCCTTGAACCCCACCCTCCCAATGCAACAAGGACAGAAGCCCCTGGTCCTCAGCTTCCACCCCACCAACCTCCACATACAATGTATCATCATCCACCACTTGAGCCACCTCCAAACGGACCCCACCATCAAAGACATATTTCCCTCCCCACTCCATTAGCATTCTGGAGAGACCATTCCCTCAGCGAGTCTCTCGTCAGGTCCACACCCCCCACCAGCCCACACCCCACTAATGACACCTTGCCCTGCCACCTCAGGAAGTGCAAAACCTGCGCCCACACCACTCCACTCACCTCTGTCCAAAGCCCCAAGCGATCCTTCCACATGTCAGAAATTTACCTGTACCTCTACCAATGACATCTACTGCATCTGTTGCATCCGATGTGGTCTCCTCTACAACGGGGAAACAGGACACCTTCTTGCAGATGATCTCAGAGAACATCTCTAGGACACTCGCACCCACCAACCCCACTGCCTCATGGCTGAACACATCAACTCCCCCTCCCACTCCATTAAGGGTATCCAGGTCCTGGGCCTCCTCCATTGCCAAACCCTTACCACCCGATGCCTGTATGAAGAACGTCTCATATTCCGCTTTGGGACCCTGAAACCACACGGGAAAAATGTGGACTTCAACAGCTTCCTCATTTCCCCTCCCCCCACATTATCCCAGTCACAAGCCTCCAACTCGGCACCGCCCTCTTGACCTATCCATCATCCCCCTTCTGATCTATCAGCTTCTCCCTCATCTCCATCCACCTGTCACTTTCTCAGCTACCTTCCCCCAAACCCCACTTACAATTGTTACAAATTTATGTGGCAGAGAGTAGATGAGCAACCATATTAAAAACAGAAAATATTGAAACATTCAGTAATTTACATCAGCGCCTGTGGAAAATTTCCAAGTCCCATTTACACCTGATCTTCTCACAACGTTATAGGAGCTGATTAGGAGAATCCTCAAAGAAATTAATTCCCTTTATCTTTTATTGTATGTTTGCATGCTATTTATTCAAACACAACGTGGGTACTTGTTAGCAGAAGGGAACATGCTAAGGTATCAGTATTTAAATCATTCTTGTTTCTAACTTAAAGACTGAATTTGAATTCAGAAGCTCTTGTTAAATTCACAGATAATACTGAACACTTGAGGAACAATTGAACCTGGGAATTAAAACTGGTTGATCAAAATATGTAAATGTATGGAAAGATGACAAAGGAAATTTATGAACAAATCAAATATTGCATAACGGAAAATAAACTGAATTATTTTAAATTTATTAGGCGAAAGTGAGAACTGCAGATGCTGGAGATTAGAACGGCAGAAGGGCTTTTGCCTGTTGAGCAATTCATCAACTTCACCAATAGATTCCACCCTGATCTTAAGTTTACCTGGATCATCTCTGACACCTCCCTCCCCTTCCTGGACCTCTCCATCTCCATTAATGATGACCAACTTGACACTGACATTTTTTACAAACCCACCGACTCCCATAGCTACCTGGATTACACCTCTTCCCACCCTACCTCCTGCAAAAATGCCATCCCCTATTCCCAATTCCTCCGCTTCCGCCGTATCTGCTCCCAGGAGGACCAGTTCCACCACAGAACACACCAGTTGGCCTCCTTCTTTAGAGACCACAATTTCCCTTCCCACGTGGTTAAAGATGCCCTCCAACGCAGCTCGCCCACATCTCGCACCTCCGCCCTCAGACCCCACCCCTCCAACCGTAACAAGGACAGAACCCTCCTGGTACTCACCTTCCACCGTACCAACCTTCGCATAAATCACATTATTCGCCGACATTTCCGCCACCTCCAAACTGACCCCACCACCAGGGATATATTTCCCTCCCCACCCCTTTCCGCCTTCCGCAAAGTCCGTTCCCTCCGTGACTACCTGGTCAGGTCCACGCACCCCAACAATCCACACTCCCGTCCTGGCACCTTCCCCTGCCACTGCAGGAATTGCAAAACCTGCGCCCACACCTCCTCCCTCACCTCCATCCAAGGCCCTAAAGGAGCCTTCCACATCCATCGAAGTTTTACCTGCACATCCACCAATATCATTTATTATATCCGTTGCTCCCGATGCGGTCTCCTCTACATTGGGGAGACTGGACGCCTCCTAGCAGAGCGCTTTAGGGAACATCTCTGGGACACCCGCACCAATCAACTACACCGCCCTGTGGCCCAATATTTCAACTCCCCCTCCCATTCAGCCAAGGACATGGAGGTCCTGGGCCTCTTTCACCGCTGCTCCCTCACCACCCGACACCTGGAGTAAGAATGCCTCATCTTCCACCTTGGAACACTTCAACCCCAGGGCATCAATGTGGACTTCACCAGTTTCCTCATTTCCCCTTCCCCCACCTCACCCCAGCTCCAAACTTCCAGCTCAGCACTGTCCCCATGACTTGTCTTACCTGCCTATCTTCCTTTCCACCTATCCACTCCACCCTCTTCCCTGACCTATCACCTTCATCCCCTCCCCCACTCACCTATTGTACTCTATGCTACTTTCTCCCCACCCCCACCCTCCTCTCATTTATCTCTCCACTCTTCAGGCACTCTGCCTGTATTCTTATGAAGGGCTTTTGCCCGAAACGTCGATTTTACTGCTCCTCGGATGCTACCTGAACTGCTGTGCTTTTACAGCACCACACTCTTGACTCATTTAAATTTATGACAAAAAGGTCATAAAAAATTGAAAATGTGCTCAAGAAACCAGAAAGACAGAGACAGCAAGAAGTACGTTTGTGAAGATGAAAACTAGCAAGAAGAAAACTCAAGCTTACAATGAGACACTCACATGATACTATGTTCTATCCACTTGCCTGTATGCCTCAATAGAGGCCTTTGAAATGTGGGTATGAAGATGTATGCCAAAATTCCAAATGTAGACCCTAAGACAAATAAAGAGGTACTTGAAATTGCAGAAACAAAATGAACCATTAAGAAGTGACACAGAGAAAATATTATATTTTGGCTTTTTGATCAGAGCTGGAAATCAACAGAGATCTCCTCTAGAAGGCAATAAAAGAAAGGATTGACTGTTTCACAATAGAATTAAAGAACAATAGAAAAGTTACAGCACAGAAGGAAAACAACCCTGGCCATGCCAATCTTTCCTCATAGCTGCAATTTTGTAGCTCTGACACACAATAGGTGTTGCAGAAAGACTGCAGACAAGCAACAGTAGCACAAATCAGATCCCAGGTGTAGTTACAAGCTATTAGATATAGCTACAAGCAGCAGCAGACTTGTCAGGTGAGCTGAATGGTAGTTATCAGACCTCTGAACACAGTTTTCCAAATTTATCTGTAGAAATTAAATTTGAACCCAAAGTAACTAATGCTTGGGTTCATTATCGCTACTGAGGGGTGGTGTGTGAGGGGAGATGGGGTGGCAGTGGTGAGGCGGAAGCTCTCAGTGTCCCCATGCTATTTCTTTGAGTCCACAAAAGAAATAAACATTTACCTTTTTTTTGAATGGTATCAATTGTTGTGCATGCTTGTTTGCCTTTGGGAAGGAGGTGGTGAACTGCCTGCTTAGACCATTGCAATCCATGTGGTTTAAATGCAGGTTTAGTTCATTAGAAATTGACCGGAGCCCATGCTATGTCTGATCCGATCAGTTCCTCCCTAAAATAATAATGATGTTCCTTTTTATTTTATTGTTTGTGTGATGTATACATCACTGGTAACACCAAATGTATTGTTCTCCATGGCACGGCGGCTCAGTGGTTAGCACTGCTGCCTCACAGTGCCAGGCACTGGGTTTTGATTCCAACCTTGGCCGACTGTTTGTGTGGAGTTTGTACGTTTTCTGAGTCTGCGTGGGTTTCCTCTGAGTGTTCCGGTTTCCTCAGACAGTCCAAAGATGTGCAGATTAGGTGCTTTGGTTATGCTGAAATGCCCATAGTGTCCAGGGATGTACAGGCTAGGTGGATCAGCAATGGGAAATGCAGAATTATAGGGTGGTGGGCCCAAGTGGGATGCTCTTCAGATAGACTGTGTAGACTCGATGAGCAGAATGGTATGCTCCCACACTTTAGGGATTCTGATTCAATTGTTCTTGAGAATATGGCAGTGAGTCACCTTGGTGGCGCAGTGGCCTAATTGGTTAAAGCGCCTGCCTTGTGTCATGCAACTGAGCAGCCTTTTCTGAGTTTTGGTCTGTTATGATTTGGTGATCCTGGTTAAGTTCCAGCAGTAAATGTGGGACAGCAAGGTGGGTCAGTGGTTAGCACCGCTATCTCACAGCATCAGGGACCCAGGTTTGATTCCAGCCTCAGGTGACTGTGTGGAGCTTGCACATTCTCCCTGTGTCTGCGTGGGTTTCCTCTGGGTGGTCCGGTCTCCTCCCACAATCCAAAGATGTGCAGGTCAGGTGATTTGGCCATTCTAAATTGCCTGTAGTGCTAGGTGCATTAGTCAGAGGGAAATGGGTGGGCTATTCTTCAGAGGGTCGGTGTGGACTTGTTGGGCTGAAGGGCCTGTTTCCACACTGAAGGTAATCTAATCTTGATCACCAAAATCTATCTGGTGTAAGTATGCCCACCATGCTATTTGGAAGGCAGTTCCAGGATTTTGACCCAGTGACCATAAAGGAGCAGCAATAAACTTATGATGTGGAAGTGCTGGTTTTAGACTGGGATATACAAAGCCAGAAGCCACACAATACTAGGTTATAGTTCAACAGATTTATTTGAAATCACAAGCTTTCAGAGTGCTGCTCCTTCGTCAGGTACAAATTTTGTACTTAGTTGTTACATTCTTAATTACCTGAAGTTATCTTGCCACTATCTTTCTGCCCATACAATCTGTATCCTCCACTTCACCCAACAAAGGAACTGCTTTCTGAAAGCTTGTGATTTCAAATAAACCTGTTGGACTATAAACTGGTGTCGTGTGGCTTCTGACAATAAATTTATGTCATGAGTATTGGATTTCAAAAACAAAAGTGGTTGATGACCTGAATAAGATAACTAGACATAGGCCCCTTTTGAAATAGAATTTGTGTAATCTTTAACTCAAAATTATGCCCCACTGCCATTGAAACATTTGTCCTTCAGCCCTTGTCATTTTTACTTTGAAGTTTTGCATTACTCTGCGTTCTGATCTATTGTTATTCTCTTCAGAACCTACAACTTACCTAAAACATCACTGTGTGGATCCTATCCTGCATTTTGATTTTCCTTTTCATTCGTCCCTAACAAAGTTTCCTTTGCTTGTTTTCCTCAATGCGTGCATTTCAAAAATCATTGACCTCATTTGTCGATATTTTTAATCATCTTTTTTATAACACGCCTCTGAAGTGGGACTTGCTCTTCTTACAGCCTCTTTCAGGCTGACATTCGTGAGTACATCTACTATTCTCCTTCCTCTCTCTCACCTTCTTTGTCTCAGCTTTTGTCTTTATTGGCATCATATTGGAATGGTGTTCCCAAACTCCTAAATGTAAAATGTCAAAACACCATATTCTACTTAAATTACATTTAACTTCTGCTCTGCAAATATTTCCACCTCTTTCTAATCAAATTCAATCCCTTTTAAAGGAAATACATATATGGAGGCAATGAGAAAAGGTAATATGGGTTACTCAAAAGTGATTTGCAAATTGCTATAGCACCAGCTGCTGGTCAATAGTTGTACTACTATAGGAAAACATAAAACTGCTTTTGCACCACAATATGTGAGTGAAGTGCGTTGCATGACTGACTGTTAAACTGCAATTAGGCCATTATTTATTGGTCAACTGTAATTGAAGGTTTAAACTAACTTCTTAAATTGTTGCTGTCCATCATGGTGTAGGTGCATATACAGTGCTGTTAGAAAGGGAGTTGCAGGATTTTGACCCAACAATACTGAAGGAACAACGATTATAGTTCCAGCCCAGGATGGTTTGTGATTTGTTGGAGAAATTGCAGGTAGTGCTCTCATGCATCTGCTGTTCTTGCCCTTCTGGATAGCAGAGGTCAGCAGTTTGGAAAGTGCTGTTAAAGGAAATTTGGTGAGTAGCTTCAGACTGTTATGACTGTAATATGGTAGTGAAAGTTTATAATTTATTATTATATGGAAACTTCAGTTCTAAAGTAAAGATAAATGGATTTTTTGGAGGTGACATTTTTCCCATGGTTAGAACTTCATTTTTTTGAAGTAGTGGATGAAACAACATTTCCAAGAAATCATGTGACTGAAAACAAATTAGTAGAGAAGTTTCCTGGTGAGATAATTGCTGAAGTGGTTACTAAATTGTGCTTTTGCAACTCACAAAGAGACTAGAGTTCAAGAGGAAGGTAATTCAGAAGAAAAGATACAAACCAGCTTAGAAGTAATCAGGGAGACTAGAAAAAGGGTCTTGCATCTTTTACTAAGAGTTATGTAAGAAAATTCAATCAATCAGCCTGTGACTGGGTCTCAGGGAGAAATAGAAACAGAGAATCACGTGACGAATGCAGAAATTCACCAGAAATAAATATTTGCAAACTTGTCAGTTGAACAAGAAACTTTAAAGTGAAGATAGTAAAGGATGTTGTGTGGAAAAAAAGTTGAATTTTTATTATTGATGATATTTTTTCATATTGTCATAAATGTAGTTTGTTTTTTCTTTCTTGTGTGCAATGAACTTTGATGTTCTTCTGTGAAAGGTACTGTAGCAGCCTCTTATGAATATGTTCAGTGACTGACCACCATCATAACCAAATTGCAAAAATAAAACTTATGATTCAGCAATCCAGGTTTTACTCTGTAGTCTGTGTTGTCCAGTATTACCATCATCTGGGATAATAACAAAGGCAGCAGATATAGAAGCCAATCAAGTGTGCTACTTTGTCCTGGATGGAGTCAAGTTGGTTGTACTTATCCAGGCAACTTGGACATATTCAATCACTCTCCTGACTTGAGTTTTGTAGGTGGGAGACAGGTAATGAGAAGACAGGAGGTGAGACACTCATTGCAGAATTCCTAGCCTCTGAGCTGCTCATGTAACAACTGCATTGATGTGGCTGGTCCACTTCAGCATTTGGCAAAAGTGAGGACTGCAAATGCTGGAGATCAGAGTCTAGATTAGAGTGATGCTGGAAAAGCTCAGCAGGTCAGGCAGCATTCGAGGAGCAGGGAAATCGAAGGTTCAGGCAAAAGCCCTTCATCAGGAATCAACTTCAGCATTTGATCAATGGCAACTGACAGAATCCTGAAGAATTCCTGCAGCAATACCCTGGGACTAAGAAACTATCACCATCTTACTTTGCGATAAGTGAGACTGTAATCGGTGGAGAGTTTTTCCTCTGATTCTCATTGATTCCAATTTGCAAGATATCCTTGATGCCATACTTGGTCAAAAGCTGCCCTTGATGTCAAGGGCAGTCACTTGCACCTCATCTCTGGAGTTCAACACTTTTGTTCATTGAGTCATACAGCACGGTTCAACTTGTCTGCACCGACTAGAAATCCCAATCTGACCAAGTGCTATTTGCTAGCATTTGGCCCATATCCCTCTAAATCCTTCCTACTCATAGACCTATCCATGTTATAAATGTACCTTCCTCCACACTTCCTCTGGCAGCTCATTCCACATATGGACCATTCTCTGCATGAAACTGTTACCCCTCAGGACTTTTTAAAAATCTTTCCCCTCTTACCTTAAACCAATGCCCTCTAGTTACAGAATCTTACATTGTGTGTGCAGGCCATTTCACACCAACCCTCCAAAGAACATCCCACTCCCAGACCCACCTCATCCCAGTAACCCTGGATTTCCCATGACTAATTCACCTAGCCTGCACATCTTTAGACTGTGGGGAAGAAACCCACGGAGACACAGGGAGAATATGCAAACTCCACACAGACACTTGACCAAGGGTGAAATCAAATCCGGGTCCCTAGCGCTGTAAGACAGCAGTACTAACCACTGAACCATCTTGTGCACACTCCCCTACCCTAGGAAAAAAGACCTTGGCTATTCACTCAATCTATGCCCCTCATGATTTTATAAACCTTTTTAAGGTTATCTCTCAGCCTCCAATGCTTCAGGGAAAAAAGCAGCAGCCCTATTCAACCTTGCCCTGTGACTCAAACCCTCCAGATCCAGCAACATCATGTTTTCTGCAACTTTTAGATTAGATTAGATTACTTACAGTGTGGAAACAGGCCCTTCGGCCCAACAAGTCCACACCACCCCGCCGAAGCGCAACCCACTCATACCCCTACATGTACCCCTTACATAACCCTACTGGCAATTTAGCATGGCCAATTCACCTGACCTGCACATCTTTGGACTGTGGGAGGAAACCGGAGCACCCGGAGGAAACCCACGCAGACACGGGGAGAACGTGCAAACTCCACACAGTCAGTCGCCTGAGGCGGGAATTGAACCCGGGTCTCTGGCGCTGAGGCAGCAGTGCTAACCACTTCTTCCAAGTGCTGCTGTGTGTACTGGCTGACGAGCACCTATTTCCATTCCTAATATTAATTCCTTTTTGTCAGCACTTTCTTCAAATTCCTTCCTTCTCTGTTTCTTCTTTTGACCAACCATGTGCAAAGTCATAGAAGGCCAACTGTATATTAAAACTCTTGCATATTGCACCCACTTTCTGTAAACATCATACTTCCTGCAGCACTTTCTGCCATCACACTTGGCTGATGCAGTTTTCAGCCGGAATTAAACATGCTTATTCATTGAATTTAGCTCTGAGTCATCCAAGCTTCAAAATCATGGTAGGTGGTGCTATTGCATACTAATTGTTGATCCCTGCTTTAGTTCCATGGTAGGTGGTGCTGTTCTCAGAAGTATTACATATTGTGGAGCTTTAAAAATCAGGTCTGTGAAGATGCCCTGATGCAGATCCATGTTGCCATCTCGGCACCGTGTGCACCTATCATGCCATCTGTTCTTCATGACTGGAAGTCACTTTGTATGATTACATGCCAAACCAGAAATCAAAAAGCAAGCTGAACTTAACCTCTAGCCTGGACTGGGAAAAACTATGTGCTGACCATCACAATAAATCTGCTTTTTAAATTACTTTCAGCACTTTTACAGTGTCACTGTTAAACAGAATACTCATTTTGGATGAGAGGAAGTGGGAAAACAGATTGCAAAAAAGGAATGAGCTTAAAGAACTCTATTAATTAACATTCGTAATTGAGTATTTATTTTAAATACCTTGTTCAATCTTAATCTGAATGCTTTTGGAATTAGATTTTTTTCTTAGACAACTGCTATATTTGTCACAGGATTTTGTTCAAGCAAAACCTTTACGTAGGAGTTAAAGAAGGCAAAATTCCATGAATTATTACATTAACACAGTTTCTGCATTTATTTTCAATCTTCTGATCAGGTGCATTGCAAGACAAAACATAAGGTACATGGACATCAACGTAAAATACGGCAGGTAGTGGAAATTTAAAATAATAACTAAAAGTGCTGGGAATGCTCATAAGGTGACACCAAAATTGGAAATGTAGTGGATAGCAAAGAAGGTTACTTCAGAGTACAACAGGATATTAATGGGCACATGGGTTGAGGAGTGGCAGATAGAATTTAATTTAGATAAATGCGAGGTGCTGCATTTTGGAAAGACAAATCAGAGCAGGGACTCATACACTTCATGGTAAGGTCCTGGGGAGTGTTGCTGAACAAAGAAACCTTGGAATGCAGGTTCATAGTTCCTTTAAAGTGGAGTCATAGGTAGATAGTTTGTGAAGAAGGCATTTGGTATGATTTCCTTCATTGGTTGGAACATTGAGTATAGGAATTGGGAGGTCACGTTGCAGCTGTACAGGACACTGGTTAGGCCACTTTTGGACTATTGCGTGCAATTTTGGTCTCCTTGTTACAAGAAGGATATTGTGAAACTTGGAAGGGATCAGAAAAGATTTACAAGGATGTTGCCATGGTTGGCGGATTTGAGCTATAGGGAGAGGCTGAATAGGTTGGGGCTGTACTCCCTGGAGCGTCAAAGGCTGAGGGGGTGGCCTCATAGAGGTTTATAAAATCATGAGGAGCATGAATAGGATAAATGGACAGGATCTTTTCCCTGGGGTGGGGAGTCCAGAACTAGAGGGCATAGGCTTAGGGTAAGAGGGAAAAACTTTAAAAGGAACCTAAGGTCAACTTTTTCATGCACAGGGTGGCATGTGTACAGAATGAGCTGCTAGAGGAAGTGGTGGAGGCTGGTACAATTACAACATTTAAAAGGTATCTGGATGGGTATATGAATAGGAAGGGTTTAGAGGGATATGAGCCAAGTGCTGGGAAATGGGACTAGATTAGGTTTGGATATCTGGTCGGTGTGGACGAGTTGGACCGAAGTATCTGTTTCCGGGCTGTACATCTCTATGACTCTACGAGTCAATAAGCGAGGCGCCACCTGTGGAGAGACAAACAGTTAACTTTCTTAGCTGTTTTGATGAGAAGGAAACAATGGCTCAGTTTTGAAAGGAAGAGGAAATTGTATGGGAATCATAAGGAGGAATTCATTGAGATGTAATTAACTGGGAATCAAGAAGTTAAGAGGTGGGGTTTCATAGAGGTTAATAAACTTGAAGACAGTACAGTGAAAAATAAACCGAAATGATTATAAATTAGGGCTAAATTAGGTGTGAAACTGGTCTGAGTCTGAGAATGGAGCAGTGGCAGAGACAGCAAATGGATGAACTCAGCTTAGAAATATAAAACCCATGTACTATTCATCATCAGTACTGGGAAAGATGCAAAGTGAGGCCTTGATCTGATTTCAGAGACAATTGAAACTGGCCTGACAAGAGATTGTGTGGTAGGCTGGTGAATACTTTTAGATCAGAGAAAAATTTAAGGGAGTTGCAAGGTTATGTGCTCACATAACCTGCATGATCCCACATTGAATTAAAACAATCTTCTGCTCAACAGGTATGCTTTGTGAAGTCAGTCTGAGGCAAAGATTATGAAATGAAACATAGGTTGAAGATGATTCATCCATGTCTTCGGGTCTGGAAAATTGCTGTTCTGGTTACTGTGCGCATAGTATTAAATTGGACCATTAAAGAAGACTTTAAATGGACCATAACCTTTCTACTAGAATGATTAGGGGATCTGCAACTAGCTAATATCTTGCTGGCTCCACTTTGATAGATTTGATGCCATGTTTGTATTTTTTTATGTATTACAATTTATTGTATCATGTATAAAATGCAGATACCTAAAATAGTTGCAGTGTAAGAACTGAGTGAACCACTTTGTTGTCACACTAGATTGTGGAACATGATGCATCTGAGATTCTTATAATGAATCATGTAATGACATTGGAATTGTCTAGTGCAGTTATACTACGGGGAAAGCAATGGAGAATGGTCATGTCACTACATTAGAAATCCAGAGACCTTGGCAAATATCCTAGGGCCATGGATTCAAATCCACCACACCAATTGGTCAAATCTGAATTCAATAAAAATACCTGGAATGTATAGGTTGTTTCAATATGGTGAGCCCATTAGGAAAGGAAATGTGCCATACGAATAAAGTATGAATCCAGACACAAGAGTAGTGTGCTTATGTCTTAATTGCCCTCTGAACTGGCTCTAAAAAGCCACTCTGTTTAAGGGAAATTAGCAATGGGCAACAAGTGTTGACTTTTCCAATGATATTTACATCCCATTAAGGAATAAAACAATACAGGATTACATAAACTGATCTTAAATTCTCTGGTTGTGTACTCTGGGGTTTATGTTCACAAAGCAAAGTAAAACAGGAAAGCAGACCTGGTGTTGGAGAAAAGAAATGGTGGAGGAGTGTGTGAAGCAAAGAGAATAGAGTGAGGTCTAGAAATCACTGAAAAGGAAAAAAAGAGAAATGATTCAGTTTGGGTACAATATGAATATCAATTCGTGAAAATTTCATAATTAAGTTTTTTTCAGTCACCCGATAGTTTTTGCTTCTAATTTACGTCAAACTTCTGCATGAAAAATGGTTAAATATGTTGTTCTAAGTATTTCTCAGTAACATGCATCTGTCACTTCTTCTCTGTTTGCTATTGGCAAACCCAGCCTTAAATAGATTTAGTTTGGTGCACTGTGGAACCAAAATCGAACTCCAAACAAAGCAGAGCATCCAGTAAAACAGGAACACATAACTAATGACTGAAGTAGTGAGGTCATTTTAAGTTTGAAAGTCACCAGAAATGAATCAATACTTCTGAGCAGTAAAATCAAATGGTCAGGCAGAAGCTGTGTCACTTTCCTTGTAGGAAATGCATGGTTACGGGGATAGGGTAACAGGGGTAGGTCTGAGATGCTCTTTAGAGAGTTGATGTGAACTTAATGGATCGAATGGCCTGCTTCTACATTGTAGGGATTCTATGATTCATCCTAGTTCACCTGCTTTGAAGAATCTCTTGAAAATCCAATGTGAGAGCTGAAAAACCTGATGCAACAATTCCCTAGAGAAGCTTCTGAAAGACCCCCTCCTGACATGTCCTGAACAAACGGCTTCTGAAAAGACAACAGTGACAACCACATATGTCTAGTGATGCCCATCCATGTGTGCTAAATTACTGCACTGAAAGCCATCTGCAATATTTTATATCGCATACTTTTTTCTTTACAAATGGGAGGTCATGTTACAGCTGTACAGGAGACATTGATTAGGCCACTTTTGGAAAAATGTGTTCAATTCTGGTCTCCCTGCTATAAGAAAGATGTTGTGAAATTTGAAAGGTTTCAGAAAAGACTTACAAGGATGTTGCCATGGTTGTAAAGTTTTAGCTATAGGGAGAGGATGAATAGACTGGGGCTATTTTTCCTGGAGCATTGGAGGCTGAGGGGTGACTGTACAGAGGTTTACAAAATCACGAGGGGCATGGATAGCATGAATAGTCAAGGTCATTTCCTCAGGGTAGGGGAGTCCAAAGCTAGAGGGCTTAAGTTTAAGGTGAGAGAGGAAATGTTTAGAAGGGATCTAAGAGGCAATTTTTTCCACACACCTGTTAGTGCATTTATAGAATGAACTGGGTGGCACGGTGGCACAGTGGTTAGCACTGCTGCCTCACAGCGGCAGAGACCTGGGTTCATTTCCCGCCTCAGGCGAATGACTGTGTGGAGTTTGCACGTTCTCCCCGTGTCTGCGTGGGTTTCCTCCGGGTGCTCCGGTTTCCTCCCACAATCCAAAAATGTGCAGGTTAGGTGAATTGGCTATGCTAAATTGCCTGTAGTGTTAGGTGAAGGGGTAAATGTAGGAGAATGGGTCTGGGTGGGTTACGCTTCGGCAGGTCGGTGTGGACTTGTTGGGCCGAAGGGCCTGTTTCCACACTGTAAGTAATCTAATCTAATCTAATCAAACTGCCAGAGGAAGTGGTGGAAGCTGGTACAATTATAACATTTAAAAGGCATCTGGTTTGGAATATGAATTGGAAGTGTTTAAAGGGATAATGGGTCAATTTTGTCAAATGGGTCTAGATTAATGAAGAATATCTAGTCAACATGGACAAGTAGGACCAAAGAGTCCGTTTCCATGCTGTGCATCTCTATGACTACATTATTTGTACAAAGTATTTTCTATGCAGTTGATCTCTACAAAGAAAGTTTCTTCAATTTGTCTTTAACTGTTCTGTGTATTAGATTATTTAGAAGTGTATCTATTTATACAGTCATATGTTAAATTGTTAACCTGCTGTACTTTATTGAAAAAGATTTGTTTTGTAATAAGTCAATAGTTCAGTTGTTTAAAGAAAACTAACTAGCAGAATTATATTCGGAAATAGATTTGCATATATGATTGGTTATATTGATAACTGGGTAAAATATTTTTTGACATGTTGGAACTGGTCAGTGGCAGGACTTCGGCAATGCAGTGCACTACTCCCATCTTGGCCGTAACAATATTCACATATGTTGGTGTGCCTGAAAAATGTTTCCCTCGGATCAATAGACTATAGACTATCAATTCAAAAACGGAACTACAGCTAATGTATTGACTCAATGATCCTTGAACTACAAACCTGGACAAGGAATAGTCTTACAGACAGGTTGACCAAACATATTATGGTGAGTGTATAATCTGATAGGTATGAAAGACATCAACAAGGACGTGTGAACAATTTGAGTTGAGAAGTCTGCAGACCTTACAAATTTTTCTGAAAGATATTAATCATTGTGAAAATCTGGACAAGGCAGTGAAAAGCTGGGACTGAGTTGGAAATTATGCTTAAAAGGGACACACCTTCCAGAATTTGATGCTGCAGCCAAGGGTCCATTCAGCCGCTGAAGATGCTGGGGAGGAAGAAACATTTACAGAGAGACTGTATTTAGAATGCACCCATATACAAGATCATTCGGAGATATATTGTTACATGGCTGTTTTACTATTTTAGGAACCTGTCGTGGACTAATTTGAAGTTACTTCATTACTTTGCATTGTGGATAAATACATTGGAGTTTCTGTTGTTGTGACCAGACTCGAGGCTAGTTTTCTTTTTCTTGACTCACTTGTGGGATGTAGGCATTACTGGCTGGCCAGCATTTATTGCCTGTTGCTAGTTGCCCTCGAGAAGGTAGTCGTTGGCTGCCTTCTTGAATATATTGTAGAGTGACACGCAATACCCTGAGGGAGGGAATTCTGATCCAGTGACAGTAAAAGAACGGCAATAGATTTCTAAGTCAGGATGGTGAGTGGCTTCGAGGGGAACTTGCTGGTGGTGGTGTTTCCAGGTGTCTTCTGTCCTTGTCCTTCGAGATGGAAGTGGTCATTGATTTGAGAAGGTGCTATCTAAGGATTTCTGGTGAATTTCTGCAGTGCATTTTGTAGCTAGCACCAGTGTGTACTACGGAGTGTCAGTGGTGGAGGGAGTGGATGTTTACAGATATGGTGCCAATGAAGTGGGCTGCTTTGTCCTAGATGGTGTCAAACTTCTTGAGTATTGTTAGAGCTACAGTCATCCAGGCAAGTTGAGAGTATTCCATCACTCTCCTTACTTGTGCCTGGTCATTGATAGACAGACTTTGGGGAGTCAGGAGGTGAGTTACTCGCTGCAGTATTTTTGGCCTCTGACCTGCTCTTGTAACCATTGTGTTTATGTGGTGAGTCCAGTTGAGTTTCTGGTCAATAGTAACCCCAAGGATGTTGATAGTGGGGGATTTAGTGATGGCAACACCATTGAATGTTAAGCGGCAGTGATTAGATCATCTCTTATTGGTGATGGTCATTGCCTGGCTTTTGTGTGGCACAATTGCTACTTGTCACTTGTCAGCCCAAGGCTGGATATTGTCCAGATCTTGTTGCATTTGAACATGGACTGCTTCAGTATCTGAGGAGTTTCAGATGGTGCTGAATGTTGTGCTATCATCAGCAAACATCCCCACTTCTGACCTTATGAGGGGCAGGATGGGCCATTGATGAAGCAGTTAGTAATGACTGGGCTTAGGACAGTACCCTGAGGAAGTCCTGCACAAATGTCCTGTTGCTGAGATGACTGAGCTCCAACAACTACAACCATCTATGTGCCAGGTATGACTCCAACCAATGGACAGTTTGCCCCCAATACCAATTGATTCTAGTTTAACTCGGGCTCTTTGGATGCTACTCATGATGGAATGCAGTCTTGATATCAAGGGCTGTCACTTTCACATCATCTCTGGAATTCAATTCTGTTGGTTGTAATGAGGTCAGGTGCTGAGTGGTCCTGGCAGAATCTAGACTGGGAGTCACTGAGTAGGTTATTGCTGAGCAGGTGCTGCTTGATAGCACTGTTGATGACACCTTCCATCACTTTACTGCTGACAGAGTAGGCCAATGGGGCAATAACTGGCTTGAGTTAGATTTGTCCTGCTTTATATGTACAGGACAGACCTGGGCAATTTTCCACATTGTCGGGTAGATGCCAGTGTTGTAACCATACTGGAACAGCCTGGCTAGGGGAACTTAAAATCACTTCAAACACAAATCATCAGTAGTATTGCTGGAATGTTAATCAGGGCCCCTAAGCTTTGTGGTATCCAGTGCCTCCAACCATTTCTTGATATAAAGTCATACATCATGTAGTTTGAATCAAACAGGCTGAAGGCTGGTATCTGTCATGCTGGGAGAAAGTGAGGTCTGCAGATGCTGGAGATCAGAGCTGAAAATGTGTTGCTGGAACAGCGCAGCAGGTCAGACAGCATCCAGGGAACAGGAGAATCGACGTTTCAGGCATAAGCCCTTCTTCAGGAATCACGTCGATTCTCCTGTTCCCTGGATGCTGTCTGACCTGCTGCGCTGTTCCAGCAACACATTTTCAGTTCTGTCATGCTGGGAACCACTGGAGGAGCCAAGATAGATCATCCACTCGGCACTTTGGTTGAAGATTGCTGCTAATGAACAGGGTCCATTCTCTTCAGCTGATGTTTTGGCAATGTCTGCAGCAACATGAAGATCTCTTGATCCTTGGGAGTTAAGTGAGACAGACAATTGGTTCTTAAAAGTTGAGATGGACTCCAGTTCTCAAGAGTTGGGACAATCTCCTGGGTATGGTGGCGGCTGAAGTATCGGCCGTGATAAGGCCACTTTGGCAGAGGAGATATTCTGGATCCAGTCAGCAGTGGCAGGAGCTTCCTTCTTGGTGTTGTGGCCTCAAGAACAGCTTTTGGCAGAGGTAGCACTCTGGGTCCAGTCAGCAGCAGGGATTGCTTCCGCGTGTTTCCTCCTTGGTGTTGTGGCCTCAACGACAGCTTTGGCAGCTGCGAGTGTGGCGGCATCCTGTAGCCACTTAGGAAATCAAGAAGGCAAGAATGGAACAAAAAATAACATTTGTTCTAACTTTGTACAATTTATTTCTTTTCATAATTTAAGCAATTAAAATGACTAACGTATACAGATTTTACTGTATTTTTAATAAATATATGCAACAGTAAATTGCTATTATTATTGTGCTGTGCTCTTCCATCATTGAGGTTACCCAAAGTGTTACTGTTTCAGATTGCAGACCCCAAAGTGTTTAGCCCCTGGATGATGAGAGATTAACTTCCTTATTCACCCACCTCCTCAACTGCAGCAGTTTATCCCTCCCTTTGTGAATATTTATCACCTGGGTCAAATGGACTCTCTGGTTGGCACTAGTAACCAGTAACATTGAGTTTGGCAAATTGAACCACTGATTTTTGAGAATCCAGCTGTTGCTGGCTGATTGAAATTATTTTGTCCTGATTCAATTTTAAACTGGTTTGCAGCAGTCAAGGTGAGGTGATGCATGGGTGCCTAATAGCTGTTCTCAAGCTGTTACTTCCTTAGCATACAATACATAGGCCAGTCCATAGCAGTCTAATAATACACAGACCAGAGCTGAAGTTCTCTTTTAATCCCATTTTTTGTGCAGTTCTGGAATGGGAAACCATAAAGTTTGAAACAGATGGCTTTCTTCTGTGGAGGTGGTAGTCAACTCTCATCATCACAACTCACTTTGTCTTTAAAGGGTTCAGAAAAGATTTACGAGGCTGTGGCCAGGGTTGGAGAGTTTGAGCTATAAGGAGAGGCTGAATAGGCTGGGGCAATTTTCCATGCAGGGTTGGCGGCTGAGGGGTGACCTTATAGAGGTTTATAAAATCATGAGGAGCATGGATAGGATGAATAGTCAAGGTCTTTTCCTCAGAATAGGGGAGTCCAAAATTAGAGGGCTTAAGTTCAAGGTGAGAGGGGAAATGTTTAGAAGGGACCTCAGAGGCAACATTTTCACGAACAGGGTACTGCAGTTATGGAATGAACTGCCAGAGGAAGTGGTGGAAGCTGGTACAATTACAACATTTAAAAGGCATCTGGATGGGTATACAAATAGGAAGTGTTTAGACTGATATGGATCAAATGTCAGTAAATGAGACTACATTTATATTGGATATCTGGTTGGCATGGACACGTTGGATCAAAGGGTCTGATTCCATGCTATGACTCTATAACATCTTTAGGTGTTGCATTTTATCGCTCCCACAGAAACTTTGCTAGCCAACCAGTCAATTTACACCTGAAAGTAAGGGCTAAACGCCCATATTATTTGAATGGTTGGGTAATCATCATAATACCATTTGTACTTTAATAAATGTATACTATTTTTCTTGTGTATTGTGTATAAAGTGCTTTCTTTCCTTTACAAAAGATATCTTTCCTTGTTTCCACATCATATGATCACTTCCACTTTTACTCACAATTATTGAACTAATAATCATTGTAGTTAATAAAATTGTTATTTTAACTCATTATCTGGTGTTGTCATTAATTCCTGTGATGCCCAGAGTAAGATTCCAAACATAAAAGGGACTGTCCCCTGATAAAATGCTCATCCTTACTTTCTATATTGTTCACTATATTTCTGCATTCTTTGCAGTTTCAAAATATAATTAGTGAAAATTAAAAATAAAAATATCAAGGAACTTAAATAATAGTGAAATTATAATTTGCATGGACAAATATGGACAGAATCACAGAAAGCAATGGTCAATATACCAGTAAATCCACCAGTTTACATACAAGAAATATGGAGTTTGACTTACTATCATGATAACACGTAGATTATGTGGCAGGACAGCCTATTATAAATAATACACCCAGAGTCATCATGAACGGTGCCAGTCTGCCAAAACAATCAGTTAATACTGCAACCAGAGTTGCATAATGCAACCAATTAAACTTTGTTTTTATGATGTCTTAAAGAGACAGATCAGATTAAGAAAATCTCTGCTGTACATTATTTCAGAATATTGCTGTAATTGTAAAACAGTATAAGACAGTTCACATATTGACTCACAGCTGATGTAGCACTAATATCATGAAATTATACTTCACATGTATTCCCTGTGTATCATACTTTCATCGTCACACCCAGATGATTAGTAACTAGTTTCTCGGTTAAAATTCACTCATTTAAGCAACACCTGTTCACATATCTGATTACAGCTGTGATTTATTTGCTGACAATAAAAAAGCAAAATACAAAATACTTATCAATAATTCACCTCTTTTTGTGATTAGCTATTGTTCAGTTGCTGAATTCTTACTTCCAAATCAAATGATCGTGGGTTCAAGACTGACTCCAGAGATTTGAGCACAAAAATCAAGGCTGACACTCCAGTGCTGTACTGAGAGAATCTTTTTACGTGGATGTATGTTACACATCACTAGGGTAAGTGTGCTGGAAAGTAAGCCCTGCTATTCCTAGAGTTATCACAAAATTTAAAGATTTTTAGAAGTATGCAAAATCCTGCAATTTACTTGCCTTTCAGACACAGTTTGACAGCAAGCACAAATAAATAATTCTAGCTAGAGATAAACAATTATAGACCATGAATATGTAACATGACTAGTTTAAATTCGAACCCCATTATAAATTCCTCCCTACATATAGGCACACACAAAAAGGGTGTGATGGTCAGAGGGAAGGACTGGGAAGGCAGTTCAATGGCATTTTGTTCACAGGGTGTACTGAGATGGTCTTTATGGATCGTTAAAACAAGCTGCTCCTTTATTCCCCTTTTCCAGATACTTTCACTCACTGTAGTGGCTGGTCCATTAAGCCAGAGACTTTGAGTGAAAAAGAATCACAGCTTATGGTAACTACAGCAGAAAAAATAAACTGGCCTTATAGAGTCATACAGTTCGGAAATAGACACTTCGGACCAACCAGCCCATGCCAATCACAAACCTAAACTAAACTAGTCACACTTGCCTGCTCCTGGCCCACAATCACCCAAACCTTTCCTATTCATGTACTTATTCAAATGTCTCTTAAACATTGTAATTGCACCCGCATCCACCACTTCCTCTGGAAGTTCATTCCACACATGAACCACTCTCTGTGTAAAAATGTTGCCCGTCATACCTTTTTTAAATATTTGTCCTGTCATCTTAAAAATATGCACCTTAGTCTTGAAATCCCCCACCCTAGGGAAAATACATCTGCCATTCACCTTATTTATATCCCTCATGATTTTGTCAACCTCTATAAGGTCACCTCTCAACCTCCTACACTCCAGTGAAAAAAAATCCCAGCCTCTCTGGCCTCTCCTTATAATTCAAACCTTCCATTCCTAGCAACATCTTGGCAAATCCTCTCTAGCATAGCAATATCCTTTCCAGAACAGGGTGACTAGAATTGGACACAGTACTTTAAAAGAGGGCTCATCAACATCCTATGCAACCTCAGCACAATGTCCCATCTCCAAGCAATCTACTGTCTAAGTATTCCACATTTCCAAACAATATTAAGTCCTGAAGTAGTTTTATTTTTCAGCATTCAGCATAAAATTTTAATCTGTAAAACTTTAAAAAAATCTTAAATTCTCTAGGCCCTCTTGACCAATGTTGTTATTTATGGCCTTTGAGGCCTACCTTCAATACTTAGTATATGACTGCTAACACATTCACTTCAGGATTAAAAGTAATTGTCAAAGAGGGGGAGGATGAGAAAACTGAGTTCAAAAACATCACGTCAGGTCTTGCAAATGTTGTGCAAATGGAAATTCAAATTAATGGTATGCAATTGTAGCTTCAATTGACAATTCATTTCTTGTGAACCTTTTAAAAAAACAATCCTCTCAATAACTATACTGGCTTACAGTTTGCGATCAGTAGCACAGTAATAGAGTTGCCATTGACCCCTAAGAAAGCTGCTGAATGATTTCTGTGCTTCTGATTTCCCCCTTTCTTACAAAAGATTAAACCTGATGGCAATTCAATGGGATCTCCAAGAGGGTAGTAACCATGATGTCAGTAGGCAGATAAGTAGCCAGTTACATTGAATATTTCACAGACAGAAAACCAGGAAGTTTAAAGCCCTCAATCCGGATAGCAATTGGATTGGGATACAAGTTAAAACAAAGATATACTTTTATAAAGACCACAATATGTTAATATTTTTATCATCCATGGAAATGATTAGCATTTTACAGGAATAAATTACATTTTCTGGGCTAGTGAGGGGTCAGCAGTTATGATAAAGTTACTATGCTGTTACAAAATCAAGTAGCACCTTATTTGACTAGATTGCTGGATCACTGACAGTAATTTCTACACTTGCTGTTATTCTGTAAATATGCAGTTGCTGAACTCAATGTCAGCTTCAGTGCATTAATGGTGTCCTTGATGACAGTTTTGCCATCATAAGCATTGCAAAATCCTGCCTTCTCCTCCCCATCATCACAGATACTAGTCTTCAGCCAATTCAATTCACTCCACTGATATCAAGAGATGGTTCGAAGCACTGGATACCGCAAATACTATGGGCCCTGATAACATTCCGGCAACAGTACTGAAGACGTTCTCCAGAACTTGGTGCACCCCTAGCCAAGCTCTTCCCACACAATTACAACACTGGCATATATCCACATGGAAAATTGCCCAGGCATGTCCTGCACACAAAAAGCAAGACAAATCCAATCCGACCAATTATTATCTTGATCGTCAGTAAAATGATGGAAGGTGTCATCAACAGTGCTATCAAGCAGCACCTGCTCAGCATTAACCTGCTCAGTGACGGCTAGTTTGGGTTCCACCATGGTCACTCAGTTCCTGATCTCATTACAGCCTTGGTTCACAGACAAAAGAGCTAAATATTCCAGAGGTGGGGTGACATCCTGGCCACATTTAACGGATTACGGCATCAAGGAGCTCCAGAAAAATTTCTCTCAATGGAAATCAGGAGGAAAACTCTACTGGTTAAAGTTACACCTTAAGATCATAAGTCATAGGAACAGAAGTAGGTCATTCAGCCCCTCAGTCTTCTCCATCATTCAACAAAATTTTGTCTAATCTGATAATCCTTAACTCAGTTTCCTGCCTTATTCCCAAATCCTTTTAATCCCCTTCCTGCTTATTTCAGCTTTGAATATACTTAATGACCCAGCCTCAACAGCCATCAAAGAATTCCACCCATTCACTACTCTGAAAGAAGAAATTCTTGAGCATCCCTGTCTTCAAAGTCAAGATAGGTTATCTGGGCCACTGCTGTAAGTGGCAAAGTGAGGAAGTCAATTGTGAGGATCAGAGACAGCATGTTGGGATGCCAAGAAATTACAATTGCCGAAGAGGAAACACAATATATAGAAGGTTGGGTGGGGGGGTATACGGTAGATTATTAAAGAGAAAGGGGTAATGTGGGAAGGGGATTATTGACTGTCAACAACACCCTGGTTTTGATTGGGGCCTGGGGTCAACTACCTGTGACATGGTGACCTACAGTAGGAATAGCATAAGGAGGAGTGTTACATAGATGGAATGGGTTGGAACATGCACCCTTGTGTGTGTGTGTGTGTGTGTGTGTGTGCGTGCGCGCGTGTGTCATACAGTCCCTACAGTGTGGAAACTGGCCATTAGGCTCAGCAAGTCCAATCCAATCCTTCAAGGAATATCCCACCCAGATCCATTCCTATTACTTTACATTTCCCCTGACTAATGCACCTAGCCTATACACCCCTTTTGGGAAATTTAGTATGGCCAACTCACCTAATTTGCACATCTTTGGACTGTGGGAGGAAACCCACGCAGACACGGGGAGAATGTGCAAACTCCACACAGTTGCCCGAGGCCGTGTGTATGTAAACCAACTGTCGGAAGCAGCTGCTGTTTCCTTCCATCATTTTGTAACCAGTACGTGCACAATGGAGCTGAAAATCACTGCCTCCAAAGCTGGAGAGGGCAGGAGAAACGTTTCTTTCTTTGAGGAGGACGGCTTCGCTTTCTATCGATATTAGGCACTTCAAAGGGCAACAGCATTATACAGCTGAGAGTGCGCACTACATGGAATGGAAACCTCAAGTATTAATGTCTTAATTCTGGCCTCAAGCAGAGAGAGTATGGCACATACTCTGACAGAGCAGAAAAGATCATTCACCTACTTCGTTACACTACTCTGTGTTTTCGAACCATGGAGACTGCAATAACCTGGTGCAACCATGGACCAGGTCTGGTGTTGTGGCCATCTCTGTTGGTCCTATGGAAAGAGGACATCCAACTTCAGCACCACTCCTATCTACGATCACTTCTGGATTCCCTATTTACAAAGCAAGGCACCAATCTTCCTTTGTCTGTTATATCCAGGGCAAATAATACAAACCATGCAGTCCAACTTCAGACTAACAGTACTTGATTATATGCACAACAGCTTTTAATTGTGAATCCTAGAATGTCTCGGCAATGGTGAGTACTTCTGTCAGTGGAGAGTTGAAGTATATGGTAAGCAAGAGCCATAGGGCATCATGACGAGGTGAATTTAGGAAGATAGCTTGAGAAATCGTGTGAAATCTCATGGGATTTATGTTAATTGCCCTTAATGGAATTACACTGGGATTCCTTTCATCCCTTTCCCCCATACAAATAAACATTGTCAAACTGGGATTGAGACCTTAATACTGACAAGTCGTCTGGTGCCAGTTCTGTTTCCATTTTCTGGGAGGCTGTAGAAATACAAACTATCAAGTTCAACAAGTTCAGATCATAACATCTGCCCCCATTCCCCCACCTCCCAAGAATGATGATGAAGGGCTTATGCTTGAAACATCGACTCTCCTGCTCCTCAGATGCTGCCTGACCTGCTGTGCTTTTCCAGTGCCACCCTTTTCGATATCTGCTACTGCACGTCGACCATCAGAACTCAAGAAATAGGAGCAGAAATAGATTATGTTCATCCTGATCCCCTATTCAATATGATTGCGGCTGATCTTGGGCTCCAACTCCATTTTCGTTCTTGCTCCACATATCCCTTGTTTCGCCAAATGACAAAGTCTATCTATCCTAGCCTTAAGTGAATTCACAAAAGAGCATCCACAGCTCTCAAAGGTAGAAAACTCCTAAGATTCACAATCTGTCGAATCTAGTAACTTTATATTTAAAATGTTAGTCTTAACCCCACAATTTTGTCTCTTAAAGTGCACGAAATTCTATGTATGACACTGTTGCCTTGAGGATCCTTTTAGATTAAGTTATTGACTAATCCTGTCTTATTGCACATTACCAGGTCTAGAATTACTGCTTAGTTCTTAAACATACCATTCTAATGATGTGGAGGTGCTGGTGTTGGACTAGGGTGTACAAAGTTAAAAAACACACAACACCTAGTTATAGTCCAACAGGTTTATTTGCAAGTACAAGCTTTTGGAGTGCTGCTCCTTCATCAAGTAGTTAGTCACCTGACGAAAGAGCAGTGCTCTAAAAGCTCGCACTTCCAAATAAACCTGTTAGACTCTAATTTGGTGTTGTATGATTTTTAACTTTTTTACTGTTCTATGACATTGTCCTTTAAACAAACATTCCACGTACTTATTTTCTAGGTTACCCTGTCAATTTAGCCATTTTATACATGAACATCACTCATTGTTACTTGAGCACGCCATTTATTTATTCATGTATGCTCTTCCCTAGTGATGCTACTGACTTGTAAATTATTCCAAAATAACAAACTCTTACCTTTCTTATTTCTACCTAAGCCGATTTTACATCTTGCTCTTTCGAGCGCAGGACACCCTTCATTAACAGAGCCACCCCACCGCCTTTTTGCTTTCTGACTTTTGGAAATATTCGGGTTCCGGCTTCGGTGACCGTCCAAACATCTTTCTGTAAGAGCTATCAAGTTAACAAAAGTACACTGCTAGCTCAGCGCTGGAAGTCCACCCATTTGAAATGAATGAAATCTGTCCCCGGTGCGTCAAGCAGGTCGAGCCACCCGCAAATGGGTGCGGAACCGCCGACGCCATGCCTTGCAGTTTTCCCTCGCTCCGAGCGGGGCGGCGAAGACAAACCCGAATGGCGGAGGGACTCGGGCTCGAACTCCGCTTCGGAGGGATGGGGAAGGCGTCGTTTGCGATGGGCGGTGCGTCGAGATGGAATTACATTTTGCAGCTTTCCTCCGGGGAGGGAGGAGGCGGGGTGTACCGGATGGCGTACTCCGGGAGCCATGTTGGTTTCCGTTGGGCTGAAAGTTGAGGAACAAGTTTGAACTGGGGCGCGAGCGAGACAGACAGCGGCTGCGCCCCAGTCCCCCACCCACCACCAATAACCCGCCCCCTCCCCCCCCCGCGCGCGCGGGACCGCACTGCCCTGGAAGAGGACCCGCCTGCTCTCATTCGACCGTCCGCAATGCGCCGCAGCTGAGAGGCGACACACAGGCCGGAGAGGGAGCGACCGACCGTGAGAGTCCAGAATGATTTCCAACCAGCAGAGCAGCAACCGGCCCCGGGCCAACAATGTCGGCTCAATGCTGCTGACCCCGCAGGAGAACGAAGCGCTCTTCAGTTGCCTCGGGAGGAAATGCCTGGTGAGTAAAGCCCGCACTCCGAGAGAGGTGGGCCCCTTGTCACCCTCCCTCTGGGCTACCTGCCCGTAGATCAACGCCGAATAGGGAAGCGGGATCGCCCACCGGTTTCCTACCCACCCCCCGACACGTCCTGGGGCTTGATACGGAAGGGAGCCCGGGGCCTGCCATCAGGCCTGGCCCGTGTTCCCGTTTCCCTGGAATCGGTGCGAAAAGCCCTGCCTTGATTCATCAGCTCAGTTTCATAATTACTCTACGCAAGGAGGAGCACCTCTGAGGGTGGGAGTGGGACACACTCAACACTATTTTGCCCAATTTTCTAAGCAACTTTAACTGGAAGTATTTAACACGGACGCCCCGCACGATTTGTGTTTTTACTGAAATCCTCATAAAGCCATTGAATCATTTTGAGCACTCCTGTTGGAGCTCTTGGTGTTTTGACAGAAGGATTCTTCTAGTTGTTCACTGAATGTCAAGGGAGTGTGTGTTTGTTGACTATCACGAAAAAAAATAAATTTTATTAACTATAAACCAATCACTACATATTATATAGGTAAAGTTTTAACATTCCAAGGAAGTTGGCATTAAAGTGTGTTCTACAGAGTTTTAGTTTACATTTCGCCTGGGTTGTGTTTGTGTCAACAGGAAAGCAGTCTTATAGGTTGCTTCTTAAGTTCTTGGAAGCAAAAAGGGAGTATTTCCACATCTTGCAGTTTGTGTTTTGTATGTTTTCATGAATGTATTGTTTAAACAGTTTGTTTGTTTAAAATGCAAGATGTCATTATAAAGTATAGGGTTTAAAATATGTACAACTTGAAGCTTTTTGTACTCTGGCAGTTTGCAAAATTATCAAATGACTATATGGTGCTTCATTAATTGTCTGGCACAGTGTTGTAAAACGTGACCTATGTCTATAAATATTATTTCTGCATCCATACATAGTAAGAGTGTAGTCTGACATGGATTTTGGAGAGTCCCACATGGATGACAATATTCAAATTTGCTTATGATCAGGAGATGAACTTGAACCGAATCTCTCTCTTCCCCCTCGGACTGTACATACCCACGGAATGTATCTTGTCTTCTCTTTATTTAGTCCTCTAGTTCACCAATCCTACAAGACACTCATGTTTCAGCTCACGCTCTGTATTTCATTTCCATTCTTCCAGTCACCTCTTTGACTGCTCATTGACCACAACCTCCTGTACCCTCTCATATTTTGACCATTTCCTGGAAAGCGTTAGAATTTTGTTCATTACCTACCTGGAATATACTTTGTGTGACATTGGTGAAGGTTCAAGGGGGTTCTGCTTAGCTGTGTTCATCTGCCTGGATAGTTCCTTGGTTTGTCAATGTCTTTACCTCCTTGCTTCCTCGTAATTCTTAACCTACTCCAGCAGTTAAGATGTGGAAATGCTGATGTTGGATGGTGGACAAAGTCAGAAGTCACACAAAATCAGGTTATAGTCCAACAGGTTTATTTGCGATCACAAGCTTTTGGTGTGCTGCTCCTTCATTCCTCACTGCTGCATGATTGCTTTGTATGTTTCTATCTCCCTTGTAGACTTGAGTACATTCTGGCTTTCTAGAATATGAAAGAAGAAAACTATCATGAGTAAGAAGAAATAGGAGTCAGTTATATAGCTCTGGAACTTGCTGCATTTAGTTGGAATGTGGATGATACTTGATCACATCCACTTTCCCACTTAATCCCTATACCCTTGGAAAAAAGAGTGAAACGCTCCACTGACAAGGTAGCAGTAAAATTGAATAAAGTAAATGGTGGAAGAGACTTTTCATTCCTGCCAGCATTGTAAAGTTTGAGAATGGGGCAAAAATGGCATGCCTATTAAAGGTAAAGAGGTAAAGGGAAGTAATTGAGGAATAAAAGAATAGCCATTGGTGAACTCAAGATAAGGAGTTTGGTATTAGAGAACCTGAAGATTGCTAAGATAAGATATTTTCAATTCATGGCTGGAGAGTGTTCTGTTCAGTGGAAGGCAATTCAGTAATTTATATGCTAGGATGCATCTCATTAAACAAAAATGTTACTAATGTATAGCAAGTTCATCAGCATTTGAAGAATAAAACAGTTTAATATTTAAGCCTGCATATATTTGTAATTGTAGGATGTTGGCAACATTGGTAAAGCTGCATCTATCAAATAACTACACTTTGAGAAGTTGGTGCTGGGCAACAAAGTCCAACAAACTTTGTTGTGATATTCCCACGATAGTGTTAGGGCAGGAAATTTTTGAATTTGACCCATCAGCAGTGAAAGAATGGTGGTCTGTATCCAAGTCAGGATGATATGTGATGAGGAAGAGAACTTGGAAGTGATGCTGGTTCCTCAGGATTGCTTATTTTCTTGTAGTTTGCAAGGATGGGGTGGTTGATCTAAAATGTGCCAAGGATAGTGAAGCACAGCCAGGCAAGTGGACTTAAGGCCACAGTTGGATGAGTCATGATAAAACAGAGGTGCCAAACTGCATACCCCTGTTCCTGTTCCTTGTGATTTTATATTGAAGTAATATTTGCAACTGCTGATTGTGAACATGACATTCACAGTACTCAGGAATACTTATACTTGGACAGTGAATACTGTACCAAAGGCCCCAATCAAAACAGTGAATGCTGTTGACCTTGGATGTGCTTATTACTGTAGCTATCCTGGGTTGATGAATGTTTCAAGACATTGCTAACTTGAACCTGTAAATATACTTTGAAGGTCCAACCAAGCCTTGCTTTTGCTGCCAGTGTCAATATAACTGATCCAGTGAAGTGCTGACCCCATCTTGTTACTGAGCACCCTGGAATGATGATGCCATTAAAATCATTGGGTTTTTAAAATCTTTTTGTTGTTCGGTATGGTCATTATTGAACTGCTTATGTCGTGTAAATACTACTGCCACAGTCAGCTGAAACCAAGTACATATTTTGCTGTGGGCTAGGTATGGGTTTCTAAAAAGATTGCGAATGGAGCCAAATGCTTGAAACATTAGAAAGCTTCACACCTAATTTTACAAAAAGAGAAATTCATTGCAGCTGAAAATGATCGTGCTCTGGGATTCTCTCCCTAAATCTCTCTCTCTTTTTAAGGGGTTCACACTCAAAACATTAATTGGTTCTGGTGCTCCCTAACCTGTTGAATTATCACAATCCTCGAGCTCAACTTTTCCAAAACCTAGCTGCTTTGAAGTATCTTCATGTAGCCTGCTGTCTTATAACTTGCATCCTCCACATTGCTAATATGTTAATTTAAAATCTTCAACTCTTGACTTCAAATTCCTCTAAAGTCTTTGTCCCCTTCATCCTTAACAACATAATCTCTGTAACATGCCACCCATTACTTGTTCAAAATGTCAATAGCTTTCCTTGTGTATTACATATAGGGATGTCACAAAGAAATTTAGCAATTAGATTAAACACATTTGGAGATTGGGGAGTAATTACATGCTGGGGGGCAGTGAAATGAAATTAAAAGAAGTCACTTGAGGGGAACTTTCAGGCATACTCTCTGCTGTAATGGGTGCCTAGATTTTCACGTTCCTTGGTAGAAGGAATACAGTTATTTTTCATTCACAACGCTTGCCATGTGTTGACGGAGACTTTTGCTAATTTTGTTTTTCTTTTCTTTTTCTTCCCCTGAATATCTTCGAGTGTGGATGAGAAAGAGAACCTTTAATTAGCCACGTTGAGGAGAAGGGGAGTTGATAAGGAAAATACTTAAATACTCTTTGTGACTTTGATAAGAAACTGAGAGTGACAAAAGTAGGCTCTCATACTTTGTCTTTTTTCAATGTGTGTCACAGCTAACTGTACTATATTCTACCTGTGCCAGTCCAGCTTTATTCAGCTGAATAGGACTACACTTGCCAGTTTCTGTTTTTCATTGCAGGTTCCAATGCTTTTTCTTCCCACATCCACATTCTCATTTTTAATGTACTTGTGCAACCTACCATTCCTCCATATCTCATCTATGAGCTGCCCCTTTATAACCCCATTCAAAAGTATGATGCCAAGTTCCACATCTATGCTACTGATGACACCAAGCTGTACCTTAGCACCATCTCTCTTAACCCCTTCCACTGTCATTAAGTTGTCAGACTGCTTGAATTCTTTCCAAGGATTTTTGGATAGGTGGAAAGGATTGTCTTGAGTTCCCACTATGGATTGTCTTTGGCTCTCAACTTTGCCTTACCAGACTCCATTCCTCTGTACCAACAGCAGCTGAACCAGACTGTCAGCAGGCGGCTTGTTGTCATATTAGACACTGTAAATGAGTTTCTGACCTATATTACTAAAACCCTGTTTTCATAACATCACCTGACTCCAATCCTGGCTCAGGCAAAAGTGAGGACTGCAGATGCTAGAAATCAGAGTCAAGATTAGAGTGGTGCTGGAAAAGCGCAGCAGGTCAGGCAGCATCCGAGGAGCAGGAAAATCGACACTTCGGGCAAAAGCCCCTCATCAGGAATCCTGATGAAGGGCTTTTGCCCGAAACATCGATTTTCCTGCTCCTCAAACCTGCTGTGCTTTTCCAGAATCTCAACTCCTGCCTCTGCTTACCTGATGGAGTGCTCATTTAACGGTATGAATGCACTTCTGATCAGTCTGTCATATTGTACCCTCCATAAACTTTGTGTCATCTAAAATTCTGCTTTGTGTTTGGAGGCACAGCAGGTCTTTCACAGGACATCTCTGCACATGCTGACTGGCATTGGCTCCAAGTTAAGCAATGGCCCAACTCCTTACTTCTGAACACCTCTCCCTCACCCCCTCTTCCTCAATTCCGGCTGTCCAAGACCTCTGTGTCCTTCCAGTTTTGGCTTTGTACACATACCTAATTTTAATAGATGCACCAGCTGCTTTGGCCTGAGGATGTAACATTCCTTACACCTCTGTACCTCTTGGTATAGTCTTATTTGTTTTTGTTTCATGATGTTCCCGTGAAGTACCTTAGGTGTATTATTACATTAATTATGCAAATAAAAGTTGCTGCTGTCTCTTGATTTCAGTTTGATTTTGCTTGTTTTCAGTGTGTGCGTTTTTACTAAAGTTGGCATTTGAAAGGTTGCAGAGGATTGGGCAACTTTGAAGGTCGGTGGGGCTGGAGGAGAGACTATACTTTTAGCTGTGTCACTATGTCAAAATAGGCTTTGCTATGTATGGAAAGTAAAGCTTTTCAGGTAGCTAACAGTCACAAAATCTACTTTATCATAGTTGCTTTACCTAATGTAAACATGACATGTTTAAGATAGATGTGAACCATTTTATCGGACTTAGATTTATTATAAGCAATCGTATGCTGAGAATATTATACATTTCCTCAGATCAGAAGTCTCAAAATTGAAGTTTTGGTTAATTTGAAATGGAATCCTGAAACTATGTATTTTTCAATATATAGTTTGGTTTTAGATCAAATATAATTGTTTTCTTAATGTACATTTTCTAAATGTGAATTTTATCACATTGTACTGTAGCATTACAACTTAAATTGTATTCAAAGGTCCCATGGTGTAAATGTCAATCATCCTATCTTGTTAAAGTGACTTTTACTGTCTTCATAGTTGACTTGCTGTTTTTTTGGACTTCCCTAAACCAGGGAAACAATCAGCAATCAAATAAGATTTTCTACTGAACCCCGTTCGCATTCAGCCATTTATCTTGCATTGATATGTCTGTCTCTTGATCAGCTGTCTTAAGTGTATTCGCTTAAGTGATTTCGCTTTTTGTTTTGCTGCTTTCTTTTGCTGCAATTCTGTTTTGCATGCTTTCCTTCACACCCCTTGAAAGCTCTATTAGCAAACCGTGCAACATCCTTCTCAGATTTTATGTCAATATTCAGTCACAGAAAAACGGAATCCGCTGTCGGTGATTTGTGCGGTGCAGCCCATTGTAACATTATGCCTGCTATTCTGTCATCTGTATGAAATATGCACTTAGTGGGCAAAAATTATTTGAATATAATTTTGGTGTTGCAAAATGTCCTAAGTGGAATTCATCTTTCCTCATTTACCAGTTCTATTTATAGAGAGAAATTTACAGTAAGATATTAAAACTACTTAGCTAAGTTTTGTTTCTCAGTGCAGCATCTCCCAATTGATAAATCATCTGTGACAATTTAATTGCAGAGTTAAATTATTGTACAGCTTGTACACTTAGTTGTGACATTACATCACTGGGGCATGTCAATTCATTTCTTATTGAAGAAATTGGTGATTTTTCTAAAAGTTTGTTTACTTTTTGTTTTAATATTTGGTTTTGCCAAAACTCAACTGAAGTTGAGTTTTAAAACTAAATGGCTGCAATAGATTTTCTGTAATTTCTATTGTACATATGTATTTACAGTTTAAATGTTTCACCAATGCATTGTTTTGGGTGCATTCCTAAATTCAAATAGGTATAAGTACATAAAACAATTTATCATTTTACTTTCCATTTATAAGTGGAGACTTTTATGTCTTAAGCTCTGAATTTGTTTTCTAGCATTCACCGAAAGCTATACATGTGGAAATATTCTGACTTTGCATTTTGTTGTCATAATTCTATAAAGAAATATTTTTGATGGCTTTTGAACATGAGACAGTAACAATGCAAAATGATTCTGGACTGTTTGACTTCACTCACCTCCAAAGTGAATTTGTCATTGGGAAGAATAAACAAAGCTTTGAAGGTGCACAGGAGTAAAATATTAAACTAGTATAACAAAAATGGGTGACTGAACAGGATTTGAGATTCATTTAGATTAGATTAGATTACATTACAGTGTGGAAACAGGCCCTTCGGCCCAACAAGTCCACACCGACCCGCCGAAGCGAAACCCACCCATACCCCTACATTTACCCCTTACCTAACACTACAGGCAATTTAGCATGGCCAATTCACCTGACCCTGCACATCTTTTGGACTGTGGGAGGAAACCGGAGCACCCGGAGGAAACCCACGCAGACACGGGGAGAACGTGCAAACTCCACACAGTCAGTCGCCTCATGTAGGATGGAAATGGGATTGAATCGATGACAAGGTAGCTAAAACACTGAAGGAGTATTAGCCACATTCAACAAATAAATGCAAGGACTGTATGTACTTTTAAGCTTTATTACAATCTCATAATTAATAAATCCCTAGAGTTTGGTGCTGTAGACCAAGAGTGTTAAGTAGGTTTGCAAGCAAAATATTCAAATACTAGATTGGAGATAATAGTCAAAATATGATGTTTATTTTCAGTGAGGGTGATTTTGTTTTGTAAAAAGCTGAAATGTCTGTTGAATGATTAATCATTCAGTAATAAATGAAATGAGTGGAGCAGCCTAACTTGGTTTCAGAAGCAGATTATGACTGATCCACCTTGTCTTACTTAAGAAACTGATAATCCCTAATGAATGTTTGGAATTCCAATGATACAAACTTCCAGAAAGCTTTTAATAACATTTTTTTCCCTAATCCATGAAGCGACAACAACCTAATGAACTTTGGGCATTAGTGGTAAAATTTAACAATGGAAAAATAAATTGGCTTAGGAGAGAAAACATTAGGGGAGAAAGTTATAAGATATCACTTGGTTTTTAGTTGAACTGATGTTTTGAATGGAGTGGCTTGGAGATAGAAGCTGCTCTTTTGCTTCTGACACAAAAATACCTGGCCAAAATAAGCACTGGGAATAGTGCTTAGACAGATGTGTAGATGTTGCTGAACGTTTTAAAAATTAATGTACACAATGCAAGCTTTGCTGGTTAGGCCAGCATTTATTGTCCATCCCTAATGCTCTTAAAATGTTGCTGCCTTGACCCATCAGGCACACACTGGAGTGAATTTGAGTATTGTCAAGTGTCAGGGAGTTTCAGAATGATCTAGATCAGTGGCCCAGATTTTGCAGAAAAAATAACAATTGTCATCACCTTGACTGCTGATAAATGTGGAAACCAGGAAGAAGATTTGTCATGACGGTGGAACATGTGAAGTTGCTGACTTCAATGATAAATATGAAGTTCAAAGAATTTGAACTGAATTAAGTGAAAGATTGAAGTACATTCTAACAATGTGGCAAGTCGTAAATATATTCAAATGCTCTGGCACTGGCAATTATCTCCAGCCATTGAATTTTATACCTTCAGATTTAATTGTTATTGGAAAAATGTTTTAAAATATCTTTACAAAAATGATGCATTTTACACACTCCTTTAGCGTTTTCTCAATCCCAAAGTTCTTTCCTGCTATTTCAATATTTTTGTGATTTGATACTAAATTTAAACATTCCAACTTCTGGTTCAGGTTCTGCACTGCTCAGTATTAGTTCTTCAATCTGATTTAATTAAGGAATTAAGTATACTTTCACTATTTGTGCAAGTCACAGATCCTCTTATAGAGGATGATGCTCTGAAATGCCTGTTTAAATAAAGCAGAATTTATCGCAGGGGTCACCAATAGATCTTTTTATTTCAGAGTCTCTTTTGAAACAAAATGCTGAAGATTAAACTACTCGCTGTTGCAAAAAGGTTTGGAATTTCTTAACCAAATACTTGGCACATTCCAGTGTTTCTGGTAGAATGCAAAATTTGCATAAATTCAATGCATGTAGTTATTGTGAATGCATCGAGAGCAAAAATATAAACCGCATTGAAAACATTATAATTTAAGCTAAGTAGAACCAACTCAATTTTTTTGCCTGTTGATTCTTGTGATTTTTCTTTCCTCTAACAGCGCATCAGGAGGATTTGCTCTCGGAGGTAAATTAGAAACAATCACGGTTGCAACTGTAAAGCCTGTTTCTTGGAGCAAAGGCTTAAAGAATAACTATAGTATAATTATACACCTGGATGTTTGCTTAAAACACAATGTTTTGCTTTAGTCATTTGAAATTAAAATGCAGCATAATGTTTAATTTTTTTTATTTAAATAAAAAAGCTCGACTTTTCTTGATGTAAGTTTTCTAAAGAGAATTTTCATATTAATCTGATTAAACCAGAAAACTGAAATTGCAAATGAGACACTGATGAACCACATGAAGCACCAGACTGCACGATCCTGCCTTCTATTCTAGTTTGACATCTCAGGTCTGTGTTTAAACGTAACAAGCAGTTTGTGCTGCAAAACCTTACCTGATATTTTAAAGTCAGCAGAACAGTGATTTGATAAGAATTTGTTTATCCTGTCTTGCACATTGAAAGTAAAAATTGGAGTACTTAACGAGGGAATCTCCATAGACAAACTAAGGGAGCAGGTAGAGAGTGTAGGAATGACAGTAAACTCAACTAACCACTGCAGGTTGTGTTATTTGAACTCCTGTTGATTTCTGGAAGTGAAAGTGGATCACGAGCAGTTTCAGGTACATAGTGACCACTAATGTTCTATGCAAGGCTGTATTTGTGTACCTATTTTCTTTGAATTTACAATTTAAATTAGCATAGTTCCTTTGAAAGAAAGCTTTTGGGATGCATCACCTGATTACATGAGATTGTAGCACAGGACCTTGTTCTTGACCATCCTGTTCTTATTGCTGCCACTCCTAAAGGTTGGGAACTATTGCCTATACTTATGGTTTCAGTTATTAGCCAAATGTTGTAGTAATACAGGTTTTGAAGTTGAAATGCTTACTGTTTTTTTATAAAAAATGGTTTTCAAAAGAAACACTCTAGGAGATGGCTTATTATACACTTGTTAAATTATATGCATTCCAAGATAATGTTTGTGTTAATTTATTATTCAGGAAACGTGGTTAGAAAGGGAATAACTTTGCTTTTTTTCCCCTTCCAGAAATACAGTTCCTTGCCCCTTCATTGCCTATGAAGAGTTTTTTTTGTAGAACCTTTGTGATTGGCTACCTTTTGATTGAACAGGAAGTCATATCAGCACATTCAACATGTTTTAATATGGACTTTTCTACAGGCAATATGTTGATTTGTTAGAAAATGATACTCTAAATTATCAGGTAACATAAATGAGTTTACAGTGTAAATTGAATTAACAGCATTTAATAATCCAGGCGCGCGCACACACTGTTTTAAAGGTACTGCTTTTCATGTCTGAGAATTATTTTTACTGTGGTTAGCAATTGACACAAAATGTGGTGTTTTCAGTTCCTTTTTCTGACCACTGATATATAATCTTGAAACCATTTGATGTACTTTGTGCATTTTATAGTGTAGTATGGCATAATTGTGTTCTTGCATGTTAAGAAATATTATATCTTGTGGTTATGAAAAGGAAGTTGAACATTGATCTTTATGCCACTATTCTGTTAGGGGAAACTCGCTGCTAGTGCTAAAAGTTTTCAGATGACAATAGCTTTATCACTCATCGCGCTCCAAGTGTTCATTTATTTAAACGGAAGTACCTATATTAATATTTAGGAATGCTTATGTTCAATAAAAAAGTAATTAGATATGGATTCTAACTGTCATCCTAACTGTCATCCAAAACCAAAGCACAGGATGTACTCCTCTAAGCTAGTGGTTTTATGAAAAATCCTGATTACATGTACATTTTCTTTTGTTTTAACTATATTGACTGCACAATGGATTATTGTCCTTCGGAAGCAATACTGAAAATAGGAAAAATCCCTCTGTGAAGCATAAGAATTGTACTTGTGTACCTTCCTTGACCACCAAATATTCCAAAAATGTTTCACAGACAGTGAAGTATTTTGAAAATGTCATCACTTTAATGTAGGAAACCTGGCAGCCAATTTGTGTGCAGAAAATTCCCAACAAACAGCAATTTGATCATGACCAGGATTTTTCTTTTGTAATGTTGAGTAAAGGATAAATGTTGGCCAGGGAACCAGGGATTATTCTCCTCCATTTCAAAATAGTTCCATGGGATATTTTACATTCACCTGAGAGAGGGGAGGGCCCACTGTTAAATGTTTCATCCAAAAGAAGGCATGTCTGACACCTCAGCACTCCTATGCACTGCGTATTGCACTGCGCTTTCATTTTTTTTGTGTTGGTGTCCTGGAGTGGAACATGAGCCCTGAACCTTGGAATACCTATCAGAACGGTACTTTACTTCATTATGCCTGGCATACTTTATCATTTTGGCTTTGTGTTTGGGTAATTCTATATGAACACTTAACAATTGGAATAACTGTTGTTCTGTTCGCCGAGCTGGAATTTTTTGTGGTAAACGTTTCGTCCCCTGTCTAGGTGACATCCTCAGTGCTTGGGAGCCTCCTGTGAAGCGCTTCTGTGGTGTTTCCTCCAGCATTTATAGTGGCCTGTCCCTGCTGCTTCCGGTTGTCAGTTTCAGCTGTCCACAGCAGACAGCTGAAACTGACAACCGGAAGTGGCAGGGTCAGGCCACTATAAATGCCGGAGGAAACACCACAGAAGCGCTTCACAGGAGGCTCCCAAGCACTGAGGATGTCACCTAGACAGGGGACGAAACGTTTGCAACAAAAATTTCCAGCTCGGCGAACAGAACCACAACAACGAGCACCCGAGCTACAAATCTTCACCCAAACTTTGAATTGGAATAACTATTTATTTTACTAATATAATACTTAAATAGTGATTAACTTAAATTTATTTTTAAAAATTGATAATTTTCAATTACAACATTTTTTTCTCTTTTTTTTGTTTCCCCAACCACCAACCCTCCCTTCAGCATTGTATCCATGATTGGAATACAGTGATAACAGAAATTTAGAGAGACATGCAGTGGGAAGACTTGATTGTTGTGCTGGTACAGGTCATGGTGAGGTTGTTGGATTTGTCTTTTGAAATGATAATTTATCTTTTCAAATGATCATTTATCTTGCAATGTGCAATGCCAGACACCAATCAACCAAAATCTAAATTGTGCTGTAGGTTGGTTTATGCTCCATTAGAATCACTCTTGGCATTAGACGGAAGAAAAGTAGCTGAAGGTTATTAGATTAATCAGACTTGAGGATTTCCTCATGAGTGGCCAATTACAGTGATGATTGGCCTCTGATCATACAGGGAGAACTAGCTATTTGGATACAGAACTAGCTCGAAGGTAGAAAACGCAGAATGGTGTGGACAGTTACTTTTCAGACTGGAGGCCTGTGGCCTGCGGTGTGCCACAAGGATCAGTGCTGGTCCACTTTTTTTTGCCATTTATATAAATGATTTGGATGTGAACACAGGAGATATAGTTAGTAAGTTTGAAGATGGCACTAAAATTGGAGGTGTAATCAACAGTGAAGAAGGTTATCTCAGAATACAACAGAATCTTGATCAGATGGGCAAAAGAACTAAAGAGTGGCAGAGTTTTATTTAGATTCAAATGACATGCTGCATTTTGGAAAGGCAAATCAGGTAGGACTTATACACTTAATGGTAAGGTTCTGGGGGGTGTTGCGGAACAAAGAGACCTAGGAGTGCAGGTTCATAATTTCTTGAAAGTGGAGTTGCAGGTAGATAGGATAGTGAAGAAGACAGTTAGTGTGCATGCCATTATTAGTCAGAGCATTGAGTATAGGAGTTGAGAGGTCATGTAGTTGTATAAGGCATTGGTTCAGCCACTTTTGGAGTATTGCATGCAGTTCTGGTTCCCCTCCTATCGGAAAGATGTTGTGAAACTTGAAAGGCTTCAGAAAAGATTTACGAGGATGTTGCAGTTGTTGGAGGATTTGAACTGTAGGGAGAGGTTAAATAGGCTAGGGCTTTTTCCCTGGAGAGTCAGAGACTGAGGGATTGCCTTAAAGATTTGTAAAATCATGAAGAGCATGGAAAGGTAAATAGGCAAGGTCTTTCCCCGGGATGGAGGAGCCCAAAACTAGATGGCGTAAGCTTAAGGTGAGAGGGGAATGATTTAAATGGAACCCAAGGGGCGACTTTTTTTATGTAGAAGGTGGTGCATGTATGGAATGAGCTGCCAGAGGAAGTGGTGGAGGCTTCTGGTGGAGTCTGGTAAGGTTACAACATTTAAAAGGCATCTGGATGGGTATATGAATAGGAAGGGTCTAGAGGGATATGGGCCAATGCTGGCAAATGGGACTAGATTTGTATAGGATACCTGATCAGCATGGACGTGTTGGACCAAAGGGTCTGTTTCCATATTGTATATCTCTGACTGTAGTCATGATTTGGAGGTGCCAGTGTTGGACTGAGGTGTACAAAGTTAAAAATCACACAGCACCAGGTTTTAGTCCAACAGGTTTATTTGGTAGCGCTTCCAAATAAACCTGTTAGACTATAACCTGGTGATTTTTATCTATGACTGTACTTTGGGATAGCATGTGATGAGTCAGAACCTGGAATGATTTTGAAGAGAGTCTGGGGCTGCTGCTGTTTGATACCTGTGTTTGTACTTCTGCATTTTTATTAAAGGAAATATTAAGAGAGAGTGCAATGAATGGACAACAAATGTTAGTCTGAATGATATTTAATGGATTATGGATGATCATCAGTGTTGAAAGTGTTTTAATAAAGGAAGTAAATTTGGATATGAGCAATATACTGACTGAAGTGACTGAAGTGGTAGATATGCAAAAGGTGGAGAAAGCTGGGTTACAAAAGAATAAGTTGCATTAGTAGAAGGAAGGAATTATTTATTGATTTGAATATAACTAAAGCATGCATTTGGAGTGATGCTGAAACATTCTCAGAGGAAGTCCAGTTTCTGCCACCTGATGAAGGAGCAGCACTCCGAAAGCTAGTGCTTCCAGTTAAACCTGTTGGACTATAACCTGGTGTTGTGTGATTTTTAACTTAGTCAAGTTTCTGGACAGCTTTTGAGATGCGAGTTGCATTTGAGATATATTGTCAAAAGTAAATAAATAAAGTAATGATGTAGTGAAATAGAAAAACATGATCTATTTGTCAGTTGAGCTAGAACTTGCATTCAGTAGGTCGTTGGTGACACACTTCGTATATATGTAATCTCAGCACTTTTGAGACTGAGCAACTTGTAACCTCCCTAAACCATCTGCCTCCTAGATTTCCTGTCATATGCTGCACATATTCAAACCACAGCTTGGAACCTTGAAACAAAATGCCTCAGATTTTCATTTATAAGCATTCTTTTTACCATAGTCATCAATCCATGGTGGGTAATCCCACATTAATTTGAAATCCAAGAAAATCTAGGTTGTTAAATGAAGACATTTGCTTGAGGATATGACTGTTTGCTCTGTGGCTTACTGTATTGTATTTAAGCCACACCAATGCAGGTATGCATAAATAAGGGTTTGATGATGGTTCCTCAGGAGCTCCACCAGTAATTCTGAATGATTTGAATCTTGAAGTGAATCTTTAAGATAAATGCAATGTTAATATAATCATATTGATAACATATTCTAAATTAAATTAAAGCTAAATTTTCTCACCAAGCCAGATAATTGAAAATCCCTGGACCCTACAAAAGCTTGAAATGTCAGCAATATTTTATGTATTATCACAGTGAGAGTTATACTGCTTTGAGATTGCTTGTTAATCTAAACAATTTACATGCTTGGATTCAAATAGAAGCTTTTATATCACCTATCTACCAAGATCTCCTTATTTTGAATAACTACAGTATTGACTGTCCACCATAATTAATAAATGCTGGTCATATCACACAACTTAAGCATATTAGTTCAAAAGCAAGAATCTGCAAATGTTGAAAATCTGAAATGTAAACAAAATGCTGCAGATGCTCAAGCTGTGCAGCATTTGTAGAGAAAGAGTTAATGTTTCCCAGCAAGTATATCCACTGCAGCCTGTGCATGTGCAGATTACCCTATGGTGTCAGTCAGCTGCAGCTTGTAGTTATTTTAATCAATTGTTCAGACATGCTGTGACACACTTTAGGATCAGGGGATCTTGAAACTGGACCTATTTGGCTTGCAGGTTGGGATACTACCTCTGCACCACAAACCCCCTCATCTCTAACTGTATGCTGGTTGCAAGTATGTGCACATTTATATGTGCATGAATGAGCTTCCAAATCATGAGTGCTGACATATGATGGGTATTCGCAATCCCTTTATTTTCAACTCCATTAAGCACTTATTTTCATCAAACAAATAACTGATCTTCCAGATACTTTAAGTGGTACCAGCACTGAATACCCCATTATCAACATCCTGGGGGCTTACCATTGACCAGAAAAATCAACTGGACTTGCCACATAAGCGCAATAGACACAGGAGCAGGGGTCAGAAGATAGGAAAGCTGCAGTGAGCAACCCACCATCCGACTTAGTAAAGCCTGTCCATGAGTGTGATAGAATATTCCTCATTTATCTGGATTAGTGCAGCACCAATAATGCTGTAGAAACTTGACATTATCCAGAGCAAAGCAGTCTGCTTCAACGGCATCGCACCCACAAACACCTACTGCCTTCACTGATGCTCAGTAGCAGCAGTGTGTACTATCTACAAAGTGTACTGCAGACATTCACCAAAGATCCTCTGATAGCACCTTCCAAGCCCACGACCACCTCTCCAGATGGACAAGGGCAGAAGACACCTGGGAATACCAGCATCTGCAAGTTCCCCTCCAAGCTAATAACAATCCGGTCTTGGAAATATATTGTTCCTTCACTGTCACTGGATCAAAATTCTGGAATTCCCTCCTTTTAATGGCATTGTAGGTTAACATATAGCACACCTATAGTTCAAGAAGGCAGTTCACCACCATCTTAAGCAGCTAGGGACAAGCAATAAATGCTGGCCAGTCAGTGATGCCCATGTCCCACATGTGAATTTCCAAAAAAGGATGCAAGAATTATTTTAACTGAAATATAAACATGTACATTAGGAGAGATGTGCCGCTCAAAACTGGCTGAAATTTTTGAATTTCACTATCTATCTGGATAATCTGGATTGCCTTGCCTGACATGAATCAATCTGCTTCCACTTTATAAATATTAAATGATCCTGCTTCCACCTTCTTCCGAGGCATAGTTCCAAAGTGCCTCAACCTCAGAGGAAAAATAGAATCCTTATTAGTCCTAAAAGGACAATTCCTAACTTCTAATCAGTGCACCCAAATTCTGGACTGACTTACAATAGGAAAATCATTTGCCAGCTCACCTTGTCAAGATTGTTCAGGATTTTATGTACTTCATTTAAATCACTCTTTTGTACTCCAGTGAAAACAAGCCCAATATGTCTAACCTTTGTTCCTAAAGAAAATGGACTCATCCCAAGTATCAGGAGAAAGTGAGGACTGCAGATGCTGGAGACCAGAGTTGAAAAATGTGGTGCTGGAAAAACACAGCAGGCCAGGCAGCATCCGAGGAGCAGGAGAATTGATGTTTTGGGCATAAGCCCTTCTTCAGGAATCATCCCAAGTATCAGTCAAATTAACCTCCTGTAAAGCACCTTGAATGCAGTTACACGGTCCTTTTAAATAGGCCAGAACTACACATAATAAGCATATGGTCTTGTCCTGTCTTGGCCTTGACCCTGTAAGACTGAAACTTGATGTCCATTATTCCATTTGCTACCTTGTTTTTTTTTGCCACACCTGCATACTAACTTCTTGTGAGTTGAAACAAGAACACTTGGAACCTCTGCACCTTGGAATAATATTAGTATTAATATCTGCTTTTAATTTTTCCTGCCAAAGTGAACAACTTCATTTTCTGGCTTAACCTCCATAATGATCAATTCTAACAAGATACTTATGACAGACATCAGGTTAATTGGCCTATAATTTATTGATTTCTGCTTCTCTTCTGCTCTTAGATAAAGAGGTTATAGATGCTACTTTCCAGGCTGCTGGAACCTTTTGAGAATCTCAGAAACTTTGGTAAATTAACACTAATGCATCTATTAGCTCATTGAACCTGTTAAAAGAGCCTAGGATGAAGTCCATCAAGACCCGGGGGCTTGCCAACCCGCAGCTCCCTGAGTCTGCTCAGTTGCTTCCCTGGTGATTGTAGTTTTATCACATTCATCTCTGGCTTCTACCACTATTCTGGAAATGTTTTGTATCTACTGAAGATAGAAACAAAATATTTGTTCATGTCATTTGTCACTTCCTTCTTATCTGTTAATTCTCTATTCTCACTTCTAAAGGAAACGTTATCTAAAAAGGGAAAAAAAAAGTTTTGTTAACAGGTTGCGAGCTAGGTTTCCCTTATACTACTACCCGTTATTTATTTTCCATATTTAACCCTGTCATTATTCTCCCTTTTTAATATTTTGACCAATCATATGATTTATCACTCATGTTTGCACAATTTTGTTTTTTCTTTAATTTTGATGTTTTGTGTAACAGTTTTGATAACCGTGGATAGTGGGTCCACTGCTCAGAACTTTTTTCAAAGTAAGAATATATTTGAGTATTTTGAAATATCTTTAAATGTCAGTAACCGCATCTCTATTGACGGTAGCTAATTCCCATAGCTAATTAACCTAGTTCACTTCAGCTATCTCAACATTAACGCCTACATAATTGCCTTTAATGCCTACTAATCTTCGATACACTGTGATCCCTTTTCAACTTTAAGAAATCTTTGATCATATTATGATCAATGTTATCTTTACTGTCAGGTCATTAATATTGACCTGTCATATTACACAGTACCAAGTCCAGTATGACATTCTGTCTGTTTCCAGAATGAGTTTCTTACAGCAATAAAGGTGAAAACATTATATAAATTCTTCTGTCAGGCTGCCATTGCCAATCTGATTTTCTGGTTAATATATACATGAATAACACACAAGATTGTTGCTGACTCTTTATCACAAACACAATATTATTTCTTACATACTTTTCCCTATATTGTGGTTGCTTTTTAAGTCTGTAGGCCACCCTATAGGTAACTTTTTTTCCCTGTTGTTCCTCATCTCTTCCCAAATTAAATCCACATCCTGATCTCTTTAAACAAGGTAATTTTTAACAGTTGCACTAATGCCATCCTTGAATAACTGTGCTACCCCTACATTTTTATCTAGCTTCCTATTCTTCTTGAAAGTCAGACCACCCCTTAGTATTCATGATTCCATCCTTGTCACCATGTTGTCACATCTTCATAACAGATGTCAAATCATATTTAGTTATTTAATTTAATGTGGGCAATCAATTAGTTTATTTTATGTATGCTACGATCATCCAAATACAGAGCTTTCATTTTGTTTTCTGTTATCCTTGAAACATCTAGTCTTGACTGTTGGTAAATTGTTCTGCTTGTTCACACTCTCCTAATCAAAAGGCTTTTACTGGCCCGCTTCATTTATTTGAGCCAAAGTTATCTTGTGCCAGTTTGTGTCTCAAATTATGAAATAATTGAGTTCCTTTGTGCTAGGAATGATTGTGTCTAACCAGCAAAGAGTTTTCCTTCTACTTCCTATTGACTCCTATTAATTTGTAGACAATACAAAGATTGGTGGAATTGTGGATAGTGTCGAAGGTTGTCAAAGGATACAAGTGAGGTATAGATCGGTTGTAGACATAGATGGAGAAATGGCAGATGGAGTTCAATCCAGGTAAGTGTGAGGTGCTGCACTTTGGGAGATCAAATGTTAAGGAAAAGTATACAGTTAATGGCAGAACCTAAATGACATTGATGTAAAGAGGGATCTTGGGGTTCAAGTCCATAGCTCCCTGGAAGTGTGTAGCAAAGAAGAGATATAGCATGCTTGCCTTCGTTGATTGTGGAGTTAGTTTGTGTCAGGCTGTCATGGTGCAGCTTTTTGGTTAGGCCTCACTTAGAGTTTGGGTTCAGTTCTGGTCACTACATTACAGGAAGGATGTGCAGACTTTGGAGAGAGAGGGCAGAGAAGATTTGCCAGGATGCTGCCTGGATTACAGAGTATGAGCTATAAGGAGAGGCGAGGGAAAAACTCAGGTTGTTTTCTCTGGAGCGGTGGAGGCTAAGAGGATAGCTGATAAAATTGAGATGCATAGGTAGGTTGATGGTCAGAATCTTTTTCCCAGCGTTGAAATGTATAATACTAGGGCGAAAATTTAAAGGAGCTGTGAGGGGCAAGTGTTTTGTAACACAGAATGGTAGGAGACTGGAAGTGCTGCCAGGGTAATGTTGGAGGCAGTTACGATAGAGGCATTTAAGGGACTATTAGATAAGCATATGAATATGCAAGGAATGGAGGGATATGGACCAAGGACAGGCAGAAGGAATTAGTTTAATTTGGCATCATGTTCAGCACAACATCATGAACTGAAGAGCCTGTTCCTGTGCTAGACTGTTCTGTGTTCTCTGACTCCACATGCCATATTCCCTGGAATTCAGCTCTTGTCTGTGTTTGGTTTAATACTGTAATGAGGCCAGGAGCTGAATGGCTGTAGTGAAATCTAAACTGAATGTCAGTGAGCAAATCCTTGCTGTGCAAATGCCATTTGATGACACCATCAGTGAGACCTTTCTGATGACTTGTCTTATTGAGTGCGCACAGATAGGGCAGTTAATGGCTGTATTTGACTTGTCCTGCTTTTTTGAACAGGCTATATCAAGGCAATTCAGGGTAGATAAAGATAAACTGTTTCCGCTGCTTAGAGACTCTAGAACTAAAGGCATGATCTAAAACCTCTGGCTAAACCATTCAGAAGAGATGTTAGGAAACACTTCTACACACAATGGGTAATAGATGTTTGGAACTCTCTTCCGCAAATAGCAATGGATGCAGGATTAGTTGTTAATTTTAAATCTGGGATGAAGTTTTGTTAAGCAAAGCTATTGAGGGATATTGGCCAAAGGTAGGAATATAGAGTTAGGCCACAGATCAACATGATCTTGTTGAATGGAAGACTTGAGGGGCTGAATGGCCTACTCCTGTTCCTCTGTTCCTTGTTAGTCCTGTGTGCATTGTTAGTCCCTTGCCTAAAGAATAATATGCTATCCAAAGATAGAGTACAGTTGAGGTTCACCAAGTTAATTCCTAGAATGAAAAGATAGTTTTATGAAAGATTGAGGGGGCTAGGGGTAAAACAAATGAAATGATCACATTTAAATTTATAAAACTCAGTGCTAGAGAAGGGAGATGCAGAAAGGATGCTTTCTGTGGCTATGGGATCTAGAAACAGGCAAATCGGTCTCCTAAGGATTTAAAACTGGAATGATGAATCTTTGGGTTTTTTTTCTCGTCTTGAGGCTTGTGGAGGTTCAGTCAAATGATTAAAATGGAGATCAGTAGATTTCTCGATACTAATGCCATCAAAGGATATGAGGAATACAGAGGAAAATGATATTAAAATAGATGATCTAGAATACTGAAGAAGGCTTGACGTGCTGTTTGGCCTATTCTTGCTCTTGTTCCTAGCCAGCAAAATAAGAGACATCAAGGACTGAAGGGCCTGGTTCCGTGCTGTACATCCCCATTGCTAGCCTGCACATGGACATGCTGCACTTCACCTGACAAAAATACACCTATTGGACTATAACGTGTGACTTCTGACTTTAGCTTGCACATTGGCAGGGATATCATCAAGATGCCCTCTACTGGCTAAACTATTTGATAACTTCCAAGGAGTATAAATCCAGCTCTAAATGAACTATTTAACTGTCCGCTGTACCTTCTCATCTCAGTGCTTTGGCAGAACATTCACTCCCCTCATTACACCATCCCTCCTAATTATTTATTCAACCTATTTTACCAGCAACCATTCAAGCACCACCAGCTCGAGTAGTAGCAAAGACTCAACGGCAGGTGGCATTTTGAAAAAAGGAGTGGCAGCAAGCAAAAGCTACAACTGCAATTCATTTATAACAGTGGCCCCTCATGAGCATTGAGAGGCCCTCCTTTGTAGTTCTGCCACCGTGTCTCACTCTAGAATTTGATCCAGAATGAAGCCATTTGATGACATGGATTTAAATTTTCACTTTTCCTGTTCCTTCCTTGGATTTTGTTGCCTTATTTTCCTGTTTCTCCTAAGTGGCTTTTCAATCTGAAAGGACTGATTATTTACCACGGTTTGACAATCTGTGCCAATAATACTTTGTGCTCAGCCAGTGGATGCTGCACATAATGTGGTTGACTGCCAAATGTATACCAGGCTGCCATAATGGTGCCAAGATCTCCAGATGACATTGACTATGAGGATACTGAATAAGGCTGTTACCACAGGCATAAGGATTGACAAAGAGAAGGAGTTGAGTGCTCAATCCTTCTCTCTATCCCATATCCCTGCTACACTAGATGGGTAGATAAGGGCATCTGCATAACTATGATAATTCAGCTGGTTGAACAGTCCACTAATACGTTCAATGCTTACAAGAAAAATGTGATGAGTATAAATCCAGTAAGAAATGTACAGAAAAATATCACCCCAGAAACATGGGTGTCTTTCTTCAGATAACAACATGACCAATTCCCAGATCAATCTGGCAGGCAGCAAGTTTCGAATCCTGAGTTAAGCCTATGCTGGTAAGTAATACGTCTTTCACCAAAGAAATGCCAGGATAGAAAGCATGTGTTTTATATGAAAGCTTCATTTGCTCAGATAACTACTATCCTGTTCCTACATTTCTATAATTACCATATTATCAGGTAGATGTTGTATTTTAGCTGTACTGGAACAGGTTTGCTGGATGTGTGGCTAGTTCTGAAGTACAAGTATTTGGTGCTGTTGTTGGAATGTTTTGTTCACGCACATTAGTTGGTCCACTCAGAAGTACTTTGCCACTCTTCTATTCCTCTCTCTCACCTCCCACCAACTTTGTAGATTACCAACATCATTTGTGTTCAATCAGGCTTCTGACTGGAAATAATTTTAAGCCACTTGTACTTAGTGACTCAATTAAAGCCTTCTTTTACTAAGCAGAATCAAGATTGTTTTCATTTTTCAGTCACATGGTGTCACTTAGATGCTGAGTCTGTAAAAAGAAATTTAAAATCTGGCTAATGGATATCTGGGAAACACTTCTTTTAACAACTTGAAAGTTTGAGCAGTTGACAAACTGAAAACTCATATTTTCATTGGATGAAGCTTTTAAGGGATGTGGAAGTAAGATATTGTGGTTCAGATACAGGTTAAATCTTTAAATCTTACTAAATTAACATTTACCATCTAGAAAATAGAGATTTATTTCGAGGAAAAGTGTTGAATCAGCTTCCAAAAACCAAAAGTAATTTTAAAAGGCAAGTGGCTAAATTTCCATCATTATTAATACCTTGTAAAAACTAATATGATTACATCAGACTACTCTACCAGATTTCCTTGTGCAGCCATGGGCTAAGAATTTTGTATCAGGCATCCTTTTTCCATCTGGTAACCTTGGTGATTTAGTCCAAACCACAGAGCTCAAGTGCTGACATCACTTTCAGATCCTGTACATGTTATCCACAATATATAATGAACATTTTCCTTCTTAATGGCGCTGAATGTTCGTAAAAGGCAAGGCAGCAGATCCAACCACTACAATGTGCAAGTGTCACGATATGATGATTCATCTCAAAAGAGAAATGAATTTGTATTCTTGGCATAGTAGAGCAAAACAATTAAATGAACAGTAAACTATAAAACAGTGAGGGCAGACATTTATCTAGTGCACAAAGTTATTGATTCCCACTCATTTTCTCTTAAAAATGTAAAGTGATAACTTGTACTGATGTATTTAAGTCTTTGATTTGGCCCATTTACTAAACACTATTCTGTGAATCTAAAACCACTACCCACTCGGGTGTTGTGTGGAAAATTAAAATACAATAAGTGCTAAATGTCTTGTTATTGGATACCTGTGGCAACCAAGCTGTCCGTCAAAGTTATTGGTAAGCCTTAATGATTGTCAGCCACACTGTGTTAAGCTAGGAACTGGTTCTGTTGAGTTGGCATAGGACACCTTTGAAATTGCACTAACTGCTTAAACTATACAAGTTTAAAAGTTCCATGCAGGCATCAAGTTTACATCAGGCAAGATTGCTGTATTCCACTGAGAAGTCATCTAATGCAGAGAAACAATGAGCCATAATATAATAATTGTCAATACTTTAAAATCTTCTGAAACTGAAAAGAATAAGCAAGTAGGCTTTGAAAATCTCTTCGGGGGTAATATGTACCATGTTATAACTTATGATAGTGTACTCAAACATATCTATTAACCATTTTATCACTGAAAGCTTAAATCCTTTTTTTTTGAAATTGTGTTAAAGAAAGAGTAAGATATGAGAAGCTTCTGGCTTTGTCCACTGACACCTCCACATCACTTCATAAAGCTGACGATTAAACAATTAAAAAACACCTTCAAACTGTACAAACAGACTGATGCTGGGCCATTAGCCAAACAACTCGGACTGGGGCAATCTGACTGTCACTAATATGCCAGCCGCCAGCCTTGCCATCCATCCACCTGGAGACGAGCCTATCTCTAACCTGCACCTCATCCTCAGAGGTGAACATATTGGCAGAGTGGGCTATTTTTAAAACTAAGTCTGTGATGTCGGGAATTCCAATTTGAGGTGTCAGATTGGTACAATTGATTAGAACTCCTGAGTCAAAATTTGTAGATTCAAGCCCCAATGCAAATCACAAGTACAAAATTATTGCCCATTTTCTCCACTGAGGTGATAATTTGAGGTTCTTTTCTTCCTGAAATTGAGCATGCAAGATGCTTTTGCACATTCTGAAAATGACCTCTTCTGACAAGTTCTTTGCATCCTGACATTCTTGTAGCAGCAAGAGCTCCCAAAACAGTGTTGTTGTTTGTTGGATGTTCCCATGTGCTTTGGTCGTTATATTTGCTTAAGTAACAGCAGTGACCATTCTTTAAGAAATTGTTTTGATTGGGAATTACTGAAGGAAAGTTCGTTCTCAAACCGTGACTTGAAGGTTCTGTTTCGGGTCAAAGTTTTGTTTTCTCTATTTCTCAGACGTTTTTTGGCAATAGCATTGTTTCAGCAAATGTTGAAATATATACATAAAAGCAAAATACTACCGATGTTGGACATCTGAAACAAATGCTGGAAAAATTTAGCTAGTCTGGCAATATCTGTGGAGAAAGAAACCAAGTTTAACGTTTCAAGTCCAATATGACTACTACAAATCTCAAACACTAACTCTGTTTCTCCTGCTGAGTTTCTCCAACATTTTCTGTGGTTAAAGTTAGGTTACATGATGATCTGTTTTTTTTTAAAAATCTTTTTCAATTGTATTCTGAATTTTTTTATCAACACGACAAGTGATGACTCCTACTTACGTTAATCTTTTGAAAGATTTTAGTGGCTTGTATTAATACCCGGTCTGATATTAACAATACTTCAGATCATAGAATAATCCAGAATGGCTTTCTTAAAAACTATTGAGACTATTTGCTATGCACACACAATCATATCAACCTCTCTAAATTTTATGTTAAATTGATTTTAATGAGGCTAAATTTATGTTTGTACTGCTTGCTTAGGTTACCAAATGTTTCTTTAAAAATCTTCCATAGTATATGTTATGGTTTTCTTGTGGTGATTTGGGCAGAAGCAACCGTGCAGAAGTCTGTCTGGCATTAATTCTTTCTCAGCATTTATGTTTGAATCTGGGCGATGAGCCAATGCACACAAATCAGATATGTCTAGTATACACTTCCTATTCCTTCACTGACCTGGCGTCTTGTCTGCCAGTTGTGGGTTGGGTTTTTTTATCTGGAGAATCCAGCACAAATATCCAAAATTGCAAAAGATAAAGTAGAAAATATTTGAAGTTTCATACATAGGCCATTACTCTCTGGATAAGTTTAAGGCACTTTGTCACATTGTTTCTCTAAATAGAGTCATAGAAATGTCCATGCCGACCAGATATCCCAACTCCATCTAGTCCCACCTGCCAGCACCCGCCCATATCCCTCCAAACACTTCCTATTCATATACCCATCAAAATGCCTCTTAAATGTTGCAATTGTACCAGCCTCCACCACATCCTCTGGCAGCTCATTCCACACACGTACCACCCTCTGCGTGAAAAAGTTGCCCCTTGGGTTTCTTTTATATCTTTCCCCTCTCACCCTAAACCTATGTCCTCCAGTTCTGCACTCCCCGACCCCAGGGAAAAGACTTTACCTATTTATCCTATCCATGCCCCTCATAATTTTGTAAAGCTCTGTAAGGTCACCCCTCAGCCTCCGACACTCCAGGGAAAACAGCCCCAGCCTGTTCAGCCTCTCCCTGTAGCTCAGATCCTTCAACCCTGGCAACATCCTTGTAAATCTCTTCTGAACCCTTTCAAGTTTCACAACATCTTTCCGATAGGAAGGAGACCAGAATTGCATGCAATATTCCAACAGTGACCTAACCAATGTCCTGTACAGCCGCAACATGACATCCCAACTCCTGTACTCAATACTCTGACCAATAAAGGAAAGCATACCAAACACCGCCTTCACTATCGTATCTACCTGCGACTCCACTTTCAAGGAGCTATGAACCTGCGCTCCAAGGTCTCTTTGTTCAGCAACACTCCCTAGGTCTTTACCATTAAGTCCTGCTAAGATTTGCTTTCCCAAAACGCAGCACCTCGTATTTATCTGAATTAAATTCCATCTGCCACTTCTCTGCCCATTGGCCCATCTGGTCCAGATCCTGTTGTAATCTGAGGTAACCCTCTTCGCTGTCCACTACACCCCCCAATTTTGGTGTCATCTGCAAACTTACTAACTGTACCTCTTATGCTCGCATGCAAATCATTTATGTAAATGACAAAAAGTAGAGGGTCCAGCACCGATCCTTGTGGCACTCCACTGGTCACGGGCCTCCAGTCTGAAAAACAACCCTCCACCACCACCCTCTGTCTTCTACTTTTGAGCCAGTTCTGTGTCCAAATGGCTCATTCTCCCTGTATTCCATGAGATCTAACCTTGCTAATCAGTCTCCCATGGGGAACCTTGTCGAACGCCTTACTGAAGTCCATATAGATCACATCTACTGCTCGGCCCTCATCAATCTTCTTTGTTACTTCAAAAAACTCAATCAAGTTTGTGAGACATGATTTCCCACGCACAAAGCCATGTTGACTATCCTGAATCAGTCCTTGCCTTTCCAATACATGTACATCCTGTCCCTCAGGATTCCCTCCAAAAACTTGCCCACCACCGAGGTCAGGCTCACCAGTCTATAGTTCCCTGGCTTGTCTTTATCGCCCTTCTTAAACAGTGGCACCACGTTTGCCAACCTCCAGTCTTCCGGCACCTCACCTGTGACTATCGATGATACAAATATCTCAGCAAGAGGCCCAGCAATCACTTCTCTACCTTCCCACAGAGTTCTCGGGTACACCTGATCAGGTCCTGGGGATTTATCCACTTTTAACCATTTCAAGACATCCAGCACTTCGTCCTCTGTAATCTGGACATTTTGCAAGATGTCGCCATCTATTTCCCTACAGTCTATATCTTCCATATCCTTTTCCACAATAAATACTGATGCAAAATATTCATTAAGTATCTCCCCCATTTTCTGCGACTCCGCACAAAGGCCGCCTTGCTGATCTTTGAGGGGCCCTATTCTCTCCCTAGTTACCCTTTTGTCCTTAATATATTTGTAAAAACCCTTTGGATTCTCCTTAATTCTATTTGCCAAACCTATGTCATGTCCCCGTTTTGCCCTCCTGATTTCCCTCTTAAGTATACTCCTACTTCCTTTATACTCTTCTAACAATTCACTCAATCTATCCTGTCTATACCTGACATATACGTCCTTCTTTTTCTTAACCTAACCCTCAATTTATTTCGTCATCCAGCATTCCCTTTACCTACCAGCCTTCCCTTTCACCCTGACAGGAATATACTTTCTCTGGATTCTTGTTATCTCATTTCTGAAGGCTTCCCATTTTCCAGCCGTCCCTTTACCTGCGAATATCTGCCTCCAATCAGCTTTCGAAAGTTCTTGCCTAATACCGTCAAAATTGGCCTTTCTCCAATTTAGAACTTCAACTTTTAGATCTGGTCTATCCTTTTCCATCACTATTTTAAAACGAATAGCATTATGGTCGCTGGCCCCAAAGTGCTCCCCCACTGACACCTCAGTCACCTGCCCTGCCTTATTTCCCAAGAGTAGGTCAAGTTTTGCACCTTCTCTAGTAGGTACATCTACATACTGAATCAGAAAATTGTCTTGTACACACTTAAGAAATTCCTCTCCATCTAAACCTTTAACACTATGGCAATCCCAGTCGATGTTTGGAAAGTTAAAATCCCCTACCATAAATACCCTATTATTTTTACAGATAGCGGAGATCTCCTTAAAAGTTTGTTTCTCAATTTCCCTCTGACTATTCGAGTGTCTATAATACAATCTCAATAAGGTGATCATCCCTTTCTTATTTCTCAGTTCCACCCAAATAACTTCCCTGGATGTATTTCCAGGAATATCCTCCCTCAGCACAGCTGTAATGCTATCCCTTATCAAAAATGCCACTCCCCCTCCTCTCGCCTCCCTTTCTATCCTTCCTGTAGCATCTGTATCCTGGAACATTGAGCTGCCAGTCCTGCCTATCCCTGAGCCATGTTTCCGTAATTGCTATGATATCCCAGTCCCATGATCCTAACCGTGCCCTGAGTTCATCTGCCTTCCCTGTTAGGCCCCTTGCATTGAAATAAATGCAGTTTAATTCATTAGTCCTACCTTGTCCCTGCCTGCCCTGACTGTTTGACTCATTTCTGTTCTCAGCTGTACCCATCTCAGATCAATCTCTTTCCTCACTATCTTGCTGGGTCTCCCCCCCCACCCTACTAGTTTAAATCCTCCCAAGCAGTTCTCGCAAAATTCCCTGCCAGTATATTAGTCCCCGTCCAATTTAGGTGCAATCTGTCCTTCTTGTACAGGTCACTTCTACCCTAAAAGAGATTCCAATGATCCAAAAAAGTGAATCCTTCTCCCATACACCAGCTCCTCAGCCATGCATTCATCTGCTCTATCCTTCTATTCCTGCCCTCACTAGCTCGTAGCACTGGGAGTAATCCAGATATTACTACCCTTGAGGACCTCCTTTTTAAATTTCTGCCTAACTCTCTCTCATCTCCCTTCAGAGTCTCAACCTTTTCCCTTCCAATGTGGACAATGACCTCCTGCTGGCCCCTCTTCCCCCGTGAGAACATTCTGCATCCTCTCTGAGACATCCTTGATCCTGGCGCCAGGGAAACAAAACACCATTCTGCTTTTTCTCTACTGGCTACAGAAATGTCTGTCTGTACCTCTGACTACAGAATCCCCTAACACAGTTGATCTCTTGGAAGCCGACGTACCCCTCGTTGCATTAGAGCCAGTCTCTACCAGAAACTTGGCTGTTGTGCTACGTTCCCCTGAGAAACCATCACCCCCTACACTTTCCAAAACAGCATACCTGTTTGAAATGGGTATATCCACAAAAGACTCCTGCCCTAGGTGCAGACCTCTCTCACCCTTCCTGGAGTTAACCCATCTACGTGACTGTATCTGAGACTACCCCCCCCCCCTTCCTATAACTGCCACCCATCACGTACTGTTGCTGTTGCAAATTCCTCATCGCTTTTATCTGTCTCCAACCGATCCACTGGACCTGATAAGATTTGCATCCAACAGCATTTATGGCAGGTTATAATCCGCAGTAACCCTTAAACTCCCACATCTGACAAGAAGTACATATCACTGCAAAGGCCATTTTTGCTCCTTCGCAATCTACAGACCCAGAAAATAACACTGTCTTATTCCTCTACAAACACTGCCCCAGGGTTAAAGTAATAGCTATGGCTTATATTTTAAGGTGTAATGTGGGAGCGCACATTTTTCAAGTAGTTGCCACTATACTGCACTACGTGCAGCCTTTCGGCTGAGGACAGGACTTAAAACGACCAATTAACTTATCTGATTCGGTGCGGTGAGACTTCGCCTAGCAGTTCTGGGACGACTTTTAGGTGGGGGGTTGGGATAGGGGGGGTTGGGCACATGTGGCACGCCCATGGGCATGCATTGTCTGGTTGGACTTTCTGCACTTGGGGGGTTAAGGG